>NC_052633.1:62723990-63026847 GCF_016161935.1 Mauremys reevesii | reverse complement strand
ATGCAGTACAGTAAATTAGGAATGTTGTCTAATTTTATTTATTTGTTTTTCACGATGAGGAAGATAGGATTATTTTGTACTTTGGATTTAATACTGCACTAGTTCTAACTTCAGGACAATATATATATGTATTGTAATTTTGTAACATACTTGAAAAAATAAATCCAGACACCATGAAGAGAGTGTAGTAAATAAGCAGTGATTTGATAAATTTAGCCAAAAGTGAAACAGAGAATTTGTTTTCACCTTTTTTCACCTGCTAAGAAGCCAGATTTTACTTCAGTTTTACATTTTAGCCATAGATAAGATTTCAGACAATAAGAAATGTGAAGCCTGGTGGTTAAGACTCAAGCAAATGGAATCTTAACTTGCATAATTCTCTAGTGTAAGATTATAGACTTCTGTATTTTTATTACAGCAAGTGTAGCTGTTGTATACCACTTTCTTTGAAAATTCAGTATTAGGTAGAGGGGGATTGCTATTAACTAACTAGTTCCAGACAAATTAGATTTTAATCACTAAGATCTTCAAGTATCACTGGTTGGGTTGAAAAATCCATCTGTCAACACAAATTCTCCGTCAGCTGCAATTTGGAAAGATTAAGCCCCAGATCTTCTGCTGGTGTAAACTGGTGTAGCTCCTTTGCAGTCAGTGAAGCTCTGAAAACTTAAAAACTTGTTGAACCCCCTTGTGAATTTTTATAGAACATCTGTATACGGTATTTTATAGTTCGGACGGCTTGTACACAACAGCAAGTTGTTTGGACTAGACTTGCTAATGTACAACATCCTCTTTTGCTAAAAAACCCAAGTTCTTCATTGTGTTCAGTAACATGGACAACAGTGCTATTAAATTACTGTCTATGGCAGGTGAATGTGAAATAAAAATGTTTGGAACCCAATGATCTGCAGCTGTTATATTTAAGAGTCTCTTCTTTAGAAGCCTTAATAGATTTTTGATTAAGAATGCATAACAGCATTCACTGACTTGTATAAATGTTTATTCTTAATATCTCACATACTGATGGGTATATATTATTCCAGTGTGCCTCTTCTGCACATTAACCACCTGAGCTGCCACCTTTGTGTTTTGAGTTTTTTTCCTCTCTATGGAATTCGTAAAAACAATAAAACTCCACAGTATATGTAAGAAAGGCCTATATCAGGGTAGATTGCCTTTCTGATCATCAGTGTGGGATGCAGAATTGTGCATCTGTGTCACTGGAAGGAATATTTATAAAGGCATCACCCTAGAAGGCCTGATCCAACTCTCAATGAAGTCAGTAGCAGGATTTGACCTTGGAATCAAAGGCCACTGCACTGCATTTAAAGTGAGAAATCTGTGTAATGTGGGGTGAGAAGTGGAAGCTTATGTGTAGCAAGGTCATGAAAATTCTGTCTGGTAAATTGTTTTAAGCTCTTTCAAACCATAGGAGACTATGTTCAATACCACATATTGGCCCATCAACAGGCTCCTGGATGGGTCTATCAGTCCATCTTGAAAATGTATACACAGTAAATCAGTGTCTTCTACATTATTCTTAATGGCATAAGAATCTTAACAGATTAACATTAAAAATATGATCAATCAGAAAGCTCAGCAGCAAAACCAGTTTTCAGACAATGATTTGTAAAATCTGTTAAAACTTCCAAAATCATTAGCTTTTTTAAAAAAAAAAGGGAAAAAATAGAATCTATTATTCTGGCAAGAACCTCTTTTTGGAGAACATGTAAGCATATTGGAAAAGACTCTGATCTAGCAATGTAAAGGTGTAGTAAAGTGGTCACAATAAGGTTAACTGGGTTACCCTGAGTATTATGGGATGAAGCCATGCTCCACCCTTCTTGTTTTGTAAGTGGGAGTTCCCATCTCCCTCGCCCCAACACACACATGCTTTCTGTGGGATCCAGTTGAACAAAGCAACAAGTTCCCAGCCTGTAGACACTTTGAGTAAAGTGTTTTTGTTGAACTGAACAGTCCCTTTGCAAAAAGAGTCCTTCAAGAGAGCAGAAACAGACCCTTGGGAATAGCGCCTATGTTGAGCAGCTTTCTCTAACGGAGAGATGCCAGAGCCACCATACGCTAGCCCTGCTGTCAGCCCCTGATGTTGGAGGGTAGGGAAGGGAGGTGTGGGTCCAACTATTCTTTGCTTCCATAGCCAATGGGTAAAGTAGAGCATTGTTAGAGAAATCCTAAGGTTTCTCTGATACTGGGGGCCATGATGGACCCATAAAGGGACCAGAACAGAGTACTTGAAAACACTTCTGGTTGACAGCCTTGGTTTCTTTTTGCACTCAGCATGGGACAGACTAATAAGGGTCAGGCCACCACTGTGTGCTCACTCGCTGGCTCTGAAGGAACACACTTCTAAATGCTGTGCTGCCATAACGAGGATGCAAACGTGTAACCTAAGGCCTTGATCCTGCCAACTCTTACACCCTGGAGCTAGGATTGTGACTGAAGATGCTTTGGTATTATGCAGTGTTATGTAATTGAAGAGAATGTTTTTAAACAGCCACATTATTTTCACCTTCCTTGAAAGCAACAGCTCGTTTGCCAAACTGAAGGGCAAAGTCAGTAAAGAAATAGTCTAAGTGGGTTCTTCAAACAAGGAAGGGTCATAAATAAATGGTTGACAGTTTCCTTTGAAACAATGAATTTCAATTTAGACCTTGCCTGTGCTAGAAATTAAAATGTTAAAATCACTTTACACAATGATGTATTACTATTCCATCAGTGGAATAAGGAAAAGTAAATCAAGAAAGCACTGGGCAGTAGGCTGGGTACTGGGACCTGCGTAAGCTAATGAAGTGCTGGCATATAGAACTCTTTAGTGTTGTGTGTGCAATGATCTGGGGAGTACTTGAAATTTTGTTACCCCAGCCTAAATTCCCATGACACCAATCTGGAATTGCAGAGGCTCACACTGAATAGAAAATGCAAACATGCAATGAGAAGAATGAACTGTTTCAGTGCATGCCAGGATGAGCGTGGTCATAGAGTGATATCCTGCAAAGGGCTGAGTGCCCTTTGCTCCCCCTGATTTACTAGAAATTGAGAGCTGATCCTCACCTTTCTGGAATGGGCACACAATCCAGTTGAAAAACTCTGACTTCAGTAGCTGCAGGATCAGGCCCCTAATTATTACATCAGGTGGGAATAACCAGTTCAGTAAGTGCATACACCTGTGACTAAATTTCACCAGTGTAGTGGGGAGGCCAGGTGCAGGTTTACATACTCCACCTACTGTCCAGTGGTGGAATTGCAGTGGTAAGGTGGTATGTACATTCCCCTGTTTGTCTAGGTGAATTAAAGACATTTTTGTCCCAGTCTAATCTTGTTACTATTTTATTATTGATATACCATAGTGTGTGTCCTTTACTCATGTAAGGGAAATACTCTTTGGAGTGTCAGGGCAAGATGGTGGACTAAGCAGCAGTACTCTGGTGTTTCTGGGAACCAGGGTTGAGGAAGATAATCGGAAAGTCAGACAACGTACAAAGGACAACCAAACTGATTGGACTGGTGAGAGTAAGGGAGGTAAATTATATTGTAGGCTTTAAAAGAGAAGATCTGGGGAGATGTGATCGGTCTATAAATACCTCAGAGGTTACAAAATAAATGAAGGAATGAAATATTTTTAGTCTCTGGAAACTGTAGGAAAAGGAGAAATGGTTTGAAGCTAAGGAAGGCAAAGTTTGATTAGATGTTAAAGAAAAGATCTGAACAAAAAGATCAATTGAACAGTCAAGCAGACTCCCAAGGGAAATGGAACCATTACTTCAAAACTCAAAATCAGATTAGATAAGACTGTTGCAAGCTACAAGCAGCAGTCCTGCAAAATGCAAGTCTGAGGGTACGTCTTCACTATCAGTGGGTAGCAATCGATTTCTTGGGGATCGATATATTGCGTCTCATCTAGACGCGACATATCAATCCCCGAACGCGCTCCTGTCGATGCCGGAACTCCACCAACGCGAACGGCGATAGTGGAGTCGACATGGGGAGCCGCGGACGTCGATCCCGCACCGTGAGGACGGTAGTTAACTCGATCTAAGATACTTTGACTTCAGCTACGCTATTCACGTAGCTGAAGTTGCGTATCTTAGATTGATTCCCCCCCCCCCAGTGTAGACCAGCCCTTAATTAGATCTTCCAAGTGGTTAACCAGGATGAGTAAAATCTGCCCCGATGTGGAGGTAGATTATCTCACATCTGCTGAGCTCCTAGACCTTTCTCTGGGCACTGTTAGAGGCAGGATGCTGGGCTAAATGGACCTTGGACCAGTATGCCAATTCCCCTGTATTTGAGAATTGTAATGAACACACTGAATGAGAATCAGTTTCTACTTTGTAAAATATTTGCTATCTAAATTTTGGGTCCACATTTTGTCATCAGCAAAAGTCAATTAAAAATTCCATTCTCAAAAGTACAAGCCCGTGGGGGGGTGAGGTGTGTGTGAGAGAGAGATCTTAACTCAAATTAGCTGCTGGAGATTGTGGAGCCAATTTCTTAACACTTTGCCCCATCATTCATGCTGAAGATTAATTCAACAGTTTAAAAAATAAAAACCTGCCTATGGATTGTGAAGTAAGACTTCTAGCAAATCTGTTGTACACTAGTAGATTCCTCTAGGGGTTTAATTCACAATTCAGTAAACCTCATTAGTTTGGCCCACTAATATATGCGTTGCTGTGGAATAACAGTTTGCCTGATTTGTCTTATAACAGGCTTATTCAAAGTGATACGAGCTACGAAAGTGAAATCTTGGAAGAGTGTTGCCCTTTTCATAATGTACTAAAAATACTGTAATGATAAATAATTATAGCATGTGTAATAAGCATGTCATAAAACCAAATTTTATATTTCCAAGATCACTGCTTTTATAATTTATATTCAGGTAAAGGAGAAAATCCCTGGAAATACTCATTTTTAGGAGGGGGTTTGTGAGACTTGACATTTTAGTAAAGGGGGTTCACGGGTTGTTAAAGTTTGGGAGCCTCTGCTTTAGAGTAGCTGTTTTAACCTCTTTAGATATACATGCTGGGAGCTGTGCTGCTAAACATTCTTTAATCCAGCCTGGAGCTAAGGGTAACAACACAGTAGTAATTTTTAAGATGTGAATTCTATGCAACACTTGACGTGGAGGAGAGGGGAAACTGTATGCTGCACCTTCTCCCTTTTCTTTCAATTGAAATAAAGATGCAAATATGGGTAAATAATAACTGGAACAGATCACCAAGAGATGGGGTAAATAAGCACCACTTGGAATTTTTAAATCAAGACTAGAGGGCTCCCTGATGATACTCTAGTTCTATCATGTTATGGGCTCAATGCCTGAATTACTGGGTGAAACTCTGTAGCCTGTATTCTGCAGGAAGTCAACTGAAGATGAGGGCTTTAAAAATCTATAAAACTGATGGTGAGAAGCAGGGCTACATCATATATAACATACATGTTAACATAAGCCCCATATAGCACATCCCCTTTGCGCTCAGCTCAGATTCTGTTGGATGGCTGATTTAATAAATGAATTAAAAAGTCTTAAGAGAACAGACGTTAAGTCCGGACATGTGCTGTTGTCCTTCTAAACACAGGCACATAAAGGTATACCAGACTTTTTTTTATAATAGAGCTTATTTTAAATGGCAGCACAGCACTAAGAAGATTCCTCTATCTATAGTACATGATTCTGATCTCGCAACAGTACAAAGCAAAAGGAACTACACTGAGTTATACACTAATGTAAATCTGGTGCCAGTGAGAGCAGAAGCGTCAAGTCACTGCACCACCACAGACTTCCTCTGTGAGTATGGGCAAGTTACTTATAGCTAGATTTTTAAAGGTATTTTAGCATCTAAAGATGGAGATAGGTGCCTAACAGGATTTTCAAAAGCACCTATCTGCATCCTTGAGTGCCTAGATACCTTTTAAAATCTGGCCCTTAGTCCCTCTGTGCCTCAATTGTCATCTGTAAAATGGGATTAATAATCCCTTTCTCCCACCCTTTGTCAGTCTTATCTATGTAGATTGCAAGATCTTCTGGGCAGGGGCTGTCTCTTATGTATATATACAGCAACCAGCAAAATGGGATCCCAGTCTCAGATGAGGTCCCCAGGCCACTACTATTATATAAAAACAACTCTGGATTTGTATAATGCAGTGCAGCCCTTTCAAGCCTCCCAATACTCGTGATATATCAGTTCAATAAGATGGTAAACTGAGGCACATAAAAGTTAGGTGGCTGTCTCAGGTCATAAGAAAGTTGCTTTCAGAGCAAGGAATAGAACCTACATGACTGGCGACTGGCCCTTTGCTCTAACACTTGAAAACGGTCTCCAATCCTTTCTTCCTTGTGGATACCAACTACAGCTCATGAGGAAAAGTTACTTGTTAGTAGATAATGGAGCCTAAAGATTGTCGTGCCTTTAAGTGAAGGAAATACTCATGTGAGATATCGCTTGTTAGGATCTTTCTTTAAACAACATGCCTTGTGTAAATATTTGACTTTTAACTAGAGAATCCGGTAATTCCCTTCAGTAGGAGCTGTCAGAGTGCAAATGATCACAGAGAGTTTCATTGTTTTGTTTTTTTATTTATAAAATGTGTTTGATCAGAAAACTATCAGTGCATGTACAATTGAAAAAATAAATCAGTTACATGGAGTGGCACAACACCAACTGAAGAACTGTGGGCCTCGGCTGGTGTACATGGGCACAGCTCCACTGATTTCCGTGATGCAACATTGATTTACACCAGCTGAGGATCTAGCCCCAGCTCTCCTTTTCCCCCACCCACTCTTGGCAGAAAGCAGAATATCAATTTCTTACCAAAAATCCCCACTCTTTGGGGAGAAAATCTGTAAAAAAGAGAAACTTTCCAGTGTGCCTTGAAAGTCAGCAGACTTGGAGCCGCAATGTGGCCTGAAAATGTTCTAACAACAGCTCCTCACGTTTAAATTGACGGGCCAGCAGCCCATAACTCCCCAAGGCATCACAAGAAGAAAGGGAAGAATGTTGGTGGACTTATGCTCTTCAACTCCCATCTGTGGTCCTTGTGCATAATTCTTCTGCTTCTCTTCCCATCTACTTTAGATCTAAATATCAGCTAGAGCTAGAGCTCTATCAGCTAGAGCAGAAAGGCCACAAGAGACGTGACTTCCTTTCTCCTCTAATGCTCAGAGTTAACTCCTAAGTGGTTATGGCAGTAAAGAGATTTAAAAAGTACTACAGAGAACAAGAGAGCCTAGTACGCTCGGAGTTTGGTGTTGCAAGCCAGAGCCGCTATCCCAGAACTTCATGAAACACCAGTCTTCCAATGAGGAGTGTGTGCTTCCATCACATTCAAGAGGGGCATATATAAGTCCCTCTGAAGTTCTGTGCTGCACTAGGATGAAGTACAGTGGTATCCTAGCTGCCCTTAGCCTGCATGGGGGTGAGATGACTACAGTACCCCTGTAACCACTCTGGCTGAACTCACCCAGTGTTGAGTTGTGAACTTGGGCAACATTTCCTCTGACCTTCCCAAAGAGTGGTGTATGAAAGAGAGGACAAATCTCTAGTTCTGTACATTCGCTGAAAAGCAGAGCACCCCAATCCAGTTTTAATTCTATGAAAGTTAAGTTTCGATGAGAAGGGAGAGGTGATCTTGGCTTCCCCTCAGCGCTATGAAACCTTTTCAGGTACACTGCAATGAGCTTTGTTAAAAGCAAAGTAAAACAAGTCGTGGCTGATCACAAATTCAGCATCATTTTTTCATTGTCAGAACCTCTTCTACAGACATTTAATAATGCTGCTCTGGTGAATCCCTCCTAATAAAACCAAACGTGGAATCTAATTCTTTAGAAAAATGGTGCTAGAATCCTGTGGCTTTGTGCAGGTTGAGGGTAGAATCCATGCAATCAGCACCCTGATAGATATGCTAATTAACTTGATGATGGCCAGAGAACAGACTGCACTGCAGCGACACAGAAAAATAGATAAGTGGCACATGTGTTTCTGCCAAGCCTGTTTACAGGAGTGAATGTACCTTGCTAGTGCTATAAAAAAATAATACGTGTAAACCCCATTGTACAACAGTACCAGGGGACATCCCAAACATGGAGCTCATCATGGGTGCAGAAAACAGAGTGGCAGCCCTGCAGCGCTTAAGAGAACTGCAGGGATAAAACCTAAGGGCCAACTCCTCAACTGGTATAAATTGACTTTATTGGAATGGTGCAGATTTACACCAACTGGGGATCTGGCCCTAAAACGCCACTCCTGTAACCTAAGGGGACATAACTGACCTTCAGTTTCAGTTAACTCAGAGTTCACCTTTACTTATAATTTATAGGAGTGGACCAATGGTAGCACGAGTGCTGTGCCCTTGGTTCACCTCGGGCTGCGTTCTTGCTCTAGTAGGGCTGCTTAACTTCGTCCAATTTATTTTATTTAAATACTATCAAAAAAGATATCAAAGTGCATTTGTCTTCCCCCCCCCCCCCCAAGACATTCATGAAATTAAACTAGCATCAGGACTGTGCACCAATCAGTCCGAGCTATTGCTTAACTGGCAGAGTTTGCATTGATGCCTGTGCCCATTAAGAAGATTCTACTACCTGGCAGCAACACGTGGCTGGATAGAGTTAGTCTGGTTAGATGGGATTAGTGTGATGCTAGATGTTTTTAATTAACTTCTTCCAGGATTTAGCACAAATCGATTCAAATCCTAGAGAAGGGAAACATTCACCCCTTCAGTCTTCTATCATCGTCTTTCCTCAGCACAGCTCAGTGTACATGCATTTCAGTGGGAGACTGTACAGGGTAAGTAGGTTTATGTCCCAACACACAGGTGTTCAGTGTAGTTCTTCACTGCTGCAAAATCCCTTTAGATAGTGGCTGCTCCTTACAATCAGACATTTCACAGGCACATATTTCCTCCACTAAGTCAGTGTATTACATGGCAATGTAACCATCCCTCTTTTATCTCTGCCTTACAAAAAGGTTTTTGAAGGCATTGTTGTAATTTTTGTTAAATGCTGTATAAATAAGAGGATTAAAGAAAGAATTGGAGTAGCCAAGCCAGAGAAAGATGCTTTTCCAGACCGGTGGAATGTTGCAGGAACAGAGGGGGCTTATTAATTCCGTGATAAAGAAAGGTATCCAGCAAAGTACAAAAACTCCAATTAAAATGCCAACCATCAAAGCTGCTTTTTTCTCTTTCTGTTCCCTCCATGTTTCTCCATCTGTCTGGAAAGTGATAGTCGCGTGGCGAGCTGTAAACACCATCTGTGGTTCATGGGAAGCTTCTTTCACCTCAAAACAAAAGCAAACATGGATTCTTACCAAAACAGTTTGTTTGAGTCAAATTATTATTATTTCTTAAATGACAGCATAACATCTGTGCGCTTACAACCAATGGCCCAGGCACCAGTCCTTGCATGCTAAAAGAAAATGCCATGAAGTGCTAAAACTACTGGGCTTCTAATCATGTTGGAAAGGTAAGTGCTACAGAGGAGCACAGGTATACTGGTCTTTCCTCTCTTTTAATGCATAGTACTTTGGCACTTGTTCTGTGGATAGGTTGGCACCTAGAATTTGTTTGGTTTGTTATAAGAAAAGAAGATTGAAACAGTTTAATAAATAAATAAATAAACAATGGCCCAGGAATTCTGGAAGCTGGGTTTTTTTCTGTTTCTTTTCATCAGTGTATTGATATGAGGGAGAGTGCTGTAACCATGGGTTACAAAGATACAGTAGACACTTGGGAGTACTGTCACAAAATGGGACTCTCTCAGTGTAACGAAGAGAAAAGCCTGTCTTTGTAGTATCTGTGGAATGGATCCCTACTGGATTTCATGCCAGGAAGCTGCTGTGCATGTCTGATGGGCCAATCAATGCTTTTGAGGTAGTTGCACAAGTGTTATTGTAACCCACTGGTGAGGGGGAATCTATGGCTTCTACAACTAGGGGCACTCAAATCAGCCCAGCTGCTCAGAGGCAGAGTGGAAGACAACACTGCCAATGATTATTGTGTCCCTCAGATCTGGGAGGGAGCCATCTTCTCTTGGTTATCTGTCAAGCAAGGGGAGGGACTTTCAGAGACCATGAGCCTCTTAAACTGCACTCTTGCCGGACCACCCAATGGTAGGTTGGGCACAGGTGGGAAAGGGGAGAAGATAATATTCCCCATTACAGCAAGTGGAAAATTTTCCCATCAAACTTTGTTTTTGCTGGAAATTTGGGTTTTTGATTTTTACAAGAAAAATGTCTGCTTTCTGTGGAAAATTTCAATATTTCATCAAAAACCCAAATGCCTAAAAACTGGAGGGGTTTTGATTTTCAACACAAAACTGAAATATTTTTATTCAAAAAGTCATTGTGGTGCCTCATCTGAATTGTTGTTCAAGTGCCTTATGCTTCAATTCTCCTCTATGGGCTCTCAGGTGGGACAACATTTCCCATTGTGCATCACGTCCAGGGACTCCTATCATGCACCCTCTCCCCACACCAAGAGGGGAGGAAATGGTGCATCATGGGACAAGTAGTCTGGCCAGAGAACCCAGCCCATAAAGGAGAATGGGAGCATAATGCACCCCACCTACAACTCCCATGAACCACCACAATTCTGAATTAATTTCAAATTTTGATTTTCAAAGTTGACTTCACACAGGGGGAAAAGAACTATTTTCCAACCAGCTCTACTCCCAACCTCACAAACGATATCAATTTTGTTTAGTGGGAGACACCAATTCAAGACCCCCACAATCCATGCCCTCTACCCCTCAGTAGTTTCACAAGGTGTGTAGAAACTTCAGTGGTTCTAGAGCAGGTGAAAAAAAAAAAAAGACCAAAAAAACCACCAAGAGCTGTTTGGAAGGGTGAGGAATGGTTTCACTTGCAGAGGGAATGCAGATTGGTTTGTATAACAATGAGAATTAATGCGTGCCTTACTATCATGCAGCATGGGCCCAGCTTTTACGCATAGGAAATACACCTCTGTGACTTTTCTGTCACACTTAAAGCATCCGTACGTTTTCAGCTCTGATAGGCAATCCGATTGAGGACAGCACAATAAAACACACACAATTTAAGGCCTAAGCCCTTAAAACTCCCATTAAAAGTGAAAATTTAATAGGAGTTGCGAGGACTCGGCACCTCTCAGGAGATGGCCCCTCATTCAGAAATTAGCTCTGTGTTCTACATACATATTCCTCCTGTGTGTATAAACTTTATAATAGCAATTGACCCTCTGTTTAATATGAGGACAGTAGCAGCCAAGAGACTGAAACGTTGGCAAATGCTAAACTATCACTCATCAAGATGGATATCCCTACCTTCACCCAGAGATGTGAGACATGACTGCAGAATGTAAGAACCAGGTGATTAGGGCTGCTGGGGAAGGAGTAGAGGAAAATGAAATGCATCACATTTGTTCCAAAAATGTAAATAGGATGGCACTCCTGTAGCAGGGTCACATAATTTGTCTGCAGGAGGGCTAGCTCTGCATATCTTTAATCATGGTCTGCAAAAAGGACTCAAAACACATTGTGCGAATGTAAATTAGTGACAGACATTGGACAATTACTACTTCCGCATGCTTGTTAGGAAGAGCTGGATGAGGGAATCTATTGCTTGTTTACTATACTTAAACTTTCCTTGTGAGGTAGAGCCAGAGGTCAGCTGTCTATCATGGCATTTTCTTTCCCATACTACAGGTAAGGTTTCTTGAAGCTTTGTACGTGGAGTGTAGAAACTGTGTATAGAATGAGGCATGCAGAAACTCTGGCACTGGGACTCCACTGCCTTGTGTGGTCATTTACATTGCTTCGAGCAGGGATTTGAACCTCATGCTACCGCATCCCAGGGGTGTCCTAACAATTGGGATAGTTGCTCAGGTTCTCTCTCTCTAGCCCAATGAAAAAGTGATTTATACACACTGCAACAGCAGAGATGGAGAGACACCAACCACAGAATACCCAATACCTGACAGTGAGGGCTCTCACCTGGGCTATGGGAGGTCGGGGTTCAAGGCCCCCACTCCAGATCAGTGAGAATAGGGATTTGCAAACAGGTCTCCCATGTTTTAGGAGATTGGCCTAACTGCTGTTGGATAGAATTGGGTAGGTTGGACCCTTGCCTGACCTAGTTTAGGTGCCTAAATCCAGGAGAGGGCTCACAGTGATGAATCCTGAGTAGAGTTGGGGTCCTTACTACCTGTGAGGGGCAGCCCAAGGTTTGCCCCTCTCAGCTTGCTGGTTTCTGTGAATCCCTTTCTTAGGCACCTAACTCAGGGCTATGGATTTTGCTTTGCCTAAGCATAAGACACTGCAATGCCTACAGTCACCTTTGTGGATCTAGCCTCAGGAAATCTTCAAGCTATCACCTGATCCCTGGCCTCACAGCATCAGCTGGGGCTATGCTCAATTTCTCTTAAAGGGGCCAGCCACTGCATGACAGGTGGCCTTTTACACCCACTTTGCACAGGCTTACTTCATTACACAAGATGTAAGGCAAAGAAGAATCAGGCCCTTGGGTGTATGCCAGAGGTAGAAGCCAGTTCACTGTTGTACGACTGGGGAGGAGGGTGGTATAACCTGCTGGAGTAATGCAGCAGAGATAAAGCACTGAGAGCATCAGAAATATTTATCAGCATAAATAAAAGAGGCCTGAGTTAGAACCAAGTGTTCACACTGAATTCCCTGGCTGTTTTGGTCTGTGTCACAAGTCACGTTAAGGCTAGAAGATCAGTGTATTTTTCCAGGTTGGTTTGCTCGGTTTTAAGCACAGTTATTAGTTTCCATCATTTTTGATTACCTGCTAGAACATCCATCCAGTTAGATACACAGACACGGGTTGGAGCACTTTTTAAAATAGTCTGCAGCAATCAATTACATTCCATAAATCAAGGTTTTAAATGTTTGTCTATAGGGGAATAAATGCACTCTTCACACTTCGCATGAATCATCTTTTTCTCTGGGAAGCACACGGCTGGTGAAACTCATCCAAAATTAATTATTTCCCCCCTTCCCCAAAATTCATTGGAGGGAGAAAGGATGATTTCACCCACTGTTTAAATTTTGCCTACAGCACAACATACTTCAGATGCTTTGCTGCTAATGCAGTATGCGTCTGGAGCCTGATCCAGATCATATTGAAATCAACAGAAATTCTCCCACTGATTTAGGCTTAATTATTCTAATATTTCTTTGGATTTAAATAATTTATACTTCCCATGGCTACTGTTGGTGGCTCACCAATGAATTTTTTGGGTCCCAATGCTGCTTTGGGGTTTCTGAGCACTGTTCTTCCAATATGAATATTAAATAATAAAAGTACAAATTGCAGTCTACTGCTTCTGCAAACAATAGCATTGTGTCTTACTCAGTGGCCGCGATGTGTCTGAAAGGTCCACATTTCTTAGGAATGTTCTGTACTGTTGCATGAACTCCAGCAGACTGGAGGTATTTAAATGTGATTTGCCCCAGTTTAGCTCAACAGCTTTTCAACAGATTCATCTTCAAATGAGCCTGAGGTGAGCAGAGAGAGGAATATATTGCTCCATAAGGTCATCAAATCACCAAAAGGTTCTTTAAGAATCAGAGATTTCTCACATGCAATTTGCACTTATAGGCCTCCTATGAATATTTAACATTCTCTCAAAAAGGAAATTAAGGCCCTGATCCAGCAAAGTGCTTGAACATGGACGTTAAGCCTGTGCTTTTCTCAACTGGGGCCTAAAGGAATTGCATGAAAAGTGGAAGATAACTTTCCAGAATGATTTCCATCATTCTAACTCTTATCACCCTACATACCTGATACCTTCCAGCTGATTTCTAGCTGGCTTGGGGCGTTTTCCTAGGCAGCTCCATTCTTACACTTGATACAACAAAATGTTGGCCCTGAGCCTTGACTGTGTTGAGGCTCCTCTATGCTACCTCATGAACACAGAGGCTTTAAAGCCAAAGTAACTGGCCACAAGGTGATTATTGCAGTATAAGGAGATCCTGGGTGTCACAGATGGTTGAAGGGAGAAGATCCAGACATGGAGCATCGCCTCTGCAAACAGATCAGGAAGATGTTGCATCTCCCACAGTTTCTGCAATGTCTAGGTGGGGGTGCAGGTCCAAACAACATTTTAGCTCCATTCAGCCCTAACAATTGTTACAGTCCTTCTTACGGGTCTGATCCAACTCCCATTGAAGTGATGTCAATGGAAAGTAGATCAAACCCTACATCCCCTTTGCAATCCCATCTCCAATTCTGGAGCAGATTCTGTGCCATCCCAGTTCCCAGAGTAGTTGAGAGCAGCCTCAGAGCTACCTTACACTAGAGGAATTCTCCCCCAGGTTTAAATTGCTGAGGACACTGGCAAAAAGTAGAATTAGTGGAGCCCAAAATGACTGTAGTCAATGGAACTACTTGCAAAAGGATTATTCAAGCTCAGAGAGGAGAAGAGAAGAGAGGGGCAGAGGACCCAGAGCAGCGCCAAGAGGAAAACCCACACCGCCCTGCCTGATTATGTCATACAGGGACGCTGAACAAAGCGGAACATACTGCATAACTGAGTAGAGTCGAGAGCTCTGAATGCAAGGCCTGATCCACAGCCCATTGATGTCAATGGAAAGACACTCGTTAACCTTTTGAGCTTTGGATCAGTATACAAAGATGAAAGCTTTGTATGTACATTATAAAAAATAGTGTTAGCAGCTGGACGAGATCCTGAAAGATAGTCACCCACCTCCCATTAAAATCAGTAAAGTTAGACTCCTAAATGCCTTTGAAGATCTGGGCCCTTGTGTCTAGCTCTTCATGCTTAACCTGGGGCCTGATCCTGAAACACTTTCTCATGCAAGTAACTAATCTTTATGGGCCAGATTCTGCTATCCTTGCTCACCCTGAGCAATACCTTTCTTCACAAGGAGACCCACTGATGTTACTGGCACTCTTAATAGTATCTGTCTCTGAGAGTAATCTCATTTATTTCAACAGGCCTCTTCCCAAAGATAAGGTATTGCTCACTGTGAAAAAGCATTTCACAGACTGTGGCTCTATGTGACAAGAACCATGAGATTAATCATGTAAGTAAAGGACCAGTCATATGAGTAAAGGTTAGAGAATCAAGTCTTTGGTTGTTATAAAAGAAATGATATCTAAAAGGACCAGTCTAATTTCAGGATCTGACTCTGCAGTCCTTGCACAGACAAAACTCCCATTGATTTCAGTGGGAAATAAGAAATAAGTGTCTGTGTGTTTAAAAAAAGGAAAAGAAAACCCTGAATTTTTGCATATTCTTCATTACGTAACAGAAGGGTCTCAGACATTTCGTTTTCCTTCCTCTTAAAAAAACCACAAAATGATTTAACAGTGTTTTTTAAAACTCCTTGGTTCGGATTTTAGTCAAAATTCTGCTCACAGCTACACTGGATTAACTACACTCAGATCAGCTGAGTTATTCTGGATTTACACCGTTGTAACTAAGCGTAGGAATTGGCCCTAGGTATGCCAAGTCTCAGCCTGGAGACAATTATCCTTCTCCTATATATAATTATATGCACACTGACAGTTTGTAAAGCACCTTGGGGTCTGGTTCTGGTGGCTGAAAGGCACTATACAGAAGGAAGTTATAATTATAATGATTCTTCCATCTGGAGCATCGGTTTCTTCAGGCAATTTTGATAGCATTTAACTCCTGTGGCTTCAAATCTGTTCCTCCTTAATCTCAGTTGCTAGAAAAATGCCAACCAGGGTTTCAAGGTGTGGGTTGCAACCGTGGCAGGCAGTTCTAATCCAGTGTCACAATATGTAATCCTCCTGGCACAGCATGGCACGCTCTCCCCACAGGCATCACTATTACTACTCATCTTCAGTTTGAGAAGCACTACCAGCCTTTGACGTCTATTGCTGATAGCATTTCTAGTGTTAGTCATTAGAACTGCTGCATTACAGCACTCAATGCTAGAAATGCTGGGGGACAGAGTGGCCAGGGGTGTACAGAAGGAGTTAAGGAGTGAAGCTGGATGTCGCAGGGTGGGGTAAGAGGAGACTGGGAAGGGGAAGAAGAAAGTGAAATGAGGAATAGAAGTGAAAAGAGAAATGGCGAAAAGACAGAAAACAGGAGAGTTAGTGGACACAAGAAAAGGGAGACAGAGTCAAGACAGGCTTCAACCACAAAACTACCATCAATTGGACCTGGACGTGGAAGGAGCAAGAAGGAATAGCTGGATCACCTGACTTAAGGAGGAAAGAGACATGCCCCTTATTCCAGAAATGCTGATCCCTACTTTTTTGTGTTCCACTTTGACAAATTCTCTGCTATATCCCAATTTTATGCAAACTTTAAAAAAAAAAATCTTGGCATTTCAGCTCTTCCTGTGGAACGACAGTGATGTTTTGGGAAGAAGGCTCAGATCTACATCCCCTCTGGTTTTCCTTAAACTCTCCACAATCTGGTATTTTTCCAGTGGTATTTTGGACTTGATCCTGCTCCCACTGAAGCCAATGGAAAAACTCCCATTGACTTCAGTGTGACTGGGACCAAGCTTTTTATGAGGGCATCACGATCTCTTACATCAGGAATAAACTATGCAAAAAAAATATATTTTTCTTCCTTCTCCACATGTTAATTTCTGAGCAGTCTTCTTTGCCTACCAAGCCTCTAGAGCAATAAGTGCTCAGAGCATTGCCTCAGGCGTTTAGCTCTTCCACCAGGTGTAAAGATTTCCCTGGGGATTAGGATGATGCTTTTTAAACCTGCAAATGAAGCTTAATATTTTTCAGCCATAGTGTAAAGTCCTCACTATCTACTATACTATCACTGTCATGGATTCAACATGTATTTAAAAATAAACAAACAAAAATACAGGAATTAATTTTGCTTAAATTACTGAAAAAGATGAGAGAGATGCAGAATCCTAGTAGTATTGTCTCAATTAAATTAGTTTTCCAAAATAATAGCCCATAAAGTTTTCTACTGCATGAGTGTCTGTGGGAGAGCAAATGCGTTGTACGTATTCAGTTTGGTTTTTGTCTTTGGGAATCAATTTGTAGATAAATCCCAAGCAACATATTTATCATATTTGTAATTAGAGAAGTAAACTTGGCAGGAAATCTGGTGCAAAAGGGTAGGAGGGGAGGAATGCATTTCCAAAGGCTTGAGGCACTCATCTTTTCTAACACATTTTCTGACTTAGTGCAGGCGATAGCTCTGGAATGACTGTTTCGTTTATAAGCCAATTTAAACCATATGCATCTCTTTATTTTAAGACATAAGGTCCCAGTCCTGTGAGGTGCCAAGTGCCTCTTACAAGCTGCTGATGCTGTCAGTACTCACTAGAGTGAATGCAAACCTTCACATGTGACGTGTCCATTGTAACATGATATGTACCACTGACTTCAATCTGAAGTTGAAGTCAATGCAACTATTTCTAGGACAAGCCAGAAAACAATTCCATTCCACAAAACATTCAAGGTTTTGAAATATGTTTTTGTTTTGATGCCGAATGAAAATGAGATCTTTCAAAAATTTTCACAAGAGAACTATCAACCCACCCCCAAATAGCCAGTAGCCCTATGACTAGAGTACTCACCTGGGATAGGGTGGCTCTGAATCAGAACCAGGACTGGAATGTGGGTCTCCCATGTCCCAGCTGAGTGCCCTAACCACCAGCGTACTGGCTGTTCTGGGTAAGCTGCTCTTTCCCCACTGGGACCCAAGAAATCTTCAAAGGAAATTTATAAAAATAATAATAATAGGAAATATACCAATCTCCTAGAACTGGAAAGGACCTTGAAAGGTCATTGAGTCCAGCCCCCTGCCTTCACTAGCAGGACCAAGTACTGATTTTTGCCCCAGATCCCTAAGTGGCCCCCTCAAGGACTGAACTCACAACCCTGGGTTTAGCAGGCCAATGCTCAAACCACTGAGCGATTCCTCCCTGCCCCCCACCCCCAACATTGGTTTGGACAAAATGGCATTTTTAAATGGAAAAAAGTTTTGTTTAAGTTTTCCCACTCGCTCTACTGCTTGTATATGAGTGAGGTTTGACAGGGCCAGGTACCCAGTGCTGAGCACCTCACCATACTTATTTTGTAACATTCACTCAGTCCGCATTTGGTTACACCAACTTTAAAATGCTTGGTCAGGAAGGGGGGAAACAAACCATCAGGAATTATTCTGTAGTTTCAGAACAGAGTAGGGAGGAGGATGGGTGTGTATCAGGAGACTGAGTGGTTGTAGAAAGAGAGGAAAGTAGACATGAACATAGATGAATTCATTTAGAACTCAATCCACTACCCTTTCTCTCCGTCATGTTGAGTAGTACCTCACTGCACAGGCAGCCCCACTGAAATTATTTGGAATTACTGGTGCAGTACGGTATTACTGTGAGTAAGGGGGCAGAACTGGGCTCTTGAGGTCCGTTAAAACATGGCCTTCTAAGTCTCCTAATCCTGCAAACTCTTCCTCAGGAGAATAGTTCTGACTTACATGAGTAGTATTGAAATCAATGAGACTACTCACCCAAGTAGGTGTTTTCAGAACCAGGATCAACATTTGAGAACTTAAAGGAGAGAATATGAACGTTTTAAACAGCTGGCAATCATTACATGATAAATGGATCACTTACTAATATTGTGGAATAAGTATTATATTACCATTTTCCTCTTTTGTGTTCCGCTTGATTCCATAATTTTAAGTATAAAATAAAATGAAAGGAGTGAAGATGGGGAGAGACATACAACACAGTGTGTACAGATTAAACACATACCCTAACAGCACATGCTGTACAGCTCTATTTCTATCTTTATCTGAACAATTTTCTGAAAGAGAAACGCAGGAACACTGGATTCATATTTAGGACTTTTTAAATGGACCACGATATTGCAATTATTATCTAATCTCTCTCTATATATATATATACACACAGACACTTAAGAACACTGAAAGAAAATGAGAAAAATGTGAATAACTTTTATCCCATAACAATGGTAAATGGTCCATTGACAGTCGGTTATTAGCCACTGTTTAAAAGGCTACCATCTTCACTTTAGCATCTGTTTATATTTATATACACTCTAAGTCTAAGAGAAATATATGTGCATGACTATATTATTTTCTCTATACTTGGGCATGAAGGCAGAATTCAGTTAAAGGGTGTTAAATCACGAAGCACAAGGGGAATGGGAGAGGAGCTTATGGTTAGATAGATAGATGACTTTAGTTTAGAATTAGATAGTTATTACAGGCTGCCAGCCCAACTGTGCCTCCCTGCCCCGCTCCTCGCACCCCTCCCCGTGCAAACCAGCTGTGCCCGCCCGTGCAGCCCAGCGGCACGGTGCCCGCCGCGGCTCTTTACCGGGCCCCGCTCCGGCAGCGGCAGGACCGCGTTCCTCCGGCGCCGGCCGATCCGGAACCGGGCCGCCTTGTAGATCTTCCAGTAGACGAAGAGCACGACGCAGAGCGGCAGGTAGAAGGCGCCGCAGGTGGAGAAGACGGCGTAGGAGGGCTCCTGGCTGACCTGGCAGCGCTGCTGCGCCGGGCTGTAGGTCTCGCCCCAGCCGGAGAGCGGCGCCAGGGAGATGACGGCGGAGAGCGCCCAGGTGAGGCCGATCATGGCGTTGGAGACGCGGCGGCGGGCGCGCAGGGTGTACTCCAGGTGGCGGCTGAGGGACCAGTAGCGGTCCAGGGCGATGGCCGTCACGTTCCAGATGCTGGCGGTGCAGCACAGCACGTCGAAGGAGATCCACACGTGGCACAGCGCCCGGCCCAGCCGCCAGCGCCGCCCGGCCGACAGCTCCTTCACCAGGCTCAGCGGCATGACCAGCGCCGCCACCAGCACGTCGGACACGGCGGTGGAGGCCACCAGGTTGTGGGGCACCCGGTGGAAGGTCTTGACCCGCAGGATGGTCACCAGCACCAGCAGGTTCCAGAGGAAGGTGGCGACGGTCAGGAGGGCCAGCAGGGTGAGGATGAGGATGCTGAAGATGGAGAAGGGCTCCCGGCTCCTCCAGCCGCCGCCCCCCAGCTCCGGGGTGGAGTTGCCCCCCGCCGGGGCGGAGGACGCGTTGATGGCCAGGGCTGGCGGGCCGGGGATTCTGGATGCCCAGGGAGCCGGACTCTGGGCCATCCCCGGCAGCGGGCGGGGAGCAGCGCGGGGCTAGGCGGGTTGCGCGCCCAGAGGGAAGCCGCCGCGGGTCCGTTCTTCCCGGCGCGGGGTACAAGCCGCCGGAGAGACGCGCTCCCGGGATCTCCGGAGCCTGCCCCTCGCTCCCCGCCCAATGCCCCGCGGCCGAGCGCGCAGCGAAGCGAAGTGAGTCCCGGCAAGAGCCACGCTAGTGCTGCCTCCCTTCAGCGGCTGCTCCCCGCCGTTGCCATGTGCTCCCGCCTGCCTCCCCGGCAGGGAGGGGGGCGCTGTGCCGCTGTAGCGTGACACCGGCTCCCCGCTCGCCCCCAGTCCCGCGGCCCAGGCTCCCGCTGCACCAAAGGGCGAAGGGAAAGCGAGGCTCGCGGGGGTCCGCCTGCGGGGGGACTTCGGGCGCGGGGCGGAGCAGGAGGCGCTTCTGCGGGCGGCAATCGGGCGGCGGCGGGACTGGAGAAAAGCCTTTGCAACCCCTTGTCCTGCCCCCTCTCCCCGCAGGCAGGTGCCCGCCAGACACAACGAGCGCCAAACCCAGGGCTCTCAGCCCGCCCATCTGTAACAGCCAGAGCACCCTACCACAACCAACCAACCCACCCACCCCTCTCCTCCAACAACCAGAGCACCCTACCGCAACCAACCCACCCCTGCCAGAGCACCCTACCACAACCAGCCAACCCACCCACCCCTCTCCTCCAGCAACCAGAGCACCCTACCCCAACCCACCAACCCACCCACCCCACGCCGCCACCAACCACAGCCCCCAACCGCAACCAACCCACCCCAGCCAGAGCACCCTACCACAACCAACCAACCCACCTGCCCGTTTCCTTTAACAGTCAGAGCACTCTACCACAACCAACCAGGCAACCCACCACTCAGTAACAGCCAGAGCACCCTACCACAACCTATCAACCTACCCCTCTCCTCTAATGGCCAGAGTAGCCCACACCCCTCTCCTGTAACAGCCAGAGCACCCTACCACAACCAACCAACCCACCCCTCTCCTCTAACAGCCAGAGCACCCCCCAAAAACCAACTAACCCACCTCTCTGTAACAGCCAGAGCACCCTACCACAACCAACCAAGCTACCTCTCTCCTGTGATAGCCAGAGCACCCTATCCTCATATCTCTTCCTCTGTAACAGCCAGGGCACCCACCCCTCCTCCAACCATCCCACCTGTCCCTTCCTCTCTTACAGCCACAGACCTCACCCTCAATCAACTCACGCTCTGTAACAGCCAGAGCACCCTACTCCCCACCAACCCACCCCCTTTCTCAGTAACAGCCAGAGCACTCTACCCCCACAACCCCTCTTGTTACAACCAGAGCACCCTCTCCCCAACCAACCTACCCACTCCCTCCTCTGTTACAACCAGAACACTCCATCCCTCCCTGCAACATCCCACCCCCACACACCCTGTACTAACCAAAGAATCCTACCCCCCCCCACTCAGCCTCCCATCTCTGTAACAACCAGAGAACCCCACCCCCATCTAAACAGTTAGAACACCCATCTCCACCAAGGTGCAACCAGATATGTCCTAAGGAGGGGGCTCAGGGAAAGGACCCCTCTCCAGTAGGGCACATGTCCTGAGCAGAGAAGAATGAAGAGCTCAGGGTGACCCTCAGGCATAGCTTGCAGAGGGCAGAGCCAGCTGCAGGCAGGTTTGCGGGGCTGTAGCCAGCATAGGAAGCGTCTGCTCTCCTGCCCCCCCCCCCACCAACTCCCTGTGCCAGGGCAGGGCCTAGCCTAGAGAGCACAGGGGGAGGTGCTGTACATTCCTGTGTACCCCTGTGGCCCCACTCCCCGTGGAGAGACCCTGCATCTATGGGGGAAGTGCTAGGGCCTCCCCTCCCAGCCCAGAGCACCAGGACTTGGCAGAGGGGGTTCCCCCATTGGGCAAGGGTACAGATAGCACAGTCCATTACCTCCTCTGTGGGCAATGCACTGCTTCCTCCTCTGTACCAGCACTCCTACCCCTCCCTCCTGTCTAACAGTCAGGACACCCCTTCCTTTCTAGCAAATAACTAACGCACTGCCTTCTCTGTCAGAGCCAGAGCACCCTGATCTTTCCCTTCTCTCTGCCCGCTCCTCCTATATCACAGCCAGGGCATTCACTCCTCCTAAACAGATTAATAGATCTTAAGGCTAGAAGGGATTGTTATAATCATCTAGTTTGACTTTTATTTGCAAGCCCCAGAACCTCACCCATTAATTTTTGCAGCAGGCCCGTAACTCCTGTTTGAGCTATTGCAGGTGTTTTAGAAAGAAATCAAGACTGGATGCAAAGACTTCAAGTGACAGAGAATCCACCACATCCCTAGGTAAGTTGTTCCAATGGTTAATTTCTCTGACTGTTTAAAAATTTGCACCTTATTTCTAGACCGAATTTCTCTAGTTCTAGCTTCCAAACATGACATCTTGTTACGTCGTCTTCTGTAGATTAAATAGCCATCCACTATCAACACATGATTTTACAAAAATGGAAGAGTAGGCTTATGCCTAGCATAGTGCAGTGGTACTTTGCCCTGACTGAAGGAGAAGTCAGGGAAGTAATAGCTTTTAACCGTAGAGAGCAATTCAATTAATTTGAAGAAATTTGGACCCATTTTGAGATACATTTGGATAAAAAAAGTTGAGATGGCTGAAAAACTGCCAGACCTCCATTTCTCTGAACCCCTTCTCTTTTTTCCTCTTCTCCCTACCTAGATATGTCTTCTCTTTTATTACTGTTACCCCCATCCTAACATTGTCTATGTAGTAGTACTCTGTGGTCCTGAAGTTTTGACAGGTTGTAAAATTGCATAATTCCGTTGGAGCTCCTGTGAAGCCCATGTATTTGGAAACAAAGGAGCTATAAGTCATTTACCTTTTTCTGCTTTTTATTGTCTGCTTCTTTATGAAAATGAATCACAAAAAAAAAAGATATCTCTTCCCCCTGGAGATACTTGTAGATTGTGATCAAGTCAGCTCTTTGCTTTCTTTTGAATAAACTAAATAGACTGAACTTCTTTAGTCTTTCAGTGTAATGCATTTTCCAGACCTTAAACCATTCTTGTAACTCTTTTCTGAACCCTTTCCAGTATTTCAACATTCTTTTTGAAATGTGGACACCAAACGACACACAATATTCCAGTAATGATCCCATTAAGGCGGTATACAGAGGTAACACCAGCTGCCTACTCCTACCTGATATGTAACCAAGGATCATATTAGCTATAGATTGCAAGGGGAGCTCCTGTTCAATTGATTGTCTGTCTGCAATTACCCCCAAGTCCTTTTCATTGTCACTACATTCCAGGATACTATCTCCCATCTTGTCAGTGTGACCCAATTCTTTGTTCCTAAATGTATGACCTTGCATATGGCTGAATTAAAAAGCATGTTGTTCAAATGAGCCCACCTTAGCAAGCTATTCAGGTTGGTGTCTGTCTGACTCGTCATCATCATTATTTACCACTTCTGCAATTTTTGTGCAAATTTTACCATTAATGATTTCTCTCCAGATCGTTGACAAAGCTATAGAATAACATTGGGGCAAGAGCAGCTCCCTGTGAGACCCTCTAGAAACATTCTCATGGGAGGATGATTCCCATTTACAATTACTTTTGTCAGTCTATCAGTTAAACAGTCTTTCATCCATTTAGCATGGGCCACAATGATTTTGTATAGTGCGTCTCCTTTCTTAGGTAGAAACTCACATCTCTTTCCCTCCTGACCAGCTTCTCCAGGCTGCACAGATTCCCTGCCACCACTATAATATTCCCAGCAAGCCAGACTGCCTAACCAGGCCAGCATCTGCACTTTTCTCTCTCTTCGAAGGCCATGGACAGCATGATGGCATGAAGTTTTTAGTTATGACACAACTCTTTATAAGCAAGTGCATGTATTCTTAAGGTGAAATCATTATAGAAAAAACTATTTAAAAAAATAAAAGACCTTATACACATGCTAAAAAGCTTACCAGGGGTCACCTCAACTGCAACCCTGTGCTTTAGTAGATGTCAGTCCTTCAAAACCCTCAACTGAGTTTTCCCCATGGTTACAAGTTCATGACTGTCTCAGATTTAGAACCAGAACCACCATAAATAGTTCAATTTTACCTTTACTTGGGCCTTTGATCTTGGCCTCGTGTAACAGGTGATCAGCAGACAAAGACCCTCTTCTCAGAGTATAGTTGCAAAAGGCTGGCTTGTTGCATAATCAGAGGTGGAATTTGCATTAACCTATCCCTAGGTATTTCCCATGAAATCCATTTCACACATATTGTCCCAATAGTCCATGCTTTTCTGGCACATTGTTCAATGTAGTCCTTTGGTTATCCAGGCCTTATGTCACATCTCCTCCCTAGAGACGTTACATACAATACCAGCCCACAATAATACATAAATGTTGCATTTAGTATAATGGACCCCAAAGAGACTTCAACTCAATTCATTAAAGCTTTTCAAGGATATTACAGGAAATTTTCAATCTGTCACATTGCTCCCCCTTTCATAGAAGAACAGAGCAGGGGTATATGACACATACCGCAAGGACCTCCTGGCACCCCACTCCTAGTCAGAACATCTGCTGTTACTACTTATTAATTCAAATATCATACATTTGTTCAGCTGGTAAACAATTCCAGTGATCATACCAGAATACAGTTTAATGAGAACATTTCAGGTCAGTCCCTGTGCTCACACCCTCTTAGGCAAAGGTGAGGTGTGCTCCCTTCCCCCAAACTCTCTCAGGTTTTAAGTCTCAACTGACCACTCTGAAATCATAGTTTTTCAAGGATATTGCAGGAAATGGCTATATCTGTCACAAAATGCCTTACAAAATTTTACATATATTATGGCAACTCAGTTAGTTACCTTTATCAGCCTAACTTGTGATCTCGCCAATAAACAATATCAAGTTTGTTTGAGGAGATCTATTTTCCATTATACCATATTGATTAACTATTGTACTTCCTCCTCGGTGATGGACAGCATAACCCTACCCATCTCTACTCCTAAATAACCAATCCACTCCTCCTTCATAACAAGAGTCCCCAACCACAACAGTTCCTCACTGCCTCTTTCATAGTGATAATTAGACCCACCAAAGCTTTAATCAGTGCTAAAATTTAAAGTGGAATAGAAGTGGGAAAGTTGACCAATGCTCTTCACCCTTGTCAGATAGGGGGAAACAAACAGAGAAAAGATGGCAGAGAAAAGGTGAAATACATACCTTCCGCTTTTCTCCCTAATTTCAGCACTAACTCTTGAAACATCTGAAAGGATTGTTGGAAGAATACTGATGCCCAGAACAATTGCCATCTTCACTAGTACTATTCTGAGCAATACACTTGAAGGCAACTGGCTCCAGTTTGAGAGAAGAGTGAGTTCTTATTGCAAATCAAGCAATTTATACCTACTCCATATGACTTGCATCTAATCAATCAACTGTTATTGAGGCAAATTTAATACTAATCAGTAGAAGAAATAGAACATGGTTTAAAGTAAATAACTTTGAAATTCCTGGGAATCAGTTTGCCTCTATGGTTCTTGAATCAGAGTAATTGAAAGCAAAAATCCTTTCCTGCTTCCACGAAATGAAGCCAATGTGCTTTTCTTAGGTGATTTTCCTTATTCAGTAAAATAAGAGAACAACTAGTTATTACATTACACAAACTCATTCAAAAGAAATATCCATCCCATTTTTTTTTTAAAAAAGCATAAATTTAAAATTTGTGGGATACATCGGTCCTTCCAGCTTGTGTCACAGTATTGGTTACACTTAGATAGGGGACAGCTCATGTGAGATGAGAGCATGTGTTTGTGAACCACATTTGGTATAAGAATCACCCACAGTGAATTCTAACTGGAAGTTTATCCAAAGAGTTTATTTAAGTTAATGTATCAGTCAGAGAACATTGTTCCTTGGCTGCAGGGAGTGAGCTCTTCATGTAACACGGATATGAGACACCTATGTACTCTGCAATTTGGGGCTGTCTGTTTATTGAGCCACTTCCCCTGCATGAATCATAGAAGCCTGAAGGCTGTTCTAAATTATGATGGCCTCTAATGGGACCATTATAAGAGATGGAGACTGCAGTGTTCCGGGAAGCCTTCTCCAATCACTTGCACTGCCCCACCTCCTTAACTCCCCCTCAGAATCAGGTCTAATATTTTCATTTATTTATCACTTGTATTGCGGTAGTATCTAAAGGCCTCAGTCAGTGTTGGGTCCCATTGTGCTAGGGCATAGGAAGAAGCAATCCCTGCTCTGAATCTACAATCCTAAAGCTACAGCAACTGAATGTGACAGACAAAAAGAGGGAAGTGATATTTTGTTTCTTAAATTAAGTTTATTATGGAACTTAAATCTCCTTGGTTTGTTTCTTAAAGCTCCTGAACAGGGAACAGTGGTTGCCCTCCAGTCCATCTAATGCAGTATCCTCTTTACCACAGTGCCCAGCATCAAAATCTTCAGAGGAAGGTGTAAAACCATCACTGTCAGCAATTATGTAATACCATGCTGTGGGTGAAATTTCTTTCCAAGCCAGAGCATTGAGTAATTGACTAAGGTCTTGAACAAGAGGGTTAATAGCTCTTATAAATGTTTAACCTAGCTAGTGTAAGCATGTGATATTTTTGCTCGTCATATAAATAACTTCAAAAAATCATGCTAAGCTCTTTGACTCATTAATAGTGATGGTGAGTTCTAGAGGTTAATTATACACGTTATCAAATTATAATATATTGCCTCCTAATCACACTGAGCTGCCTCTTGTACTTGTATTCCGTAGGAGGGTATATAGGATCCACCAATTTACCTTCTCTGTACAATTTGTTGTTTTATATTCCTTTACCTTGTTACCTCTTATTCATCCCCCAACTAAACTAAATAGTTCTAGTCTTTTTAATCTTTCTCACAGTGAAATCTTTCTATGCCTGTAAACTTTTTCAATACCCTTCTCGGGATCTTTTGTATTTTTTCTATATCCTTTTGAGATGGGGTGACCAAAACTGAAGACAGTGAGTCAGACCTTCAGCCAGCATAAATCAGGATTGATTACTGACGACAATATTTCCTGGCAGAAAACTTCATTAACCTGGAGTTAATGTTAAAAGAATCTGTCACTTTGCCTCCCCCCATAATAATAAAAATTAAAAATAAAAAAAATCTAGCAATAAAACCTTCCTGTCATCTGCTGTGTCTTTGTTCTTGAGGCAGAGTAAAGTGCAGCTAAGGCCATATTTTATGATTAGCTGATCCCGTTGGGGCTGAACTTCATGTACCCCTTGTCACCAACAGCCTTCTCTACAATTTCAGATGTACCCCTTAGTTATACAAAAGTAAAGTCTGAATTTGTGCTGTCTGTCGGAGTCTCTGACCAACATCCCACCAATTTATCACATCTGTGGCTACTGCTGGCCTTTTAGTCAAGAAGATAGAGCGGCCCCAGTGGTTAGGGCACTTTGACTGGGAGTCAGGAGATCCAGGTTCTGTTTTTGGTAGTGCCACTCACATAAGAACAGCCATCCTGGGTCAGACCAATGGTCCATCTAGCCCAGTGTCGTGTCTTCCAACAGTGGCCAGTGCCAGAAGCTTCAAAGAGAATGAACAGAACAGGACAATCCTTAGGTAATCATCCCCTGTTGTCCAGTCCCAGCATCTGTCAGTCATAGGCTTAGGGACACCCAGAGGATGGGGTTGTGTTCCTGACCATCTTGGCTAATAGCCACTGATGGACCTATCCTCTATGAGCTTATCTAAATCAGGTACAATGTGTGTCAAATCCAGGCTGTAGTGGGGTGGACCCCCTCTCCCGCTTCTGCCCTGGAGGGTTAAAAACAGCCCTGGGAGGTGGCTGTGGCTGGAAAAAGCAGCATTTAGGCTGGGCTGATTGGGGGAAGTGGCTGCAGCTGGGGCCACGCCCCAAACTGAGCAAGAGGGCCTTATAAGAAGGCCAGGGAAGCCAGGAGCAAGTAGTCTTTCTCTGTTTGCAGAGGGAGATGGGCCTGGCTGCAGGGAGCTAGAGGCAAAGTACCTGAGTGGAGCAAGCTGGGGAAAGGCAGAGGAGCTCCAGGCTGCGGCCTAGCATTGGGCTAATAGGTATTGTGGGTTGCAGAGGGCAGCCCAGGGGTAGGCCAAGGCAGCAGGTCCAAACCCTCCTTGCCAGATGAGTAGGCTGATACTGCAGTCTGACCCAGGGTTCAGGAGCTAGACAATGACTGGCAGTAGCCTTATACTGAGGCGAGGTGGGACTAGTGGGTGGGGGTTTCCTGGGGAGGGGAGACCCTGAGAGAAAGGGGTTACTGCCAGGGGGCAGCACTTCATGTAAAAGGGCACCGGGTCCAGGGAGGGACATGGGGGCCAGAGGACAGGTGGCTCAACGGCCTGCAGAGGGCACTCCAGAGCTGGAATGAGCTAATTCCCAGGAGTCACCAGCAGGAGGTGCCGCAGGGGTGAGTCCGCATGTCTACACAGGCCCATAGGGTTGCCAAGCAGTAGCCTTACCCTTTTTATCACTACATGCTTTGTGATTTTGGGTAACTCACTTCAGTTCTCCATGTGGCAAAATTAGCTTCCCCAGTGGCAAAATTAGGATAATGAATTTTGCCTTCCTTACTGAAGTGCTTTGAGAATCATAATTCTATCCATAGGAATCATAATCCTACCCATGGTAAGCCTATGTAATTTATTTGTACGTGTGTTTCAAGGGAGTGTCCAAGAATACATGACCTTGACGGATAAGGTTCACCTAACAGGGAGTAGGGGAGAAAGATTTTCTTTGCTTTAGACACATAAAATTGTTGTTGTCTGGGGTGCGGGGTGGGGTCACAACCCACCAGCTGAGAAACACTGGTTTAGTGTCTAGAACTGGACTCAGGAGACTCGGATTCATTCTTTAGCTTTGCCACAGACTTTCTGCATGACCTTGGACAAATCACTTATGTCTGGATCCTCCAGTGGGAATTAGGCAACTAAATACCTTAGAGCAGTGGTGGGTAACCTGTGACCTGCTGGCAGACCATGAGACAGGTTGTTTACATTGACTGTCCGCAGGCACGGCCGCCCGCATCTCCCAGTGGCTGCAGTTCGCTGTTCCTGGTCAATGGGCGTTGCGGGAAGTGGCAGCCAATGTAAACAAACTGTTTCGTGGCCTGCCAGTGGATTACCCTGACGGTCCGCAGGTTGCCAATCAGGGCCCTAAGCTGACCTGTGCCTCAGTTTCCTATCTTTAAAACGGGGACAATACTTCCTTGTCTCAGAGTTGTTGTGAGGATGAAATACATTAATAATGGTAGCAAAGAATCCTGTGGCACCTTATAGACTAACAGACGTTTTGCAGCATGAGCTTTCGTGGGTGAATACCCACTTCTTCCGATGACTTGCATCCGAAGAAGTGGGTATTCACCCACGAAAGCTCATGCTGCAAAACGTCTGTTAGTCTATAAGGTGCCACAGGATTCTTGGTCCGGTTCTGTAGAAGCAGCAAACGCGGCTACCCCTCTGATACTTGACATTAATAATGGTGAGGTCCTCGTATACGACAGTGACCAGAGCTGTACAAATACCCAGATAGAAAAGAATAGATAGGAATGAAAAGGACTAATATTATTGTGTGAATGTGTATGTGCCTCAGTTAAACACTGGGAATATTATTGTTGTTTTCACCCTGGAGAGGCATTGCTTTCCATGTTGATTCAAAAATTAATGATCCTTATCTTTTATTTTGCAAAATGAAACCTTTTTCTGTTACTGTTATGTAACTTGTTTTCCCTCCTTTCTGCATCTACAATCTGAATCCTTTAATTAAACAAAAGGTATTTAAAAATTCATCCAGTATCTCTTAAGCAGGCATTACAATCAAAACCCATACTTCCTAGCTGTAGGAGAGCTACTTTGTATCTTCACGTTGCTCGAAGGTACTCTTGTGTCCCATCTACACTGTAATTCTTGCAGTGTTGTGTGATCCAGTTACATTATGAAATAAACATCATTACAACATGGTAAATGCTATGGCAATATGTTTGTTTTCTTACCACATAGGTTAGAGTAGCAGTGCTGACAAGACTGCACTGTTTTAATGGTGTTTGAGAACTCTGCTGTAACCTGTAAGAATCCAAGGCTGTTGCATCGTTCAGGGATTAAAGTATAATTTGGTGTAATATACACTGCAAGGCACAACTGTGCTTTATCTGCCTTCGGGCAGGGGAGCCATGTTGTAAATAGCTTACCCAACAGGTATGAATTACGATGTAGACTAGCTGTTAGTCCACAGGCCCCAATGCTTACCTTCTTTATTTTTGCTGTTTTCTTCCAATAGCAGTTTGATTTCCTGTGGGATTATGCAAAGACCCCATCGTTCCAAACAGGCAGAGGCAACCGCTTTTGGGAGCGCCAGCACACATCCCAAACTGAACTATCCCCTACTGTAGGCCTCTCTAATCCAATGGCGCATATCTTTTGGCTGACATAGCGCTGTTTACACAGGGAGCGGGAAAATCCGCACTCCTGAATGATGCAGTTATAACGATATTTGTAGTGTAGACTAGAGCTAAGAAATTACCTTTTTAAACTCAAACTATTTTTCCACTTGTCACAATTTAACCTATGGGGTGCTTTGGATACCCGATGTGTCAAAAAGACTTTTCCAAACTTTGACTGCAATAAATCTTTACAGAATGGCAGAAAGAACTGTACTGTATCATTTTGTAATGTTATACCACAGATTCTTCATAGAAATATGGTTATTGTGGAAATTAATGGAAGGAGGAGGCATACATCAGAGCCCTGGTGGGGCTCTGGGTGATCGCTACTTCCACCACCCAACACAGATGTAATGAGGCTGAGTAGTGTCTGCAGAAGAGAAACTAAACAACTAATTATTCCTCAAGAAAGGTTTTTAATGACTTACGACTATAAAGGCAACACAGACAGAATGTGCCTAATGACTTCACGTGTACTGTAACCATCCCCAACCAACACAAATTCATATGCATTACTGATACATTAATTAACTATAACTTACTAATTTTAACCTACCTATCAACTTATTTAACAACTTATAAAATTCTACTGGCTTTTATGATAAACTGAATGACAATTTATACTGAAGACAGGCACAGTGACATGCAAAGCTATTATTGTTTACAAACCACTAGCTTCACCAGTGCTGTACCCGTTTCCAGCAAGGCACAAACATATACAGTTATTATATATTGATCAACTATTGACTACGACTATCTCTAATCAACTTAAACAATTTTAAAACACTTTACTAAAATAATTAAGTTATAATGTTAATACAGACTTACGATTAACTAGTTCGAGCATAACCAGACCTCCTCACTGCAAAACCATACCCTGCATTCTTTCAAAGATACATTACCTTCAGTCGACTGTTTTCTGCACTGACCAGGCACAGGTAGTCGGTGGAGCGCAAGTCCCTTTGGTTCAGGGTGTGTGTACATGAGCCTGACAAAGAGTGATCTCCTTTAGGTCAACACACACACAAACACTTGCGCCTCTGCATCTTATTTATACGGTGTTTGCTGGCTGTGTTTCAAAACAGGTCAACCGGTTAAGGTGGCCAAATATTCTAGTGTGGTATTTGCAGTTGTCTTGATCTTATGAATTGTGCACCCGTGCTCAGCTCATCTTTTCTTTATGCAGCCTGTTGTCCTAATTGTGGTCAATTTGCTAGACTCAAAAATGCTCAGGTCAGCTTAAAGAAGTATCTGGTTGCAGGGCACAGTAACTACAAGTCCATATCTATCTTTACATAATTTCCTTTTTAGTCCATAAACTTCCTAGCTAGATTATGCTTATGCTTGCAGGATTCAACTGTGCTTTCTCCTTACAACTTCCAGAAGGTTGAGGCCTAATACTGCTTGACAAGACTTATGCACATTAATCACAGTTATATGAATATGGCCTAACTAAGAGAGATTTTATGCAAGATGGGTCTTTGTAAGGTATCATTGGAAAGGTTATGATTAACTCAATGTGATTATCCAATTTGTAGGCATGTATAATTTCTGTATCCAAAGTTAGGGATATTGACTATGTAACAGTTACAACTGTGTATGTATTTGGGAGACCCCCACCAGACAACAGGTCATCAGCTTTTATGGGACATTTGGAAGACACAATAAGACTTTAAAGATACTAATCTCCTTCTTGAGATGTAGCGGTGACACTACTAGGTCAGGTGGTCCTGTCACCTGATACTAAATACTATCTTGGACTTTTAGTAATTTTCCCACTAAAAGGAGGGGGAGGTCAAGACTTGGAAACAAAAGAATCCTGTCTTATGTAAATCTTATTTAAGGCTGGAGAGTAAGGCATTGCCATCCTGCCCAAGAAGAGAGACTGCTGAAAGTACCTGAAGAGAAAAAGGAACCTAGGGGGAAAAGCAAGGACTGAGTCCAGACTGAGACAGAGGAGTCTAGTCTGTAAAGAGAAATAACTGGAACTCTGAGCTACAGAAACTGCATCCTGCCTAATTAAACATTTAGGGTGAGAAATTACATTTTTGTAACCTGCTTCTTTAGTGAATCAAGCTTAGTTTGTGTGTTCTGTTTTATTTGCTTAGGAACAGCAAAGAATCCTGTGGCACCTTATAGACTAACAGTTTTTGCATGAGCTTTCTTGGGTGGGTGAATACCACTTTCTCAGAGCAGAGAAAGCTCATGCTGCAAAATGTCTGTTTAGTCTAAGACTACACAAATTTTTAGTCTACAGAACTAGACTAACACTTATTTGCTTAGTAATCTGTTTTGTTCTGTTTGCTATTCCTTATAATCACTTAATCTGTCCTTTGTCATTAATAAACGTTATTTCTTGTTTATAATATAACCAGTTTGTGCAATCCATATCGGGGCGGCGGGGAAGAAGCTGTGCATATCTCTCTTCACATTGAGGGATAGGGCGAATTTTTATGAGCTTGCACTGTTCAGAACATTCTATACAGCGCAAGACAGTATTATCTTGGGTGTACTTTCCAGAGGGAAGCTGCACTTGTGTGCTGGGCAATTTCCCATTCAGAGCTGTTTGCAGATTCTGCGTGATTCTACAGCTGGTGCTCCTGGCCTCTGTGTGTGCAGCAAGAGGCCAGAGAGCCTGATTCAGCAACACAGAGGGAAAGGGAGACCAGACTAGTGGAGCAGGTGGGCTCAGTGAAATCCCAATACATCAGGTGGCATCCCAGAAGTGGGGTCCAACCCGTCACACATCTTACAATTACTTCAGAATTTATTTCTATCCTTTGCTTGTCTTGACAACTGTATTTAGAGGACTCAAACTCTGTTTCAGAATTGAAGCTGCTACGTATGTTGTGTCTGTGCAGTCTTTCCTCAATGAGTTATCTTCATAAGCGATTTCCTAGCTCTTCCATTTCTTCGTTTTATAACTTTACCAACCCTGCATGTTATTTCAGAATGCAAGCTTTCTTTGCCTTGCATCATTTTAACTGGAACTTCTCCAATCCAAAAATTCTGTAGGCCTGAACGTCCAAAAGTGACTAGTGATTTGGGTGCCTCTGTTTTTTTTTTTATGTCCAACTTAAAGCACTCTAGGTTTCACAAGTGCCGAGCAGTCACCCTCTGAAAAATCAGGCTTCTTTCAGGTCTCTGAAGATAAGCACCCAAAAATTGAAGCATGCAAAATCACTAGGCACTTCTGAAAATTTAGGTCTATTATAAATCTCCTTTGAAAAGCCATTAATATCTATTAAGAGTGACATTGACAGTAGTTTTGGAGACAAGCTTGTCTTTTTAAAATAGATGTGATATATGTCTGACAGCATCAAATAGCAACTTGAATATTTTGCCAGCACCACTTTCTAACATGAATTTCTTTTTGAATTCATCCTGCAAGACTGCTTCTTTGTCTTCCTTTATAATAATTTGGAAATTTAGTAAACCCCCATTTTATTGGAAACCATGATCACAATGAGAAGTTATTCAATGTAAACCATATTGAGAATCTCACTTCTCCACGGGGAAAAAAAACACCACAAAATCATCATCTTTGACTGCTTGCTCATGTCCATTCCGTTGTAGGTGTGTGTGCTCGCCACTTGTGCCACTATTTACCTCTCTCCATTCTGAAAACTGATTGTTTATTCCTACCCTTTGTTTCCTATCTTTTAACCACTTACCAGTCCATGAAAGAACCTTCCCTCTTATCCTGTGGCAGATTACTTTGTGTAAGAGCCTTTGAGGAACCTTGTCAAAGACTTTCTGAAAATCTAAGTAGCTATATCCACTGGATCACACTTGTCCACATGCTTTTTGACCCCCCTAAAAGAATTTTAGTAGATTGGTGAGGCATGATTTCCTTTTACAAAAACCATATTGACTCTTCCCAAACAAATTATGTTCATCTATGTGTCTGACAATTTTGTTCTTTACTATAGTTTCAACTGGTTTGCCCAGTACTGAAGTCAGGCTTACCGGCCTGTAATTGCTGGGATCACCTCTGGAACCCTTCTTAAAAATTGGTGTCACATTAGCTATCCTCCAGTCATTTGGTACAGCAACTGATTTAAATGATAGGTTACAAACTACAGTTAGTAGTTATGCAATTTCACATTTGAGTTCCTTCAGAACTCTTGGGTGAATACCATCTGGTCCTAGTGACTTATTACTGTTTAGTTAATCAGTTTGTTCCCAAACCTCCTCTAATGATGCCTCAATCTGGGATAGTTCCTCAGAATTGTCACCTAAAAAGAATGTCTCAGGTTTTGGAATCTCCCTCACATCAGCCGTGAAGACCGATGCAAAGAATTAATTTAGTTTCTCCACAATGGCCTTGTTGTCCTTGAATGCTCCTTTAGCATCTTGATAGTCAGGGCCGGCTCCAGACCCCAGCGCGCCAAACGCGCGCTTGGGGCGGCGTCCCGCGGGAGGGCGGCAGGCGGCTCCGGTGGACCTCCCACAGACGTGCCTGCGGAGGGGCCGCTGGTCCCGCGGCTCTGGTGGAGCATCTGCAGGCATGCCTGCGGGAGGTCCACCGGAGCCGCGGAACCAGTGGACCCTCCACAGGCACGTGTGCAGGAGACCCACCGGAACCGCGGGACCGGCGACGGCTAGAGCACCCCCCGCGGCGTGCCACCCTGCTTGGGGCGGCGGAAATCCTAGAGCCGCCCCTGTTGATAGTCCAGTGGCCCCACTGGTTGTTTAGCAGGCTTCCTGCTTCTGATGTACTTAAACATTTTTTTGCTATTCCTTTTTGAGTCTTTGACTAGTTCTTCTTCTTTTTTGGCCTTCCCAATTACATTTTTACACTTCATTTGCCATAGTTTTTTATTTTAATAGCCTTTCTAATCTCCCTGAGCATTTCATAGTCGCTATCACCATCCGGGTCAGGTGGTCGGTAATATATCCCTAATGCTATATTCTTATTATTAGAGCATGGAATTACTATTCATAGAGATTTTATGATACGGTTTGGTTCATTTAAGATTTTTATATCATTTGATTCTACGCTTTTTCACATATAATGCTACTCCCCCACCAGCATGACTTGTTCTGTCCTTGCAAAATATTTTGTACCCTGGTATTACTATGTCCCATTGATTATCCTCCATCCACCAAGTTTCTGTGATGCCTATTATATCAATATTCTCATTTAATACGAGGCACTCTAGTTCACCCATCTTTAGACTTCTAGCATTTGTATATTAGCACTTTAAAAACTTGTCCCCTTCTAACTGTCTGCCATTACATGATGTAATTGAACGGGGCTGTCTTTCATTTAACTGTTTCTCATCATATCCTACCTGTATTTTATCATCTTCCATCCTCTCCTCCTTACTAGGACATAGAGAATCTCCATTAATAGATCATCCCCTAAGGGATGTCTCTGTCCAAACCACGTGCTCCTCGGTACCTGTCGGCTTTCCCCCAGACCTTAGTTTAAAAACTTCTCTACAACCTTTTTAATTTTAATTGCCAGCAATCTGGTTCCATTTTGGAGCCCATCCTTCCTGTATAGGTTCCCCGTTTCCCCTAAAGTTTCCCTGGTTTCTAATAAATCTAAAGCCCTCCTCTCTACACTATCGTCTCATTCACACAGTGAGACTCTACAATTCTGCCTGTCTGTCTGGCCCTGCGTGTGGAACTGGAAGCCTTTCAGAGAATGCTACCATGGAGTTCCTGGACTTGAATTTCTTAGTTAGCAGCCTAAATTTGGCCTCCAGGACATCTCTCCTATCCTTCCACCATGTCATTGGTACCTACATGTACCATGACCACCAGAACCTCCCCACCACTACACAGAAGTCTATCTAGATGTTGCGGATCTCTCGAGACCTTCGCACCAGGCAGGCAAGTCACCATGTGGTGACTTCGAGGTACAGAATAACACACAAACCTAGCTAAAGAAAGAGAGCTAACTGTCATCACTTGCACTGGTGTTGACTAAATCCTGAACTTCATCTAAACTGTGAGCCTCCCTCTTTTCATTTTCCTTTCCTACCTAATTTTGTTCTTTTTCCTATCTTTCTCTTTTTTGCCTTCTATCTAATGCGAGCCTGGCTTAGCTGGTTAAGACAATTCTACTTCTTGCCATGCTGATCAGAAAGGCAAACCAAAAGCAATGTCTGACATAATCTAGTGCCAGTAAAAGTATTCCAGGTCTTAGAGTGGCTGATAAAACCATGTACCTTAATTTGGTTGCATCCAACAGGGAACATCAGAGACAGAAGCCACATGCTCTGCCTTTCGCAATCCTTCCTTTTTGGGTATGTGTCTTAAAGGAAACAAGATCGGAGTTCACCAGCAGCTCAAGACCATCTTATCCAGTGGTTCCCAAACCTGTTCCACCACTGGTGCAGGGAAAGCCCCTGGTGGGCCGGGACGGTTTGTGTACCTGCCGGGTCCGCAGGTTCGGCCGATCGCAGCTCCCAGGGGCCACGATTCACCGCTCCAGGTCAATGGGGGCTGCAGGAAGCGGCGGCTCGGCCGGCGCCATTTCCAGCAGCTTCCATTGGCCCAGAGCAGCGAACTGCGGCCACTGGGAGCCGCGATCGGCTGAACCTGCAGACACAGCAGGTACACAAACAGGCCCGGCCCGTCAGGGGCTTTCCCTGCACAAGTGGCAGAACAGGTTTGGGAACCACTGATCTAATCTAACTTTCTCTCTCCCTGCAAAGAGAACAGTTATTGCCATCTTTAAATCCCATCTCAAATGACTGTCAAACACAGGTTTTCCCCTTATAGGAGACTCTGTATAGCTACAGCCACTAAGGGAAATTATTAAAATAAAAGCCATACTTGTTTCTTTAGGTTCCATTTTTAACTGTTCTTTCTCTTCTTATGTTTGATAAAAAGGTTTAAACCAATGAATGATGATTGTTACAGTTGGAATAACCCACCAATAACATGACATGGAACCCCGGACCACTAGTTATAACATTAACTGTAAACAAGGGATTTATTAACCTTATCTCCCTTTTTGGACCCCAGACCGCCTTTTATCAACACACCAGCATGGCTTATTAACAGTGTGGAGAAGCTAATCTTACACAATCCACCTTCCCCTACAGGGGTTGGCTGACACACCCGCCAGATTCTTCCACAGTCTCCCAAACTCGTGGCACCTGAAGGGACAGGTCGGCCTCCTCTTCAGTTGAGAGTAGTTGCTAACTCTATGAGATCAACCTCCTTGAGATTCCTAACCCCCTACGCACTGCTTTTGTTTTTTTCTCATTGGGCAGAGGTAGCCTAGCTCTGTGTTAATACTTCCTTTTCAGTAACTGCATAATGTCTGAGCAGAGTTTATTTCTCCTTGATAATCGTTTGGCTGCTCTCTCATTCCGTGAACGCAAAGTCCTGGTGCTTTATAAGATTGCTATGGCAACCCATTATAGCGTCTCAAGAACGGGGCTGTAATTTGAGAAGGAGGAGATGGTTTAAAAAAAAAAAGAGTGAAGAGATTTCCAGATAGCATTTCAGTTGCTTTCTCATTATTTATAATATGTGACTAAGTGGAAGGAGTAAAATATACAAATAAATGTCTTGCTTCTTCTGTAGAACAATGGAAATAAACAATAGACCAGGGGTAGGCAACCTATGGCACACGTACCAAAGGCGGCACACTCACACTGCCCGGGTCCTGGCCACTAGTCCGGGGGGCTCGGCATTTTAATTTAATTTTAAATGAAGTGTCTTAAACATTTTAAAAGCTTTAATTACTTTACATACAACAATGGTTTAGTTATATATTATAGACTTATAGAAAGAGACCTTCTAAAAACGTTAAAATGTATTACCAGCACATGAAACCTTAAATCAGAGTGAATAAATAAAGACTCGGCACACCACTTCTGAAAGGTTGGCGACCCCTGCAGTAGACCATATTTTAGTTCAGTTTGCAGTTACGGTATTGCCAAATGCTGCCTTCTTGAAGCAGGGTATAAATGCTTTGATTAATTCATTGCTATTTTAATGACTATTGAAGCCACACTCTATGTCAAGGCTGCAACTTCTAACTCAATTTCCTGTCTCCTCCAAAAGACATAGTTGGCATTCTTTCTTGATAACTGATATCAACAACTGTTTCATTACTTTTTTTAATAATTTATGTTATTGCAAAGGACCTGGGAGTAGGTGAAGGGAATGATCCATGAATGCAAAGTGGCATTATCATTCCTTCGACTGACACGGTGGTTCATGAGCTCAGGGAAGAAGGGATAAGAGATGGGAATCTGTTTTTGTAAAACTTTTATAAATATAGAAATCACAAACAAATCAGAAATAGGATTGTGACAGGGTGTACCAGACCCAGAGGCGTCATGCAGGAGGCTTCAAGCTCCTACTACACCTCATCCCAGAAAGGAGCAATGGAGCTAAGTTCTCGAAGTGGCCTAGAGAGACTGTACAGGGAGCAGCCAATCAGGGCCCAGCAATCTCACATAAAAGGAGCTGCAGGGGTCGAGTCACTCAGTGGCTGCCTGGAGCTGGAGGAGTGAGGACTGTGTTAATAGCTGGCTGAAAGAGAAATAGGACTACGGACAGATCAGTTGCTGGCAGGGACAGAGGGAGCAAAAGGGAGCTCCTGGCTGGCTGCTGGGACTGAAGACAGAACAGCTGGAGCTAGAAAGTCCCAGAAAGGGTGAAGAGTCTGCGGGGAGGAAGCCCTGGGGGCACAGCCCCATACCAGGGTCGGGACTATTTAAAGACTGAGCCCAGGGAGGGCTACAGAGATACCAACAGATGTGTACTGGGATAGGCCCCCATTGGCCTTTATACCCTGGAAGGGGTCTGTTTTGTTTCACATACAGACTGTGTTTCAGAGTAGCAGCCGTGTTAGTCTGTATCCGCAAAAAGAACAGGAGTACGTGTGGCACCTTAGAGACTAACACATTTATTTGAGCATAAGCTTTTGTGGGCTAAAGCCCACTTCTTCGGATGCATAGAATGGAACATATATTACACACACACACACACACACACACACACACAGACACACAGACACACACACACCCCCCATGAAAAGGTGGGAGTCGTCTTACCAGCTGTGTGTGTGACTTGGCTGGAGGGCTGAGTCATTCAAAACTGCTCGAGAAACCACCAACCAGGGTTGCTGCAGGCTGAGAGTGCAGGCAAACACACTTGTGCAGTGGGCACTCGTGAGAGGTCAGTGCCATGCTGTTAGAAGGATAATTTATAGACGGTATGAAGCTTAACAAGCATCCAACCAGCTTGAACTTTTGGAGGAAGCTTATAACTTTGACTAGCTCCCATCTCAGTAGTGGGCCAAATAAAAATCCTGGAATCAGACGTCATATGATGCAGGGATCTTAGGCCAAGCACTGATTAGATTGTGTTAGCATTGATAGAGTAATGACAAGCAATTTTATTACTGATAATAAAAGACCCAATTATGGCTCCTAGATCTATGTGCAGAGGAGACCGTCCATGCTCTATATTCTAGCTGTGCAGAAAGAGGCTTTGTTGTTTCCTTGACACCATTTTCCCCCCTTTCTCCAGTCTCTGTGGAGGGTGCTCTGTTGGCTTTGGGACGCATGAGAGTGGACTTGGGGTGGAGCGGAGGGAGTATTGCCCAGGCTCTAAAACATTTTTCCAGTCTGTAACCTATCACCAAATACCACCCAAAGAAATCCCACAAAGCAGATGTTGTATAGAAAACTCATCACAAGGCCTGTGCCCTCCACTAACAGCTTCACCGTGCGCCATTCAAATCGATGGCGGTTTTTCAATTGACTTGAATGGAGCATGGTCGCATCCTTAAAAAATAATGAACATTTTCTGTCTTCAGGCTCTTTACAATATGCTCTGCACTGCAACCTGCTACCTTAAGTCCTTTTCACTCCTACATGGACTTCTTCTTAGACAGTTGACTTTGTCGGGAATGCAGCTGTCCTCATTTTATATTTCCCTAAACTAGTTCCTTCATTACCTCTCTATTTTCTGAGGCATCTGAGGGCTCCGTTCTGTGCTGGAGTAGGCTATGCTAACAATCCATGTCAGGGAGACACAGTTACAACTAAATAGCCCCTATGGAAAGGAATAGAGCTCAGACCCTAGGTCCCAGCTCAACATTGGCTTGGACCCTCCAAGTTAAAGCCCTAATTAAAATAATTGGTGTGTGGACACAGGGAGGATTAGGCTTGAGCCCAGGCCCAAACCTGGACTCATGTTGGTGTGTAAACATACGCTCTATAGCTCAGTGGTTAGGGCACCCACCTGGAAATGAGTCCCTGGATCCAGTCACTCTTTCATTATGTGTCCACAGTGGAACACCTTTAACTGGACAGACTGAGGGAGCCCCATGTCACAATGTCCCATAGCTCAGTAGAGCTAAGAGATAGGATTTGAACAGGGGTCTCTCTTCTCCCCCTCAGCAGGGAAGGGTGGGGGAGGAATTGAACCTAGGTCTCCCACGTCCCAGGCATGTGCTTTATCTGCTGGCCTAAAAGTTATAAAGTGAGTGGTAGTGGCAGTACCTTTTCCTCCTTGTTTTGAATGGGACCAGATCCAGCAGGTGCCCTCTGAGCATGCCTGCTGGATGTGCCTCTGCGTACAACTCAGCAGCTGCATGCCTGTCTTCCCCCAGTTTATGGCTCACTCTAGAGCTTAGGCAGAAAAGTGTCTGGATGCCTAGAGGGAGGCTGCAATGTGCTTGCCCAGTGGGTGAATCATAGGCATCTAGAGAACTTCTACTTTGAAAAACGTAAGCGATCAAGTGAGTTTAGGCACCTACCATGTTTGGCAGGAGTCTTATGTATTGAATTGGAGCCAGACCTGGGACTCAGATGCCTACAACTTTTGTGGATCTCACCCAGACAGATTTGGCACCTCAACAAAGCTTTACAGCTAAACATAAAAGTGTTTTTCCACCACTAGAAGACTTTGCCACTAACTCACTCTATACCTATGGGGAGACTCTCCTTAATGTTCATTGCTGAGTTCCAATGTTGCTGGAAGTAGCATCTTTTTTTTAGTGAAAACCTCACTAAGACCATTCCACAGTAGGGCTCATGTATTGCCCTTGATCTACATGTATGAATTCCATTATCACTAAGAGCCTTGATTTTGATGCGGGGTGAGGGTAAGTGAAAGTATGGGCACATAGATGCTTGCTTTGTATGAACTGATCCTATTCACAAACCTGGAATCTGCATGTGGATGTAGGCAGCTGCTCATTTGTGTGTGGAAACATTTATTGTATACAGAGTGACTGCAAGCCCACATTGTAAGAAAAAAATCAGATCCTTTTAGTCCCATACTGAAATTAGTTAAGATCTACGCATCCCATCAATATTAGTTTGCAGCCTGAGAGAAGTACATGTTCTGCATTATTTGCTTTACAGATAACTTGTAAAAGCAGGGCACAAATCTCTTTATCAGTCTGAATCAATGACTTAGCTCTTTAAGATCTAAACTTCAATTAGTTCCTGTATCTGTAATCGGCTAACTACAGTTTTTGGAACAAGACATGCCCTTCATGCAGGGGTTTTAGGCCAAGCACTGATCAGCCTTGCTCTCTTATCATTACACTGTCAGTGCTATTATACTACTAATAATGCAGGACCCGATCATAGCTCCATGTGCAGAGGAGACAGTCCATGGTCAGGATTCTAGCTGTGCAGAATGGCTTTGCTGCCTCCATGGCAGTATTTTTCCCCTTTCTCCTTGTGGAGGGTGCTCCATGGGTCCTAGGATCTATAGGGGGAGAGTGGAGTTGGGGAGCATTGCAAAAGCTCCAAAGTATTTTACCAGGCTGTATTCTATCTTCAAATACCACCACAAACCCAGCTGCAGTAGCCTGCTAAACGACCTCTATGATGTAAGGACTTATGATCACTGCAAGCTTGGTAACAGAAAGCATCAATGAATCACATGCTTTAGTCTAATGATCTTGAAATAATGACCTAAAGGACAAAGGCTCAGTAGCCATTACTACGTCCCTGAGTTTGTCAATATCCTGGGAATGAACATCCAGTTTAAATGCCAATATAACATGCATGTAGATACTCTAATGATGACCCTTTTGCACCACTGTTTGGCATTCCTAGAGGAAACAGTACTCATTCGTAGGGGAGCATGGAGAGCACCTTAGCAAAGCATATTTAAAATGGCAGCTACAAGAAGGAAGAGAGTTTGTGGAGGACATTAGGGGCCCACAGTGCAAGATTTTGCAGGGCCTGGGAGCTTCTCTGCACTCTTAAGGTGATTCCAGACAAAAGACACTATAGAATTTTATTTTAATGATCTACTACTGTAGCTTAGTAGTGATACTGCAATGTTTGGGGCTAGGGTGTAGTACTATGGAATACTCGACATTTTGTTTAATAGAGCCACTGTAATTCTCGAGTGGGATGGTGTTTTTCTACAGGATGAGTGGGATAGATTTGTGATTTCACCATTTTGTACTAATTGAATTGTTACCTTCGATGATGATTAGTGTCATGCTAGCACTGAGAGAGCCCAACTAACCAAAGCTAAATGAATTCTTTGCATTGGTCTTCACTGCAGAGGATGTGAAGGAGATTCCCACACTTGAGCCATTCTTTTTAGGAGACCAATCTGAGGAACTGTCCCAGATTGAGGTGTCAATAGAGGTGGTTTGGGAACAAATTGATAAATCGAACAGTAATGTCACCAGGGCCAGCTGGTATTCCCCCAAGAGTTTGGAAGGAAGTCAAATATGAAATTATAGAACTAACAACTAGTATGTAACCTGTCGCTTAAATCAGCCTCTGTACCAGATGACTGGACACTAGCTAATGTGACACTGATTTTTAAAAAATGCTTCCAAGGTGATCCTGGCAATTCCAGGTCAGTAAATATAACTTCAGTACCAGGCAAATTGTCTGAAATTACAGTAAAGAATGGAATTATCAAACAGAAACACAATATATTGGGGCTTTTGTAAAGAGAAATCATGCCTCACAACTCTGTTAGAATTCTTTGAGGATGTTAGCCAGCATGTGGACAAGGGAGATCCAGTCAAAATAGCCTACTTGGACTTTCAGAAAGCCTTTGACAAGGTCCCTCACCAAAGGTCCTTAAGCACACTAAGCAGTCATGGGATAAGAACTAGGTAAGTTCAGGGAGGATAGCTCCATCCATGTCTACTAGCCAAGATGATCAGGGATGCAACCTATGCTGTGTGTCCCTAAACCTCTGCCTGAAACTGAGCCTGGATGACAGGACATGGATCAGTCAATAAATGTCCTGTTCTGTTTATTCCCTCTGAAGCATCTGGCATTGGCCACTGTCGGTAGACAGGATACTGGGCTAGATAGACCATTGGTCTGACCCAGTGTGGCCATTCTTATGTTTTTAATTAAGATATGCTCTAGTCACTGAACACACATAGTAAGATAGTCTCTACTATAAATAACTTGCATATATATAAAGATAATCTCATCCCCAATTTTAGAGATGGTAAAGTAAGGCAGGCAGATGGACTAAATTGCTTCCCCTCCCCGCCCCCCAAAAAACCCTGGCAAAACCAGGGGACTGAGCCTAGATCATTTACATCTTTGCCCAGTGTCTTAATTAGAAGGCCAACCTACCTCATCTTTTCACAATTCCACATTAAGGTTGGAGAGATTCTAAAGGAGCCGTTTCGGGTAGGAAAGAAATGTAGACATTTCTCTTAACATCATCCAGACCTCTGATATGGATTCAACTGAAACCGCTAATAAAATTTGAACCACTTGTAGCTTTGGAAAGAACAAATATTTTAGAGTGACTTTAATGCTGGTTTGAGAGTTTGGAGTGAGAGGGTTGGAACACAGAGGCTTCTGTAAGTCCAGAGAATAGGTAAACAAGAAATGATAGAGAAAACTCTTGGTTGACCTAGTCAAAGTGCCTCAAATCCTGATGTGGGAGGACCAGCTGCAACAGTGACTGAAAAAATCACCTCCAAGCTATTCAATCAATTTGTGGCTTCTTAAGGGAGTACTAACAAAGCTATGACTATTATATGATCTTTTATTTTGAAAATCTGCCTTTGGGAACCAGATAAACCTTGAACATGGTTCATATTGGCTCCAGAACATCCTTCATGAAGAACAAAGCGGCCTGACGCTTACTCTGATGTGTAGAGCTATGCTTAACACTTAGCTTATATCCACCTTTTGCTTGAACATCCACCTTTTGCACACTGCATGAGGCACTGCAGCATCAGGGCCTTAATGTACCAGTGTGAATTCCGTCATTAGAATGTCACTGTTCATTATGAAATTAAGCCATCAATTTACGCAAGAAACAGGGTTTTAAGAAGTGTTTTTCTATTTACAGTGAAGCAAGTGTAGATAAAAACCTGTCCTAGTCTGCATCCAGCTCCCACAAAACCTTGCTATTTTGTTAGTAAATCTTCACTGTCTACCTATGACATTTCGCCTGAAAGATTTGAAAGTGAGGGTTTTTTTATGCCTGTCTAGGACTGCACTGTATTACAGCATTCATAAGAGAGGTGATTGTATCATGACAAATTTTTTCAGAATTATAAGTAGTATCTAGGCACTGGAAAATTCCTCTATGGACTTGTTCTAGAAAATGTCAAAAAAATTTCTTCCAGTTTTGATCACCCCTTTAACTAGCTTAAAAAGTCCAATTTCTTTGTCAAGGTTCTTGAAGAGAGAGGAGGCAATTTCTCAAGGAATACAATATTAGTTCGCAACCTATCAGTCATTCTTATGAGACAAGCCTTGAGAGTCTGATGGCTGAGGTCTATTAACTGCTCACAAGATTGATAACAGGGGAAGCTGTAAAGGAAACTGTAGATTTCCAATCAGTTTGATCTTTGAAACTTATAGTAACATCCTTGTAGAAACAGACGCCTGATCTGAATGAGCAGATATTCCATTACAAGATGAATTTTTCATTAGCGATGCATTAACTGGGGAGAAGGATATCTATGCATCTACACAATCCAATGAGCTGTGGGGTCCTTGTCTTTCAATACATATATACAGTCACCTCTGGACTTACTCTTCTGATTAGTCAGGAAACTGCAACATGAAATAGTAGAATATGTAAGTATTCCCATAGATACAGCATAGGTACAATACATCTAGGATTTTTAAGTAAAACCAACTATGGTCCCTCTATAGGGAAAGTGAGCATTCCAAGCTGTTGGCAAAGATGTCCTCTAAAAGGGCCTGTTGTCCTCCAGGGCAAGCTGATCCCAAACTCTGCAGCAGTGTATTCCGGTTCCTGAAGCTCTTAGGTATGGCAGAATGAAAATTCAGTAACAATTTTTTTAAAGGAAGTTTTATTTCATTAAATATGAAAATACAACCAGTAGAGTGGCCCCTTTATTTCTTTTTTATACTATTTTACACTGAACCCATGTACTTAGTTTTCATTGTGCTAGATTTTAGTATTGACTGCTTAGCTACACTGCAGAAGAGGTAGGGTCGGACTGGGGGCTGTGCAGCTGGGTACAGGACAATGAGCTTTCAGCATCCAGAAAGGTGAACCTGAGAGTGGACAGGACTCTTTATTTTTAAGTTGAATTCACAGAAGACTCAAGAGCAGGCAATATCTCTCCATAGCTTTCACAAGATCACAGTTAGAGGCAATGAATGCAACTCTGGGCATCTAACCAGAGATGTAGACAATATGGAGAGATCACTTGCTATTGTTTTCTGACTATGGGCCTGGAGAACGTGACAGTTGAGAAGATTATGAACTAAGGGTGAAATCCTGGTCCCACTGAAGTCTGTGGCAAAACTCCCATTGACTTCAACAAAGAGCGAGAGGAATTATTTAGGGAAGCAGAAGGAGATAAAACTAGGAATAATAGTTTTAAGTCAATGAAAGAAAAATTTAGGATAATACTCTCAGTAAGAGACTGCCTCCCTTTATTAAAAACTAGATTTGAATAAGACAACTTTCTTCTTATGAAGGAAGAGTGAAATATTGCTCACTGACAGCATTCAGTTCTGAAAATATTAAAAGGAAAGAGTCTTGTAGCTAACACACAGGAGTTCTGGGTTCAGCTCCCATTTGCAAAACTGGAGATACGTCACCACAGGACTGTTGTGAGCATAGCACATAGGAAGTCCTCAGGTACTATGGTGATGGAGGCCATGCTATGTAGGTAAAGCTGCTTACTTGTGAAATACAGAGACCTTGTCTACACACATAAGTTGCACCAGTTTAACTTAGATCTGTTTTAAATCAATTTATGTCTGGTCTACACTACAGAGTTAGGTCAATACAAGGCAACTTACTTCGACCTATGGACGTGTCTACACTTACATTTCTCTCCTGCCGATATAACTGCCCTGGTACACTGACTTAACTACACCTCCATATGTCAGGTTGATGTAATTAGGTTGACAGTGTCACTGTAGACACTGCATTGCTTATGTTGACTGTTACTGGCTTTCATGAACCATCCCACAATGCCCCACACTGACAGTACAAGCGATACAAGTGCTCCTGGTAAGGACACGCACCGTCAACCCAAGGAGCAATGCGTAAACACACACAAGCGATGTAATTACTGGGACAGATGTATGCCGATGTACATTAGGTTGACAATTTTGTAGTGTAGACATGGCCTTAGTTAAACCACTGTAGACCACGGGGTGGATATTTACTTTGGTTTAAGAATAGCTTTTTGCGGTTTTGCTTAAACCTATTCCCAGCCAATTTAAGCCAAACTGAAATACGTGTCCACACAGCCATTTGCACCAGTTTCAAAAAGACCTAAAGTTAAACTGGTGTAACTTTCACATACAAACCCTTACATACTATGGTGTTATATACTTCATAGGTATTTCTAAAACACGTTAGAGACTTTTTAACAATTATTTGTATAAGGATATAACCTGGAGTCAAGGATCAGTGCCCCATTGTGCTAGGTTTAGAGAGAGAGATGATCAATGCAGTTTTAATTTAAAGAACAGCTTCTGCTCCTCATTGCAACCAGTGAAGCTTTAAGTTGTTAAATCCAAACAACTTGATGTATCAGAAATCCAAACTTCTTAACTGACCAACATTTATTTTTTAAAAATTGCCAGATTAAGGAAATGTTTCTTCATAGTGCTACAGGTATGCGTTTAATTATGTATAGGCCAATAGTGATAATAGAATGGTCATGCTCCTTCTCCCAACACTAATGTTCCCCCCACAAAACAAAGGAGTCAAGCCTTCCTACACAAAGTCTTTCACTTTTACGTCTGACTTGCTGATTTAAAAACGTATTAGCGGTTTTAGTGAATTAACTATATGCAAATGAACACATTCACAATCTGTTCACATCAGTATTAAGATTGAAAAACTGAATGTCTGAGTGTCAGGGAAATTCCTACCTCATTTTGGGAGTGGTGGGGAGGGTAAAATGAAATTTGAGCTGCTACACAGAGAGAGATATGCTGCAGGGGCATGGAATCAGGATTCTGTGGGTCTGAGTTTTTTTCTTTTTTACTGACTTACCCTAGCAGCATGGGCAAGTCACTTAGCATCTTTGAAAGAGGGATAATGCTATTTCTCTACCTCACAGTGGCCTTACAAGAATACTACTTATCTACCAGGGCAGTGGTATTGGGGAGAAACATGAAAAATAGCTGGTGATTAGCCCAATGATTAAATCTATCGACCACAGTGAAAATACATGCCCTGCCATACTCTCTGCAATTTAAAGGACTAAGTCAGTTGTCTATTGTCCACTATGCAAAGTATTTAATTGTAATACTGTCAATCAATTTACTGCCCTCACTCTCTTACAATCTTAATGGGTTACTCTTCCCCACTTCATCCTTCCCACTAATGTGTATTCTATATCTTCCCCTGTATTTTCTCTTTTCCACTTCTCATTCCAAGATCTCCCTATATTTACACCCTACTTCACCTTTCTAAATCTTACATACACTGCGTTGCATTCACTCAATTCTGTGACTGAATCTTTGGCTTTACTCACCACTGATCCAAGGAATGGCTACTAAAAAGTAATACACTGTTACAGAATATAGTTGCAACAGTTCTTGTTGTACCCTCTTCATAAAGAATACTACAGATTAAATAAAGGTGTATCATTTTTTATTTGCATATTCTTGTTTTAACAGAATATATTTTAGAAATGAGAGATGGTTAAATTTAAATCTAAATTTGAGAGAAGATGCTGAAGCAAGCAGATTGCTCCTCTGGAATATAAATTAGCATATTAACATCATATCAAAACGCAATTCAAGAATGTCACATAATATATACTATTAAGTTTGCTTTTCTAGTCTTGCCTTTGTACTCTTTGATACACAGACCAAAGTGTTTTCCTTGATGGTTTAAAAACACATTATGCTCATAGAAATCTGTTTGTCATTTCATATTCTTCATCTTAACTACTAGAAAAAGCAATGAGTTTTGTAGCTTTATAAAGAAGTCCAGTAACCCAAGTAAACAAGGATCATTTATTTTGTGCCGTAAAATAGTCTCAGTGACCTGCCATCCCCTTTAATTTCTGAATACTCTGAAGGACTCTTGCTATGCACAACCATACTGTATTCAGAATTGCTTTTTTTGATGGGTGCTTAGAGGGTGAAGTGAGGAAGAAAGGGAGAATATCTTACAGAAAAAAACACTGAAAAATGTGTTCTATTTTCAGGAACAATGTGTTTAACTTATTTATAGTAAAAAAGGTTACATCCAGCTATCCTCTCCTTTGTGACTAAAGTTTCCAAAATCACTTAGTTTTCTCAGTCTGTTTTTCCTTACTTAAATGCTTTTGAAATGAGTTATAAGATATACCCAGAAACCAAATGTAAAATTTTAAAAATTTAGACAGAGCATAGCTTAAACCTGAGCAATTTGCAAAGGAAATATCTGTAAGATTATTTTCACAGAGAGTCTATTTTAATGACAAAAGCCATTTCAATGGCCAGCTTCAACGAGAAAACTGCCGGCTGTCTGACTTTTTCTTGTTAATGTGTTTGAAAATTTTGGATTTGTGGACATTCTTGGATTTCTGGTAACCAAATCCTCCACCTCCGCCTCTTTTTTGCAATCTTCTACCTTGGCTGCTGTTCACATCTGGGAATTTTTGGTTAAGGAATACAGACAATAAACATTAAACCAAGTTAATTGTCACATATTTCAGTATAATGGGATGTTTTCAGGGGAAAAGAATAATCGTGTGCCTGGCATTTTACAGAGCAAAACCTTAGTGGATGCAAGGGTGGAGAAAACCTGTCAAACTAAAAACTCACCTAGTGTTTGTCATTCCTTTGGTTGTTTTTTAAAGGTAAAAAAGGTAATAATTGGTGATATACCAATCTCCTAGAACTGGAAGGGACCTCGAAAGGTCATTGAGTCCAGCCCCCTGCCTTCATAGCACGACCAGTTTTTGCCCCAGATCCCTAAGTGACCTCCTCAAGGATTGAACTCACAACCCTGGGTTTAGCAGGCCAATGCTCAAACCACTGAGCTATCCCTCCCCCCTATTTATTTATTTTTCCTTCTTTCAAATTGTTTAACTCTGTTCCTTCTCACACTATGGACTGCACTAATGGGTCAGCCTTTACCACCAGTAGTTCTGAAACAATTTGAGCAGTTCCTATACTTGTCTTTCCCCCAGGACAATATGCCACAACCATTACACAGATGTATCTCATTGTGCAAACCCCACATTAGTAAAAGAGGAAATTACTCTCAAGAATATACATGTAATATTCCCAGATCCACTATATATGCAAAAATTAAAATGCTGTTATTCTTGCCCTGCCATATATACATAGTCATGAACAAATATTAAAACTGGCAAATAACTGGTTAACTTCTATAAAACTATTCTCTTAGGGTTAGGACCTGCTTAGATAATTAATAGTAAAACTATCGTTTGCACTTAGATACTCCAGTGATGTGCACATTAGAAATGTTAAGCAGATAAATTACTTTTGACACATTGCGATAAAAGGATACTGAGATCAACAAATGGAGGGACTTTGAAACCAAACGAAAGGGAAACTTTGGGTAGATCCAAGTTATTGACGTTATAGATCTGTTTCAGAGAATGGGAGTCATAAGCTCTAATGTATGCTTTGTATGCTTCCTGGGCTGACTTGTGAAGGAAATAGTTCTTCTCAATCAATTTTTCAAGCTGGAAAAAGAAAGGCAAGACAGTTGTATCCAATTACGGCTGTAACCAGTTTATAAATTATACAGCAAATAACTCATTTTGCTTGTAATTTGCAATGAGTACATTAACCATAATATTCACTTCAGAAAAACTGAACTATTACAGCAAAATACAAATTTATCAATGTGTCTTTATAAATCAGGGGGAGAAAAACAATTGAATTACATTACATAGCCTCAAAGTAATCTTAAAAAGTATTGCAAAAATAATGAGTTACCCTGTCTGAATGCATTCTCTTTAGCTTAACTTTATAGCTATATTTAAGTGGTACAAACAAGGGAGCTTGGAATTAATGGACAAAGGTGGCTGGCAGATATTCTAATATCAAAATTGTATCAGTCTACGAAGATATGCATATGTTGTGAGATTCTACCACTAAAGCAGGCAATGTTAGCTTCTCCCTTGATGCATATCTGAATTTTCTCCTTAAATTGAAGGTTTTTACTATTTAGAATTGACAAGATTTATTGTTCTGCATGTACCAACTAACCACAAATATTCAGAAAAGACTGCAAAATTCCACAAAAATAAATAAGACCGACAAACCGCCAATGCCCAAATACACTGCTTCACTAGTTTCTGCATTTAGAATCAAAAGTGACAACCTTCTGAAAAAATAAACAGAGCATCTTTCTGAAATTCAACTCAACTTAGGCAGAACAGAAACTGAACATGAGCTCATCAGTTCTGGTGCTCTAGGTTAAACCATGACTTTGCTGAGTCAGGATTTCAAGCCAACTGAAAAATCATATTTATAGAAAAATTGCATAAAAACAATTTATGTATTACCTAAAAAACAGCTCACTCCAAATTTTAAAATCTTTTTTTCTAAAATTTAATTCAAAGTAGTCATTTTTATTACTGAATGTACGTACGTATAACATGGAATTCTTTCCAAATTTACAAAAAAATGCCTATTCTAGTCTACTTAGATTCCTATTCCATGCTCATCACATTATAGCTGAACATTAAACAGATTTATCTACCACTGGATTATGACAGCATGTAAATCAGGCCAGTTAAACAGGTTACTACTATGCATTATAGAATTTACAAATGTCATTTCTAGATTTTCCTGTTCGTAGAGATACAGTGTAATCCTTTTATGAAGTATTACATTACTGACAAGTAAATGGAACACACACCCTTATTCAGTAAGGGGAAAAAACCCTATATTTATTGTGCTAGGTACACACACTTTATGAATAGAGGTTTATATTTGTGGATAAAGTCAAAGATATACTTAAAATTACTATGGTAGATTAAAGCCCTCTTTATGGCGTGATATGTTGGCGCCACTCCAGGGGTCGCAGCGATGCTCCCCCACTACGGATACTGCTAAGGGAAAAACTTCCGGCACCGGTGCACGTGGCGAGCACGCACACCTATAGTGGAATACACCTGAGCAATCACTCAAAGAAGAAAGTCCTGTTTCTAAACAGGCATATGTTCATTCTCACTGAAGTCAATGACAGGTTACCTGTATGTTATGAGGGCAGAATTTGATACTTCAAATGAAACAATGTATCTGAAGTTATAACATGGTATCATAATAAAGTCATGGATAGATGTAATGACATGAGGGTTTAGCATTTAAGAGCAAATATCTAGAGGAATCTTTCAGATCATGTAAGCAGATTTCCACAATTTCTTTAAACCTTCAATTGCTTTGCAAGAGCAGGCTAGTCTATACCTATAATCATTTTCATGTAAACATTCAGAGAACTAATATGAAATAACTTTATACCTGAGACTGGATGTCTGAAATTTTGGACCAGGAAAATTCAAATTCACTTAATGGTACCTACCCAAAAAAAAAAAAGGTGTTTAGATAACTCTTACGCAGTATTATACAGCCTATATAAGAAGGTGCAAGTAAAAGTTACAGCATTCACCTAAAGAAAATGATAACTAAGGCCCCATCTACACTAGAAAAGGTTATACTGGTATAACTATGACTGCTAGGTAAGCAATTATAACCTTAATACTGGTAATATGCCCCAGTGTGGACACAGTTACACTAGTATAATATCTTATACCAGTATAAGCACTTTTATATCCATTTAATTGTGGTCCACACTATGTGGTTTTGCCACTTTAACTATATTGGTATAATTAAAATAGCAAAATGTTCTAATGTAAACAAGTCCTAAAGGAAGGCAAGTTAAGAATATGCAGATAGTTGACTTATTTTCATTATTCAAATAATGTTCTTTAAAAGTTCCAGTAAGTATTTTTGCAGGGCTTTTTGCTGCAAAGCATTCTATCACCAGGGTGAGAATAGTGGGTTTTCCAGAGTCACGTTGTGAATTTGAAAATGATGGAAAAAAGTGAACCACTTTTTCTATATGAATTCAGGCTTGAGATAGGTATTTTGAAGGCATTTCCGCCTCTTTCCTGCTCCTATAGAAATACCGGGTTTTTAATCAGAGCACATCATTAGTGGCAATATTTACACTAATGTTCTTCTCATTGAAAGGACATTTCTCCTTTATGGTAATGAAATGTGGCAGTGACTCAGGGCTGAGAAAACAAATGAGGAATTGGTAAGTTTAGCAGCTGTGCTGCCTTTTGATATACTACTGACTGAAACTTGCAATTTTTTTCCTGCCATTTCTTAAAATAGAGACTTTAAAAATATATTACTAGGGTTGTGTCTTCCTTGTTTTTGTTGGAGCACCATGCACCTAATGGTTTTGGTAGAGGACTCAGAAACATTTTTTCCCTTTCACAGCACATCGTTAAGCTGCATTGTCAAGTGATTCCAGCTGCACTGGAACTTAAATGATTATTTAGTTTCTATTGCGGTGGCCACCTTGCATTTCTATTAAATTATTCAGTTAAACATTTTCTAAGCAATAAAATGGGTTTCGGTTAAAATACTGAAACACTTGATTAATCATTACAGTTTCTACATCAAAAAATTCCAGTAGCATAGTAAAATACTACACATGACTTTACCCTGGCTTGCTTTAGGTAACGAAGGAAACCCAATTCTTCTGGTCGTAAAATGAGTAGAGCATGTCCTCTGCCATTTATACCTCTGGCAGTTCTACCAACACGATGAATGTATTCCTTTTTGGAAAAAGAATAGTTAAAAAAATGTAATAATTTGAAATCAAAATTCTTACGCCAAGTAATTTCTTTAAAATTAACACTATTACTATCTCCAGAGTATGCTAATATCAGTGAAGATAATGGTCAAACTCAACATTTAACACCATGGAAATATTTATTTCCATGTCCTGATTCAAGGTCCTGGGTCAATGGGATCTGCTTTTGACTCTTGCAAATGTGAATAGCCTAACAGAAAAACAAACTTAATAGTACTGCAGCTATGGAGTCTCATCCATAATGATGTAAATTCTGCTCATCACATTGACATCTACTGCAGGGCCGCCCAGAGAATTCGGGGGGGGGGGGCGGGCGCGGGGGCCCCCCCCAGCGCACCTGAAGACCTGCGCGGCATTTTGGCTCGCTGGCTCCGCAGGCATGCGCGCGGCAGGTCCGAGCCCGCCGGAGTGACTGCGCGGTGCGTGCGTGCGGGTGGGTGCGCGGCTCCGAGCCCGCTGGTCACGGCCATCCGAGGGCTGGCAGACGCAGCAGCCGCGCCTCGCAGCGCCATGCCATGCAGGTCCACTGCCCCCGGCTCGCTGACCTGCTCGCGCTGACCTGCCCCAGGCATCATGCCGGCGGGAGAACACAAACGCAGGGGGGGGCCAGAAAACTGGCCTGGGGGGCCCTGCAGGGGCTGGGCCCCTCTGCCCCCTGATCTACTGATAAAGAAACCAAGTGCTGCAAACCTGAAGCACTAGGTTTGATGAAGAGACACTCAACTAAAAAAATCCATTTGAAAATATTTTACTTACCGGTATTATTATTATAATCAATATCTATGATTACTGTAACTAATGTTTCTGCTTGTTTTTTTCAGTTTGATTACTTTGTGCAGTTGTTCGTATGGGTCTTTCACGTAGTAACAGGAAGAAAAACTAAACTGGAAAATAGGGACTTAAAAAAATCACAAAAATTGTCAGGGGGACTTAAGGGCAAGCATGCAACCTTATGCTTCTTTTGACTCATTTTTAAAATTAACTAAATGTTAAGTCTAAGTACACATAATTTTTTCCAACAGGCAATCATTTTAAAAGCATGCTGAATGCTTCAAATAAGTGGTGCATTCAGCACATGAATTGTAAAAATCAAGCATTTTCCAGGAACAACAATAGAAAGTCAGTTTGTTTGATGCAAACCCTGCCTGAGCCTAACAGTTTTCTGTAGAGGGATAATTAAATCCATACTTTCTCCAAAATTGTGGAATGTTAGAGACACATCAGAAGCATTTTCAGGGGACAAGATACCTTTGGGTCATCTGGAGGGTCATACTGGACAATCCAATCAACTTCAGGAATATCCAGTCCTCTGGCAGCTACATCAGTGCACAACAGTATTCCAGAATCTGCATTACAGAACTGGAAAAATGTGGTGGTCCGTTTAGTTTGTTTCTGCTTGCCCTAGGAGAAAACATATTCAGGATTGAATTAGTTAACAACGAAAAAATTCTGCAAATCAGCCTTCAGAATTGTAGCTTTACATGTACACAAGAAATATATCTCAGACACTGTGGGGTTACTAAGAAGATTTAAAACCATGTGTTAAAGCATCTTTCCATCTAAGCGACTCATACATACCCACACATCCATGGCTTTTAAAAGCAGAACCATTTTCATAGTGCATAAACAAAGCAGGCTGATGTACAGCATTCAGCAACATAAATGCTACTTTGGAGGAGGTTACACTGTACATTCTAAAGCAATGATAATAATAATAAAGCTCAATCCTCCGAACATACAGTGCAATGGGACTAATTCAAGGGCTTAAAGTTAAGGACATGCCTAATTGTTTGAAGGATCAGAGTAAAACAGTAACACTTCCAAGACTAGAGAGAAATAGAAGAACGGTAAGATTCCTCCCTCCCCACCCCCGATTTAGCACTTCCATTCAGAATGCAGTACAAAGACCTTAGCAGTACCCAAAAAACCCCAAAACAAACAAAACACACCGAGGCGAGTTAACAACTCAATTATGTTTGTTTCATAAGGTATTTATCACCTTAAATCAAGTATACAATTAGTCCATATTCCCAACTATTTAGGGCCGCAGTTGTGATAATATAACAAAATAAAAAACACGTATCCATTGCATCCCCACTTGGAAGTCAAAATTTAAAAAAACAATTACCAACTGAAGAGATCCCTGAAGTGTGTGGCAAAAAAGAATTATTGTTTCCTTTTTGAAAATTCTACCAAATATAAATACCTACCCAGGTGGCTTGCTTAGTAAAGGGGAGACTGTTAAGCAAGGATGCTAAACTAAAAACAAATAGTAACGTTAATTCCCACGTAGACAATGAAAAGCTCCACTACCTCCACAACATGGAAGCATGATGAAATCATTTTCAGTGAGCAAACTTGGAATTTCTAAACTAGATGTTTGATGGAAAATGCTCTTTCAACACACAACTCCATCTCACTGACAGAAACCTTGTTCTTCAGATGCATATTTAAAAGACCAGCTTTAAGAGAAGGCTGGTGTGAAAGTGTTAACTTAAGAAAATACTTACATGAATGGCCATGACTGGCAAGTCGATATAGTTGAGTAATTCATAGTGGTATTTCACAGACATACATGACGAGAAAAACACCATCACCTTTTTCTTCCGATTTTTCTTGAGGAATGTGAAGAGCAGAAGGAACCTTTTTTCGGATGGACACACTACATATCCCTGGAAATCATTCAAAGTCAGTTATTTAAAACAGGTATGAAATATGCTTTTGTTTCATATAACTCAATTAAGTCAGTGCAAACAAATGGAGCTTTAAAACATATAGTTTAAGTCTTTGGTTCTACAGCAATATTAAACAAAACTTTCAGACACCTATGTTCCCTTTTCCCCAGTCTCATCTTCTTGGGAACTGACATCCATATAGTACACTTAATAAATTGTCTAACAAAGAGACGTATATTAGGGAATTATTGATAAGTAGAAGTTACGTTATTTATACTACAAAGATGTTCCAAGTTTTTTTTAATCACTGTAAATAACACACCGTACAATATCTATCTCCTGGGTCCTTAAAATTCAGAACTTTTTTCAAAGCACATTATTTAAAAAGAAATTCTGCCACTGATCAAGTCTTTGGCATCTATGGAAAGGTGATGTAATAACCTGTAATTCTGCAGCAGCCCTTCTCACCTCACAGTATTGAAGAGATTGTGAATTGGAGCTCTAATTCCAAAGCTGTTGGTATTGCTTATCTTGCAACATCTACTAAAATGTAAATAATTCCTTATAGGTGGCTAATGCCAAAGAGATTTAATCAGTCTACTAACAGTTGTCCAACCAGGATGACCAAAGGCCACCTGAACTTTAGGACTATACTTTACATTTATAGAATGCACATAAAAATCGATGTTTAGAAGTAGTTTGTGCACATATTGCATCTATTTTTATTAGTATTTCTGCTTCACTTTACCTGTTCAAGACCATCTACTGTTGCTGTTTCTTTGTTATCATCAACCCCAACATACAGTGGCTCCTTTTTCAGAGATATCTTAGCCAGGTCGTCAACCTTTCGGGTTTGTGTAGCAGAAAAAAGCATGGTCTGTCTGCGCTCTGAAATAATTCACAAAAAATAATCTCACTTTTGCATTGGATTATGCAAATAGCAGAGACACAAGATGTAGTTGCATGTGTTTTGCCTGTTTTCCTCAGTGGGTGGCCAAATGTAGGTTTTACTATATCATGTCTGTCTCTACAACAACCACTAGCAATGTAATTTACACTATGTAGTACTCATGACCTACAAAGCAATGCTTGTTTTAAAAAATATTTAATACCTATAAACCCTAAGTAGTCCTTTCCCTTCAGGGGCATGTTCATATTCATTTGCACTGCTGTTTATACAGAAAATAGCAATCATACCAAATCAGATTTTAATTCTAGCTAGTATAACTGCATATTTTTTCATTCATGTAAATATCAAATGCTTTTTTGTATCCTCAAAAAAACTTCTGAAATTCATTGCAGCAAGGTAACCAATACGTTACACAAAAAAGTATTTATTTTATCAGTTTTACCTTTTAATTTAATGTCATGGTACAGAGGTTATACCATAGCACCACACATTACATGTGTACACACATTACTTTTGCTGTGTGGGACAACCCCTACGCTGAGCCTTGCTGACTTCACTGGGACAGTGCACAGGTGCAAGGGGCTGCCTGGATCCCATTGCCTGATATAAACGTAGGCACTGATCCTGCAATGTTTCCCTCCTGTCTAAATGTATAGGGTTAGGGAGGAAATCAAGCACAATCCTTTTTACTTATGATGCAAAGAACAATAACAGAATTGATTCCCTATAGTTTTAGCCTCTCTACTTATCAGTATGAGTGGCTATTCTACTCATCTTTTGTTGTTTGGTTTTACATACTGCATATTAAGTTGCTACTACTCTTAAATACATCAGCCTGCATATTTACAAAAAAGGCCCTTGTTTCATGTTTTCCTGTTTTTAAGATGAAAGAGTTCTTCAGGGGTTCTGAGAAAGACTGCCTGCTATAAAAGAGAAATACAAGGAGTAATAGGATGAAATTTAGAAAAGGGGAAAAAAAATAATCAGGTAAGGATCAGGATAAACTTCCTGAAGTAGTCTCTGAATATGTGCAGGAGACTCCCAAGTGAAGGGATGGAAACCTTTTAGCATGCAACATTTAAACTGTGTCAGAAAATACTGTACTGCAGGGAATGAGCCTGCATTGGCAGAAAGATGCCCTACATAAAAATGAAAGACACCTCTTATGTTAACTTCTATGGCAGGGTTTCTCACACTGGGGTCACCGCTTGTGTAGGGAAAGCCCCTAGCAGGCCGGGCTGGTTTGTTTATCTGCCCCGTCCGCAGGTCCAGCCGACCACGGCTCCCACTGGCCACAGAGCGCTGCTCCAGGCCAACGGGAGCTGCTGGAAGCGGCAGCCAGTACGTCCCTCAGCCCGCGCCGCTTCCAGCAGCTCCCATTGGCCCGGAGCAGTGAACCGCGGCCAGTGGGAGCCGCGATTGGTGGGACCTGCGGACAGGGCAGGTAAACAGGCCTGGCCCACCAGGGGCTTTCCCTACACAAGCAGCAACCCCAGTTTGAGAAACTCTTGTTCTATGGGCTATATTATTTCTTTAAAGTACCCATGAAAAGCCTGTCCTTCAGATAAACGATGGTCTGATGGAGTGCCTACCCCATACAGGTGATGAAAGGGTTAACGTGGTTCTGAGACCAATTAACCCAGCTGGTTACAAATGGGGGAAGGGTCAACCCCAATTAATGATGAAACCAGCTGGGTTCTATAAAGAGAAGTATGGAGCAGAAGGGGGCTGCAGGGAGAAATGCTGCTGTCTCTGTCCTGATAGTAGGGAGTGACAAGACTTGTAGGAAACAGGAAGCATTTTGTAAGGTGAGGAGAAAGTCCACAGTAGGGCTTAGCAGGAAGAAGTCCAGGTAGAAGGCAGCAAGGAGTACGGTGGAGTGAACCTCGACTGCCTGTCCTAAGGTCCCTAGACTGGAACCCAGTGTAGTGAGAAGGGCTGGGTTTCCCTATCAGCCACGGGTAAGGTGGCGTAAAGCCTCTGAAAATGAGATATGGACTAATGGGAGCCCTGAGAAAAAGATGTATGGACCGCTGGACCCAGAATTGAGGGTGGCAGACTGGATGGAGAGATCAGACATTTGTTTTTGCTGGACTTTATCATCCCTGATGGGGTAGGACTAAATATGACCTGGCCAGGTTGAGTTGCAAGAAGCAGCAGACCACTGCAGGCAAAAAAGACTGTCAGCAGGGGGTGCTTTAGGAGGAGAGCCTGCTAGCCAACATCCAGCCATGAGGGGGTGCTCCAGTGGTGAGTTGACCTATCTATAGATGGTAAAATATAACAAACAAGTTTCTGCTGACTACTGTATACTGAATTAAGAAGGGGCGGGCGTGCGTCAGTCAGAACAAGCATCAGAAAGTGTAGGACAATCATTCCAAAACTAATACTAAAACTATTGTACCCGAAGCCTTTTCTCCTAGTTCTCTCCTTTCTTGACCAACATGCTGCTCAGAAGGTAACATGATTTCTAGGAATGACACAGAATTTTACTTACTTGGCAGAAGTTTTATGATCTGTTTCATTTCTTCCTCAAACCCAACCTCCAGGATGCGATCGGCTTCATCGATTACCAGACACTGCAGGTTCTTGAACATAAACCCAGGGGTGTTCTACAAGATTTTAATGAACACAAAGTCAGCCAGAGAAACTATGTATGGGTGGAATTTTTTTGTTTTGTTTTGTAAATACATACGGCTACCTGATATTTTACCTACCTGCATGTGATCCAGAAGTCTACCTGGTGTTGCCACTATAATGTTGATCCCTTTTGCAAGTTTCTGTGCCTCAGCTGATCGGTTACTGCCTCCCATTATCAGGCCATAAGTGTGAACATGATGAGTCATCAGTTCTTTCAGAACTCCATAAGTCTGCATGGCAAGCTCTCGAGTAGGTGAAAGAATCAGAACACCCGTTCCTAAAAAAGAAGTTGCTCATTTCAGCAAAAATTAAACCAAGTTATCCTTCCTTCTCTCCTTAAGAATAACTTCAACTTAACTGAGAAGCATAGAAAGAGCCTTACCATTCCTAGGCATGAATCTTAACTTGTAGATGAGCTCTATGGCAGGAATGAGGAATGCAAGAGTTTTGCCACTGCCCGTTTTTGCAGCTGCTAGAATATCTCTGTAGGTGTCATAATTAGGAAGAAAATATTTAGTTTTTCACATTGTCAGCAGCATTTAAAATTTTAGTTACTTTTGTAGAGAAAAAATGAACAGCTCAAAGGTTTGATAATGGTAAGTATTTAGCCATTCAAAAACAGCCCTGGTCAACTGTGACTGGAACCATCCAATCAAGGCAGAGAACTTTGGTCTCCAGACCAGCCCGAACTTGCTATAGGATTGGCTCAGAGACTCTCTCCCCCGCCCATGACTGACATTCCACTAGTTATGTTTGATGGGAACAAGAGATGGAACTTCAACAGGGGTAGGATTTACACTATGGAACTCATGCACAAGAGACAGCAAAGATCACAGACCTCCCCACTTTTAAAACTAATTTCTACTGAGCTTTCCCCTCAGTTTCTTCACACAAACCACACAAGCACAACATGGACACTCACACAAAGCAAACAAATAAGCCCATCAACCAAACAAACTTTCTCCAGAAGGCTGGGAAGAAAGCAAATCACATGAAAAATTAATTCTGCTTGGGAAATATGTGGAAGACACTCGTACTTGGGTAATGGGGGGCCATATATAAATACTTAGAACACATGAGCACTAAAAAAACCCATGACTTTCTACAAAATATTACAAAACTCATACAATCCAAATAGGTTGTATCCCAATACTTTTAAAAATCTTTATTTTTATATAAAATATAAACACATAATGAAACAAAACATATATAAACACATGCATAAGATGGAAATACCATATAAATAACACATTCAATATTAAATTATTGGTAAAACCTTGGGCGGGGCAGGGTTGGGACCCTGAACCTGTAATGGTCATGCAGGGCATCAATTATTAAAGTGACTAAATAGACAAATAAATGAGAACATAACCTATAAGTATTAGGGACTAATATATACTAAATTGCAAAAGTATTCAATAGTTTCATGTGTGACCAGAAATCCTCATTCTTTCCAAGCATTTCTATTAGAATTTTTCATTAATGCAGTAGCAGAGATGTCACTGAGCCAGTCTGTGTACAAGAGCGGAATTGCAATCCCAATACTTTTAAGGTGTTTGCATTTCACATGGAGACAAAACTGAGGTGGAATTTTAATTACACATGCTCCTTTTTTTTTAAATAAAGTATTTCTTACCTGCCTTCCAGAAGGGGTTTAATACTTTTATGTTGAATTTCTGTCATGTGTGTAAAGCCCATATCAGTTATTCCTTTCAGCGTGTTCTCGCTGACTAGATCAGACAGTGAAGCAAATGAGGTGTCTTCAAAAGCACCTGAAGAGAAAAGTTCATCAATCATTTCAACCTTGTTTCTTCAAACCTGCCCACCCTCATTGGCTACTTGGCTAAATTGATCTCGCAATTAACAAGTTAAGTTTCAAGTTACTGTATCTGATTACTACAAGCAGTTTTGTCTTATGCAGGTTAGTACTTCATCATTAAGTTAATAAGAAAAGGAAACCCAGGGGAACTAAGACAAATCAAACATGTAAGTGACATGAAAACCTCTTAAAGAGCAGGCCCTCCCAAATGAAAATTAATATTCAACTTAGAAGTATCGGCTATTTGCCAAACATTAACAAGAAAAACCTACTGCAAAAACTTTCAAATTTGGCTGTTTAGAGTCAGACACCTAACTTTAAGTACCTAAGTTTGAAAAAAATTATTTACTCTAAAGAGAGTTTCAGAACTTGCATTCTGGCTCTAGGCAAAAAGAAAAACAGAGATATGGAAACTCTGACACAAGTTACCTGTTACACCAAGAGGTAAACTGGGCTCTTCGGTATCTTCATCCATTACTTCTCTCTCTTCAGGATCCTCATTATTTTCTTCCACTTCAGGATCCTTACCATCTTTTGCATCCTCCATGTCTGCAGATGCTTGTTCTTCAGTCTTTGCTTTTTTAGTTTCTGTACCTGCAATTAATTTATTTTTAAAGCGAATGAACATACCAAACAAGTCACACTTAGATATATTCTTTGCAACCATTATTATAATAAAAAAAGAGATAATGGGATATTTATTCCCCCAGTACGTAAATCACTCATGCACATTTCAATATAGCAGGAATTTCATTTTAGTTCATGCTTTTTATCTATCCACAGGGAGAAAAAAAAATTGTTTCAGGAAGTCATCCCACAGGCTAGGGCAGGCAACACTGCATCAGTTCATATTCAGATGGTGTGTTCCCAACCAAGGAGAAAGAAAAAAATTTTAAACAAAGTTTAAAGTTACTTCCTTTCCTTTGCAAAGCAGGCAAGTGCATTAGCTTAGCAATATCTATAGGACATAAATATTAGTTTACATTCACTGTACACTCGTTGTTATATACAGTAAATGTGCTATAAAAGGTTGGGAAGAGGTGCTCCTGAACAGGAAGACATGAGGTTAACTGTGGAAATCAACTACAGGGCAAAGTTCCACTTCTTAGCAGGAAATATTGAAATATTTTAACATCTGTATGATGGAGTATTTAACGTAAAGCGTTTTCTCTATTTAAGAATAGATGAAAAAGCAGAATCCCTGTTCAACAAGTAGACTGATAACTGTTTAATATGCATTACAGTATAGTTCTCTCATTTAGAGAAAAACAGGTCTGTTACAATATGTAAATCACTAGCTATTAATATACATTTACATTTTAAACTCAATGATTACTTTGATTATTTCCCTTAAATGACTGTGCAGCTAGAATAAATGACAGTCAACTTGTTTTTCCATTTAAAAATAATTTGATGTGTTTGAAGTTGTTACTTATAAATACTACATACATGAGACGCAAAAACATTGAGGCTACGCCTACACTACCACTTATGTCAGTATAGCTCATGTCGCTCGGGGATGGGAATAAGCCACTGAGTGACCTCAACTACGCTGACCTAAGTGCCGTTGTGGACAGCGCTGTGTCAGCGGGTGGGCTGCTCCTGCTGACACAGGGACAGCTGCTCGTTGGGGGTGGATTAATTAAAAGTTGACAAGAGAGTTCTCTCCCGCCAGCTTAGAGCAGATACCCTACAGAGCTTATAGTGGCGCAGCTGCATGCTTTAAGCTTTCTAGTGTATCCATAGGTATCATTCATCAAATTCTGTTGCATGAGTTTTATAGGGTGAGAGAGAAAATTATTAGGCCTTTCAGTGCAATTCCTAAGTATATTTTCTAATGCTTTGTCCAGCTTGATTTTTTTTAACGTGTCATGTGGTGGGGCTTCACCAACTAACCTGGAGAAAATATTCTGTTATAGTATCAGAGCGGTAGCCGTGTTTGCTGCTTTTACAGATCCAGACTAAGAGTCCTCTGGCACCTTATAGACTAACAGACGTTTTGCAACATGAGCTTTCGTGGGTGAATACCCACTTCTTCGGATGCCAAGAAGAAGTGGGTATTCACCCACGAAAGCTCATGCTGCAAAACGTCTGTTAGTCTATAAGGTGCCACAGGATTCTTTGCTGCTTATTCTGTTATAGTAGCATTTGCTGTCAGGAACACATTTCTGATATTCAGTTTCTCAGAGTAGTATTACTTTGCAGTTCTATTCATCTGAGAACCTCATAGCACTTTGCACTTGCAAATAGTTAACATTTGTAGCCTTGAAAATAGGAAACAGATCGCTTAGGTTGTAAATTCAGGGGGAAAATCAGTAGCAAAGATTATGAGTTATTCAAGCTGATGTGGGGTCTGTGAAAATCATGACTTTTTAAAGGCTATGTCTAACACTATGAGGTAGGGGTGTGATTCCGCTGCTCATGGTAGCTCAATAAGAGCTAGCAAAAGTATAAACAGTTGTGTATTCACAGTAACTTAGCTGTGCTGAATACAAACCTGCCTGAAACCAGTGGGTATGTACTTGGCACAGCCCAGCCACATTTCCAGTACCTGTGCTACCCTGGCTACACTTGCCCTAGCTCTCATGGAGCTACTGCATGTATGTATACATGAGCAGGGGAATCGCACCCTTAACTCACAGAGTAGATGATGCCTTAGAAGACGACAGACCAGTTTTCAGGACAGGTTCAGTGCTATCCTCACTGTCCCTATGCAAGCTTTCTTCCAGCCAACTGTAGTATTGAAGCTACAGCCTACTACCTCACCAGTATGACCTCTGTTCACAGTAAGGGATAGCTCAGTGGTGGGAGAGGCAGTGTAGATAGACTAAGCTTAGGACACTAAAATATCCCTGTGTTCTGATCCCAGATCAGACAAAGTTAACCACTTTGTCACACTACTTGACCTCTTTTCCTTACTTTCCATACATTTCAAATTTAAATGCTTAATATCTTACTTCACAGAGGGGGCTATGATTACTAATTAACATTTACGACTACATGTGTTAGGATTTTATTTGTATTGCAAAGAATTCTAAGACATATGACCATATACAGTTTATTTAGATACCTGTCCCTTCAAAACTCTTAAACAGTAAAGTATTCAGAGATTCATCACAAACCTTTGGGTAACACTCCTCTTGCAACAGAGAGATGGGGCACCTAGAAGTCTTCTAGCATATGGTTTACATAAAATTGGTCACATCTGGATATAACCCCTAGGAATCATCACACTAAACTTTCCAAAAATTCTCAGGACAGCCCTAGGAATAGCTGCAAGATCAATGCTGGCAGAATTTGGTTATACTAGTAGAGTTTTGTAGGCCCATTCAAAGACACTACTGCCAGCTTAGAGGGGAACTCAGAGGATAACATTTTAAGTAAGAGTGAAGATGACATACCCTCTTCTGTGTTAGTCATTTGCCTTTTCTTCTTCTTTTTCTTCTTCTTTGATTCAGAATTTTTTGCTTCTTCAGCTACTTCACCGTTAGCTATTAGTTGAGGTTGCTTTACATTCTTCACTTTAAGCTCCTTCACTGATTCTTCAGAAATGACATTGTTCGTAGCTTTCTCGGAGGTATCCACAGATCTTGTCTCCACTAGAAGCAGGAATGGCAAATCCAAAACAATAGAAAAGAGGAAGGCAATTAAAAAAAAATCCCGAACATTTACAGTTTGAACAATTCCAGTATTTTGATTAGAGAAATGGTATTAGTCACTAGCTAATATCATAGCATCTGGAACTCTGCGGTGGTGGTAATACGCAGAGTATTAACAACAGTCAGTAGTTTGATGCCTGAGAATACACTAGGAGCTGCAGAATTCCAGAAGCTCTGACCGCTCACAATTCCAGGATCGTACGATTACTAGTTGGGCATGTGCTTTATTAAACCCATGGAAGACCGAGTTCAAAGTTCTCTCTGGTTTGGAACCTGGTGTAGCTGTTTCAGCTCGTAGTCCAGTGACAACTAGATCTGCAACACCACCTCCATTTTCTAACATGGCCACTGATGGAGAGAGCTTCCATTCTTGACTGTCCAACATGAGAGCATCAGGGCCCCATTTCCAGAGGAGCTGAGTGCCACAACGCCAAATGACTTCAAGGGGATCTGCTCTGCACCTCTGAAAAGCAGGCTGGGGTGTTTCTGCGGGGCATTCATAATCACTAGTGCTAACCAGGAGGGGCCACGTTTGAAAAGGCGAGGCCAGCGACACAACAGTTCCTGGATCCGTGCTGCCATTTACCACAACCACCAAATAATGAGCTGAGGCCGGTTCTACAGCTAGAATATCGCCCCCCACCCGCGATCAGCAGCGCTCACACACGCGCCCCGGCCCCCCACGAATTCCCGTGGGCACCCGAGCGCCCGGCCCCCAGCGAGCTCCAGGCAGAGAAGCGGGGCAGAGCCCAGGGACCACCTGCCCCCCTGAGCTCTGCCCTGGGCCCGGCGCTCCTGGCTCAGCCGCTGCGGGTTCGTCTAGGTTCCCCGGGCGCTTTACGTGGGAGGCTAGGCCGGGCCTCCAGAGACACCCCCCACCCACACACACCCCGAGTGGGACGGGAAGGGGCAGCTCCTGCCACCCCCAGCTCTCTCCGGGAGTAGGCCCGGCTCAGCTCGGCACCACCACCCGGCTCGGTTCCTGGCAGCCCGGACCCCCCGGCCCGGTTCCTGGCGGCCCGGATCCGCGCCCGCCCCCCGCCCCGGTACCTGGCGGCCCGGACCCCCGCCCCGGTACCTGGCGGCCCGGACCCGCGCCCGCCCCCGGCTCGGTACCCGGCGGCCCGGACCCGCGCCCCCCCCCTCGGTTCCTGGCAGCCCGGACCCCGGCTCGGTACCTGGCGGCCCGGACCCCGACAGCCCGGACCCCGGCTCGGTACCCGGCGGCCCGGACGCCCGCCCGCCCCGGCTCGGTACCCGGCGGCCCGGACCCCGGCTCGGTTCCTGGCGGCCCGGACCCCGCCCGCCCCGGCTCGGTACCTGGCGGCCCGGACCCCGCCCGCCCCCCGGCCCGGTACCTGGCGGCCCGGTACCTGGCGGCCCGGACCCGCGCCCGCCCCCCGGCGCGGTACCGGGCGGCCCGGACCCGCGCCCGCCCCCCGGCGCGGTCCCGGGCGGCCCGGACCCCGGCTCGGTACCTGGCGGCCCGGCCCTCTGTAGCGCCAGGTTGCGCTGCCGCAGCTTGCGGTTGCGCTTGTCGATCTTCCTGCGGAGCAGCAGCATGGGCAGGTTCCCGGGCGCCGCCATCCCGCGCCGATCGCTGATTCCGGCAGCGCCGCCGCACGTGGGCACCGGCCGCGAACAGAGCCGCCGGGGCGCCCCGGAACCGCTTCCCCCGCTCGCGCGGCCCGCAGCGGCCTCTAGCGGCCGGGAGGCCCAGGCTAGGCGGGGAGCTGCGCGTGCGCGGCGGGGAGGCTCCGCGGCCGGCGCGTGCCCCCTTCCCTAGGGGTTGCCAGGCCGGGCCCTGCCCCGCTCCGCGCCCTGAGCTCGGGTGGGGCTGCGCGAGCTCACAGTGGGGGGATGGGCCCCTCCGCCTCCCTCTCCCCGGAGAGGTGCTGCCAGGCTGAAGGGCAGTTGGGCAGTTCCTCCCCGAGCCAGCCTCGAGTCGTCCGTGTGGACCGCCCACCCGCCCACCGATGGGGCTCGCGCTCTCCCCACCCCCGTGGATGGGAACCACACCCATAAGGATCCTCAGAGAACCGGTGACTGTAAGATGCAGGTTTCAGTTCCAATTCTGGGGGAAGGGGTATGTAGGGCTATACATGCACACACCCCCCCCAGATCACGGATATGCGCGCTGCCCAGCCTCCCACAGCGACCCACACCACAGACACACGTACACTCACAGCGACCCACACCACAGACACAGGTACACTCACAGCGACCCACATCACAGACACACCTACACACACCCTCCTCCATGCACAGCGACCCACACTGTAGACACACCTACACACACCCTCCTCCACGCACAGCGACCCACACCACAGACACACCTCCACACACAGCAATCCACACACAGACACGGCTACACACACTGCATCATCCATGCACCGTGACACACTTACACACACCTCATCACGCACAGCCACCCACACCACATACACCATCATCCCCGCATAGGGTTGCCAGTTTTGGTTGGATGTATTCCTGGAGATTTAATCACATGACATAATCTTTAATTAAAGATTAATTCCTGGAGACTCCAGGACAATCTTGGAGGGTTGGCAACCGTATCTTCACACAGCGACCCACACAAGGGTTGCCAACCCTCCAGGATTGTCCAGGAGTCTCCAGGAATTAAAGATTAATCTTTAATTAAAGATTATATTGTGATGAAATCTCCAGGAATATGTCCAACCAAAATTGGCAACCGTAACCTACACCACAGGACCCCCCCCATACATACACCCCATCATCCTTGCACAGCGACCACACCACAGAGACACCTACACACAGCATCGTCCACACACAGTGGCTTATACCACAATTACATCTACACCCACCCGTCATCCATGCACAGTGATCAACAGCACTGACACTCCAAACTGCGCTCCTCCCCACTTGCTATATTTCAGACTACAGAGAATGAACAACATGCTGCATTATATTTTCAGGAATGAAATATAAACCTCTCTCACAAAGTGCATTTACTGTAAGTTTGTTTGCAAAGTGCCTCCTTGTTTGAAAGTGTTTAATTCAAGTAGGGGAAATACATGAATATATTCCCCAGTCCCTCATCATTCACCTCTGTGATCACATAGAATCATAGAACTGGAAGGGACCTCAAGAGGTCATCTAGTCCAGTCCCCTGCACTCAAGGCTGGACTAAGTGTTATCTAGACCATCCCTGACACGTGTTTGTCCAACCTGCTCTTAAAAATCCTCAATGATGGAGATTCCACAACCTCCCTAGGCAATTTATTTCAATGCTTAATCACTCTGACAGGAAGTTTTTCCTAATGTCCAACCTAAACCACTCTTGCTGCAATTTATTCATTGCTTCTTGTCCTATCCTCAGAGGTTAAGAAGAACAATTTTTCTCCCTCCTTGTAACAACCTTTTATGTACTTGAAAACTGTTATCACAGTGTTTCTCAAACTAGGGTCACCGCTCGTGTAGGGAAAGCCCTTGGCAGGCCGGGCCATTTTGTTTACCTGCCCCGTCCGCAGGTCTGGCTGATCGCGGCTCCCGGGGGCCGCAGTTCGCCGCTGCAGGCCAATGGGAGCTGCTGGAAGCGGTGGCCAGTATGTCCCTGCCCCCATTGGCCCAGAGCAGCGAAACGTGGCCAGTGGGAGCCGCGATCGGCCGGACCGGTGGACGGGGCAGGTAAACAAACTGGCCCGGCCCGCCAGGGGCTTTCCCTGAACAAGCGGCGACCCCAGTTTGAGAAACACTGTGTTATCATGTCCCCACTCAGTCTTCTCTTCCCCATGCACTCTTATTACATGGGGTTTGACACAGGTCTGCAAGGGAAAAATATTTTGGGGGAAACCTTATTGGCAGCATATCACTGCTTCATCCTATCCATAGGAGAGGCCAGTCAGATAAGCAACAGTGGCAGAAGTGAGATTGGGAAAACTGCTGCTGCTACATTGGCTCAGCTTCTTGCCAACAATAAACTGTGGCTACACTAGGATTTTTTAGACCCAAGATTCCCAGTAGGTGTAGCTCCGCCGATGAGAGGATCTGTGAAAGCGGTAGTGTAGAAAGGACTCAGGCATTTTCCACTTACGGTGCTAAAATTCATGAATCTTTCAGAAATCCGGTCTCCTAGACTCTGACTATTGTGAGAATGGGCACACATGTGCCTTCCATACGATCTTCTGCTAGAGCCCTGGATCTTTACTGACCATCTGGTGTACTGTCCATCCCTAGTGATGGGCTCCCAGAACCCACAAATCTCCTGAATCTTCACGAGCCAGCCAGTTCTTGCTCAGCCAGCCAAGTTTTAGAGCCTATCAGTTCCAGTGCATGAGCTCCTGGATCTTTATCAGGCAGCACTTTCCAACTGGCCAGCTGGATTTCCCAGCTGCTCCTTAGTCTCAGTGATGGGCAATGTGACCTTTCCTTATAATGTTCTCTTTCTTCTCAGCTCCCCATCCTCTTCCAAAAAATTGATTCTATCAATTTGGAATAAAGATTACTCCAGGCACTCTTGACCAGTAGGTGGCACAAATAGTACAAGAATTATACAGCAGGTGGCTTTGCCATCATAAACCAATAACTGCTGCATGGTCTTAAAAGCCTTAATTGCTACACACAACATAATTTTCAACCTATAATATCTTGATATAATGTGGATTAATCACACTATACAGAGCTATTACTATGTTAATTTCAGAACAATTATTACATATAACTTCTCATAAAAATTACTGATGTGGGAGGCAGAACAAAACTCAATTTTTGCCCTTTTCAGTTTTTGTTTTGAAGAGCTCCTGTGGCTCAGCTGGATGAGAATTAAAAATGCTAGCCTAACCTTCCAAATGACAGGAGCTACACAAGGACTTGATTAGACATATTCACAAGGTTTATATAAAGATTAAGGGTTGCCACCTTAACATTTCCCATTTGTTAGATCCAGTCATTAATTCTTGACAAGTTTCCATCCCTAACTAAGGATAAACAAATGGTCGGCCAGTTCTTTTACTTAACTGCAAATGTCTTGCTCCAGAAATATTTGGGATAAATTATACCAAGAATTTTCAGAGGAAAAGGGATATAAAAAAGAGTAGGAAAGAAAAGGGAGACGTACCCAGGGAAAGAGTGGTAAGATCAGCAATAATACAAAATAATTTTGCTTATGGGAACTATCTGAAGAGATGGGGAAAATGACTGGGGAAGGATATTTCCCCTAAGCAGCAATCTCTTGAATTGAAAAGGTGGTGCCATCCTTCATTTGTGTGGTAATAAATCTGAGATGAGGCAGAACAATAAAAAAAATTTGGAGGGAAGTATCCAATTGGAACTTTGCTGAACAAAACTCCCAGAAATGAAAACTACTTAACTTTGGAAGGTTTGGAACTACTTGCATAGGTAAGGTGACTCATATGTGTAAGTGTTTGCAAAATGCAGATCTTAGTCTGGAAACCTGGGGGATACATTAAAGTGGTCACTTAAGGAGCTGCTTATTTGAAATGCAGATCCTTCATGCAGGTTTCATTTTATCTAGGTTAGACAGATAAGCATTTGTTGCAAGCCTCTACATATAATTTGGTTTTACTGCTGACAGTCTGCTGAGGGATTCTGCATTTTAAGTGAATGTGGAAGGATTGCAGCTAATTTAATCCTGTATATGGATTTACAACTAACCAGACTACACTTTAGAGACTATATTCAGTATAATGACTTGCGTGAATAAGGATTGTTAACTTGATTAAGTTTGCAGGATGGAATCCTTATTTGACCTTTAGTCAAAGACGACCTCTACCCACTCTCCCCCAAGTGTTGACCAGCCCTTGGTATAGGACCTAGCACAGTGGAATCCCACTTTCAGTTGGGACCCCTAGGCACTAATAATAATAATACTAAAAATATCAATTAATTTGGATTTACTGACAGGTAAAAAAGAGTCAGTACAGAAGCTCTGAGTGCCCTCACAATAATTAACTCCCCAGGAACATTAAATGCTAACACACAAATAATAGTAATATAGTATGTTGGTATCAGAGAATGATAGGATTTATGGGGCCAGATTTACACTATTTACGCTATGCCCCTTTACAACACTCTGGCAGCATAAAAGGGCCTTAAAGTGTGCATAAATTACATTTATACTCACTTTAAAGCTCCTTTACACTCCCAGTGCAGTGGAAGGGGGTCTTAGCATACCTTAGAATCAGGACCATGCTGTTAGAAATTAATTCCTGAATTGTACACTCGATATTTGTATTTTTTATTGAAACTCAGTGGATGTTGAAGGAGCTCAGCCTTCACAAGTGGGGTTCAGCAGCTTGTACGATCAGGCTCAGAGCTTTTACAGTTCAAGCCTTTACAAAGTGTACCAAGCTGTGATTGCTATAATTACCGCACACTTTGACAACCTCTATAGTGCAGTTGTAATAAATCAACCTTTGCAACTTTCAATCGTCTGTCCTTTATTATTAGTGACATTTTCCCGTAAAAGTTCAAAGCAAGCTTGACTTTACGATCGGCCATATTCTTTAACTAGAGTCACATTGATTTTTGGTGGAAGACTACTGTTAGTGAAAGCCAGGAGATGGCAGTGTTTCTTAACGGATAAGAGTTAAAGTCGAATACTGTAAATGGGAATACAAACTAAAAGTTTGATTCTACACCCTTCACTCCTATCAGGCAACTTTGCTCATGTGAGTAGCCCCACCGAACTTGATGGGACAATTCACCTGAGTAAGGCTTTGCAGGATTGGGCACGAAAATAAGCTAGAATTAAAAATAAAATTAATGAAGGGCCAGATCTCTGGCTATGCTATAGAGTTCCTTAGTGCCAGGCCAGTGGTGCAAAGCAGCCAAAATGCAGTGGATTCAGGCAGTGAGGGATTCCTCTTGTATAGAGGAATCCTCTATGGGATTGGGCTGCATTAGCAGTTCTTACATCATCTCCCTCCAGGTTCCAGGTGTAGGGAATGTGCATGGGATTCCACTGCATCCAGCTGCTTCCTGGCTGGTAGAATGGGCACTTTGGGCTGTTGGCAGCTAGCATAAAAGAGCTCAGTCTGTTTAATCCTGGAGACTAGGTAAACAATTTGTTTCCTTGGGCTCAGGGGAACACAAAGGTGGCTAGAAACCACTTTTTGCCCTCCTACCCTACCTACAGGGATAGAGAATCTGGCTTCAGGTGTTCACTACAGACATGGTGAATTTCATTAATGAAGAATTTCAAAGTGACGTCAGCAAACCCTTCCGTTTCCCCATATGTACGTTCAGCCTCCCCACACGCAAATCTCCCCTTATTCTGTTACCACTCCCTCCGACTGAGTCCCTTCTCATACTATCATACCAAGCTTAGCATATGGTAATGGTATGCACGCATGCACGGAGGAAGTATAGGTTATTACTCACAATCCTATTGGGTTCATTCAGTATTTGAATGAGCACGTTGCCTTCCTGTGGAACAAATTCTTGCTTTGCAGATCTCAGTCTCTATGTTCCCTGTGTAGATGGTGCTTTAAACAAACCCTCTGTGGTTAATAGGAATAACAAACTATAATGATGTATAATCTCGTTAATGCATCACAACACTGAAGACAGAGAGAAGGAGATACAGATTCTTTACACAAGACAGATGAAATTCAGCACACATGGGACCCATAGTAAATCAAACTAAACAGAAAACAACAGGAATAAACTGTTCAAAATACCCAACTGGGTTCTCAGTCCTGGTGACTGTCAGTATGCTGGGGGAATCTCCTAAATCTTCCCATATACCCAGATTGGGAGAATCTGGAACCATTACGTGCAACAGGACTAGCAAGTTACAAGGTGCTACGGTCACCATAGTGCTGTTCTTTGAGCTAATGGCAACAGAGACTTCACTTCAGGAAGGTCTGGAGATTCCCAACTGATTGACTGTCTCTCTTTGCCTCCAGCTGTCCAGGAGCCTTGATTTCACCTATGGTGAAAATGCCAATTTATCTTGTGGCTCCTCTGCTGAGTGGTAGTAGATATCAGGGCCTTGCAGATTAATTTCCCATTGGAGGAAAACCAGTGACATGGAGACTGGGGTATTTTCTTAGTGTAACTTGTTTCATTACACTACCATAACCAATCCTTGAACAGAGGCGGTCAAATAGCATAGAGCAACCCCCTCTCTCAGGAATCAATCTTGAGCAAAACATCAATGCCTGCTTCCAGGGAATAACACTGCCCCAAGAACTGATTCTCATTAGAGAAATTAAGGGGAAGAGAGCAAAAGCTCTTGCTGCTTGTACAACTGCATTACAAAACTAGCAACAGCACTAGTAACACTTCTTCAGACTGAACAGTGTTTGCATGTTAAGAAAAAGAACTTAAACAACTATGTGTAACAGCACCGTCCAGTGACTCCTGTCAGAGCAGTATGTTGAGTTCCTTTCTCAATAGTGTAGGCGGGGAGGAGGCTGTACTCATCCATCAGAAAGATGAAAGGCAAGTCAGAATTTTGTAGGAATCATGTAAACAGTGACAATTGACCAGATATGCGTTCATCATACACACACAGCAAGTGTGTTCATTTCCAATGTGTAGCCAAGTTTCTTGACACACTGAACATGTGAATAGATTGACTGAAAGAAGCAAAACTTGTGTCACTCTCCTCAGGAGCTCAACACTGGTTCCATACAGCTATAATCTAATTGATATTATCTGCATGTGTGAAGTTGTAATAGAAACATGGTATCAGAATGCAAACCTCAAAGAGTGCTGTTAAACATCTATAGTGCACTAAATCATCTGCCAGAAATGTGCAAAGGCATAATATCTCATTAATAATTATTGCATCATTGAGTCGTGCAGAGAGATATTCCCTTCTTTACTTACATAATGGCAAGTCACCATTAAAACACAGGTCATTTCCAATGTATGCGGTAGAACATCAGATACTGAAGCTCCGTTTAAAGGAATTAACAAAGCTTTATTAAAAGAGAGGTTTTTTAAGGGAAGCAAGTACAGGTTGAAAGATGCAGTACTCAGCTAATGCAAACAATATAGATCCCCCCACCTACTTTTTTGAGGTTAAAACATAGCCAGGTAATTGGGAAAGAAGCAATATAAATAGAACCAGAATGAAGTTCATAGTATCAACCATTTCCCCACTTGCCCCCTACAAAAGCCCACACCCAAACAGAGCTTTCTGTAACCCCAGAAAGGGAGAAGATCCAGAGAGCCCATGAAGTCCACTGGGCACCTGTGATGGGGTGTATAAATCCTGCACTGGTGACAAAGGGGTTAAAGAGTTGCTGTAAGCAGGGCTGGCCCTGCCCCTCTTGCCCTGTCAATCATGTCAGGGGTGGAGTAAGGATTTAAAAGCAGCAAGTGTCAGGAGCTGAGGGAGGAGAGAGCAGATAGCAGTTTTGAAAGAAAGAAAGAAAGATCTGAGGTAAGCTTCAGGGATTTTGACCTCAAGGAGGTCACATGCTGATCCTACAAGGAGATAGCAGACTCTGGTATACCAGCTGCAGATGATAGGTTCAGCAAGCAAGCCAGCCAGCCTCAAGGTGAGCTAAGTGGTCAGTACTGCTTTGCTCAACAACCCCTCCTGGGTTACTGAAAGGACTATGGAATGGGAGCCCAGAGCTCTGTTCCTGTCAAATGCAGTCAGATTATTCTGCTCAATTGAGTATCAGTGAGACTCCTGTATATGCAGCTGGAGGTGCTCTGTGTACAGGAGGTACCTGACAGTAACCTGAGAAGTGTGACCAGACCTCACTATTGCCAATCTATCTTATGTGGAAAGCACTCAGATGTTTAGGACTCTTATTTCCTATTTATCTGTGTAGTGCCTAGTGCAATGGGGCTCAGCCTTGTGCAACTGCAGGCACTACTGCACTATAAGTGTTAACAATAACACCAGTGATGTGGGGCAGTGCAAAGCCCTAAGATAGAGCCTAGAAATTATCTACCACTATTTTTTCCCAAGGGAATAAGCTGGCCTTGGGGTTCAGACATTGGACTGGATTCAGGGAATATGAATTAAATTCCCAGCTCTGCCACAGAGGTCCTGTGTGAGCTAAGTAAGTCACAAAGTCTGCTCTTCAGTGCTCTGTAAGATGGAGATAATACTGTTTTTCTCCCACTCTTTGCCTTGTCTATTTAGATGGTCAAATATCTTCCACTCAAACATTATTCCCTCCAACTATAATGGATGGAAATTCACTGAATATCCCTGACTTGGGTAGAATCATTAATAGCCCAGAGTAAATGCTATGAAGTTCTGCTACAGGAGTCTCTATGGGGACTGAAGAAATACAAAGGTACCTGAAAAGGTGGTGAGAGTCTGTGCATCGAAAAAACAGAGTAGGGGAAACAGATTTGGGCAAGATATGTATAGCCACTCAAGTAAACCTTTCTGATTTATTTTTTCCAATAGCATCTCACACCACTACATTTATAACAAATGCATCTAAACAGAGATACTGGCAGGAACATGGAGAAACTCCAGGGTTGGTGAGTTTGTCCCAGAGTAAAAGCCAATAGACCTGGAAATGAATAAGAGCTACTTTACTTAATTGAGATAACACTGGAGTCTACAGCATAGTTGGCATTAACTTCTCACACAGAATTCTCTGTGACATTCATGGGAATGCCAAGCAACTAAGGTGAGAGCAAAGCATGAGACAACAGCAATAGCCTCAGCTCTGCTTTCCAAAACTTAAGAGTTAAACCTTGAGAAATTCTAACCTCATGCCCTATTAGTGGGTCATGGCCAGGTGTAGTTAGGTGAAAAGGAACAGAAGCCCCATGTTTGGTAATGGGACTCTGGAAATTAATGAGACTTCCTCATGATAAGAAAATTAATGATTTTGGGGAGGTACTCCATCTGTGGAGCAGCTCTGCTGTCTTTTCTGGTGGAAAAAGTATGCTGAAATTCAGCCCCAAGCTGGTCTGACATTCTTCTATGTTGCTTTCAGCAGCCCTGTGCCATCCCTTGTTGCCAGCCATCTTTCTGTCAAGTTTTGGGGTACTGAGGGAGCCATTTACTTAATTTTTCTTGCTGGCTCAGTCATTAGCCTTCTGCTAAACCAAAAACGTTGAATTCAAGTCCACACAAAATCTTCCTGCTAGTGTCCCTGGTTCACAGGAGTCTCTGGATTCTAAGTCCTTTCTTGGTACAGTGGGGAGGTGAAGGGGAAGTTCAATCTGCTCTCCCTTCCTCTACTAAAAAGCTTCAGCCTTGGCCCTTTGGAAGGAAGCATGTAGTCAGGCGTCAGGCCCATTCTGCTACTCTGCACAAGCTCCCTTCATTTATTCCTCTTTAAAGTCCTCCTACCACTCTGCTCATGTCGCTTCAGCTCCTTCTCAGGCTGCCACCCAGCTCCTTCTGCAGAGAAGCTGCAGGAGCTCTGCACTCTCCAAGTCTAACTCATAGCAAGTCCTACTCCCTCTAGGTCTCTCCCCATACTAGACAAAAGGGAGCTCATCAACACTGCCTTCCTTCCCAGCATTCTTTGCAATGAGGCCTGGATTCCTTTTCTGGAATATACCGGGTGAAACAAAACTTTGTTAATGAGAAGTCAAGACCAAACAGACTGTAAAGCATTTTTTTCATCTGAAGATTGCACTGTTTAGAAATGTCCATGCTTTGAGTAAACGATGTGTTACTCTTTCATAATGGATTTCTTCCCTCTTTGTGTCCCTAATGAATGAAGAATAAAAAGGAAGGAGGAGGAAGAAGAGGAGTATAGAGTAGCCCCAGACAGAACAAATGCACTGACAAAAATATTTTTTAAGAATGATTTAGAACTTTATGTGAAGTCTAAAGTACATACATCTCCGATATGACAGAACTCACACAGCAATAAATGTCATTTCGCAGCAGGAGGCAAGAAGTATAAAAGAGCCTTAGCCCTTTCAGAGGGTGAAAATTAAAAATAAAATCCCAAGCCAGGGTTAATGTGACTCAAGGAAAATAAAACAGTGACGCAGGTGCACAGCTAGAGAAAGGCATTGAGGATAGGTTAAGTACTAACAAAATTTGTATGTATACAGCATATTGCTCTCCATAACTGGTATGAGCAAATCCTGAGAGATGCTAAGATACTGATTTCATGAGGAATTGTGGATTCCTAGATTTTTAAGGCCGGAAATGACTATTATGATAGTCTGAACTTCTGTATAACAAAGGCCATAGAAAGTTAATGCACAAAGGTGAAATTCACCTCTGTGCAGAGGGGCCACCAGAAGGTCTATGTTGCACTATGTCCCACATACGTCCCTATTTTTAGGGCTTAAGTAGGAGTAATTGGCCATAGGCCTTGTACTAGGTCCTCTGCTTTAGGGTGTCTTTTTCACCCCAAATTTCAGGATTTAGACCTATATGTTATCAATATAAATAAGATAATATAGATAAATTTGCAATGGTATTATACCAACGTCTCATATTTGTGGGTGCAGAAAGGGTAATAGTGAAAAAGGTCAAATTCAGCATTCTGCAGAGGAGCAGCTAAAGGCCTATGAACTAAATGAGTCTTGTTTCACTCCTAGTTTGAGGACTTACATTGGTCTGAGAGCATGCAGAGACTTTGTGCTCCAAAAGATCATTTTACCCTTTAGTTGTCAGTCCTAGGAGAAAGAGCAGAAGACACCTGGTTCTTCCTCTCTTCTGTGAAGCAAAAGCTCAATGTTCTGTTGGCCATAGGGTTGCCAACTTTCTAATCGCACAAAACCGAACACCCCTGTCCTGCCCCTTGACCATGGCCCTGGCCCTGCTCACTCTATCCCCCCTCCCTCCATTGCTCGCTCTCCCGCACTTTCACTCACTTTCATTGGGCTGGGGCAGGGGGGTGGGGTTGGATTGTGGGAAGGGGGTGAGGGCTCTGGCTTGGGGTGTGAGCTCTGGAGTGAGGCCAGGGATGAAGGGTTTGGGGTGCGGGAGAGGGGTTCAGGCAAGGGATACAGTGCGGGGGGCATGGGCTCTGGGCTGGGGGTGAGGGCTCTGGTTGGGGCCAGAAATGAAGGGTTCAGGATACAGGAGAGGGATCCAGGCTGGGGCAGGGGGTTGGGGTGTATGTGTAGCGGTGAGGGCTCCAGTTGGGGGTGTGGGCTCTGGGGTGGGGCCAGGGATGAGGTGACAAGTAATGTTTTCTTTCAACCCTGCACAAGATCACTTACTTCCCACAATACATGGAGATGGGAGTATTAGAAGAGTAACATTTTCAGCTATCCTGAGAGTTCATAGCCTATGCAGTGCTCTTATAGTGTCTGCTCTTGGATAGACCCTTGTTGGTCAGATCGTGGACAGATTTGGACAGATGACTATGGAGGAGAATAAAAATATCGCTACAGCATGCAGGGATGTAATCAGGAAGGTCAAGGCACAATTGGAGTTGCAGTTAGCAAGGCATGTGAGGGATACCTGTAGAAACCCTTCTTGTATGTTAGCAACAAGAAGAAGGTCAGGGAAAGTGTGGGACCCTTACTGAATGGGGGAGGCAACATAGTGAAAGATGATGTGGAAAAAGCTGAAGTACTCAATGCTTTTTTTGCCTCAGTCTTCACAGACAAGGTCATCTCCCAGACTGCTGCACTGGGCAACACTGTATGGGGAGGAGGTGAGCAGCCCTCAGTGGTGAAAGGTCAGGTTTAGAAAAGCTGGATGTGCACAAGTCCATGGGTCTAGATCTAATGCACCCGAGGGTGCTGAGGGAATTGGCTGATGTGATATCAGAGCCATTGGTCATTATCTTTGAAAACTCGTGGTGATTGCGGAAGGTCCCGGACGATTGGAAAAAGGTGAATATAGTGCCCATATAGGGTGACCAGATGTCCCGATTTTATAGGGACAGTCCCGATTTATGGGTCTTTTTCTTACATAGGCTCCTATTAACCCCCACCTCCTGTCCCGATTTTTCACATTTGCTGTCTGGTCACCCTATGCCCATATTTAAAAAAGGGAAGAAAGAGAACCCGGGGAACTACAGACCAATCAGCCTCATTTCAGGCCCTGGCAAAATCATGGAGCAGGTACTCAAGAAATTCATTTTGAAGCACTTGGAGGAGAGGAAGGTGATCAGGAATAGTCAACATGGATTCACCAAAGCAAATCATGCCTGTGATGAGATAACTGGCTCTGTGGATATGGGGAAAGAGGTGGATGTGATATATCTTGACTTTAGCTTTTGATACGGTCTCCCACAGTATTCTTGCCAGCAAATTAAAAAAGTATGGATTGGATGAATGGCCTATAAGGTGGATAGAAAGCTGGCTAGATTGTCGGGCTCAATGGGTAACAATCAACAGCTCCATGTCTAGCTGGCAGCTGGTATCAAGTGAGTGCCCCAGAGGTCAGTCCTGGGGCCGGTTTTGTTCAACATCTTTATTAATGATCTGGATGTTGGGATTAATTGCACCCTCCGCAAGTTCGGGAATGACATTAAGCTGGAGGGTAGAGATAGGGTCCAGAGTGACCTAGACAAATTGGAGGATTGGGCCAAAAGAAATCTGATGAGGTTCAATAAGGACAAGTGTCCAGTCCTATACTTAGGAAGGAAGAATCCCATGCAGTTCTGCAGAAAAGGACCTGGGGATTACAGTGGACGAGAAGCTGGATATGAGTCAGCAGTGTACCCTTGTTGCCAAGAAGGCCAACACCATATTGGGCTGTATTAGTAGGAGCATTGCCAGAAGATCATGGGAAGTGATTATTCCCCTCTATTTGACACTGGTGAGGCCACGCCTGGAGTATTATGTCCAGTTTTGGTAGCCCCACTACAGAAGGGATGTGGACAAATTGGAGAGAGTCCAGCGGAGGGCAACAAAAATGATTAGGGGGCTGGGGCACATGATTTACAAGGAGAGGCTGAGGGAACTGGGATTGTTTCTTCTGCAGAAGAGAAGAGTGAGGGGGGATTTGATAGCAGCCTTCAACTACCTGAAGGGGGGTTCCACAGAAGATGGAGCTCGACTGTTCTCAGTGTTGGCAGATGACAGAACAAGAAGCAATGGTCTCAGGTTGCAGTGCAGGTCTCAGGTTGCAGTGGGGGAAACACTATTTCACTAGGAGGGTGGTGAAGCAGTGGAATGGGTTACCTAGGGAGGTGGTGGAATCTCTATCCTTAGAGGTTTTTAAGGCCCGGCTTGACAAAGCCCTGGATGGGATGATTTAGTTGGTGTTGGTCCTGCTTTGAGCAGGGGATCGTACTAGATGACCTCCTGAGGTCTCTTCCAATCCTAATATTCTATGATTCTATGGTCACTATGGGACAGATCATGAAACCGTTACTCACCCTGGTGAGCATTTACTCACAAAAGGAGTTCTGTTGAATTCAATGGGACTGCTAGTTCGAGTAACTGCTCATCAAAGGGAGTAAGGGGTTCACCATCTGGCCTTGTGTCAGATTCTGATACTGTTACTAACATTGATTAGTTCCTTGTTCCACCAGCAGTGCCACTGATTTAACTGCTGACAGAGTAAAGTACTGCTCAAAATGAATCTGGCCTATACATGAAAAGCATTTCTAGGTTAAAAAACAGAACGCCACAAGAAGTCTATGTTAAGGCAGGATATTTCTTTTTTCAGGTGGTTGAAGGCATTTCACCTTCATGGCTCCTAATATGAATATTTACATCCTGCCAGATAATTAACTATGCTGGATTTGTAAATAAAATATTTGCAAGTCATTGTGTTATCTTTTCATTAAACAACATATGCTCTATAATAATGCATATCTCTGAGGGAACAGAGTTAAGCTCTTCTTAATTTTGAATTTCTTGTCTTCTCTGGGTTTAAGCCAGACTCTCTGGGTCACATTTTCAAAACAGCCTGTATATTTGCATGCTCAGTGTTTTCTTTGCCCAGTTTTAAATGCCTATGTTTTGTAATCTTCAATATTTAGATTTGGATACAAATTGACCAGTTAGGTATCTCCCTACCTAAATTGTCTAATTCTGCCTTTTTTTGGAATACACAGGTGTCCAAAATTGTATCTGCAAGATCTTGAATGAAGAAGTGAAGAGCAGGTTAAGACCACTTGGACAATTTGATTCTTACTTACAATACTGAACTTTATGATATAGTGTTTATACTGTTTGTACGTGGTGGTGCTTTTTGGTGTGTGTGTGTGTGTGTTTTGCCATTCCCAGACAACTTCAATAGCACCAAAGTCAAACAATGCTAGTACACAGTGCAAACTTGGAAGGTTATCTTTGATGAATAGGGAATAGTGTAGTGAGCTGCTTAGAAGAATTATGTGAAGATTAAGATTTGCCTAAATTAGTGGAATGGAAGAGGGCTTTCTGGGTAAAAATATTTCAGGAAATGAATGTGATAAAGGAGTCAATTAAAAAAAAAAATTCCAAATCTACTTACATAAAGGTAGGTGTCTGATTTTTTTCTTCCTTTAAATATACCCCCTAAAAGTTATGAAAAAAGAATAATTACTTTTAACACAATTTTCTGTTCATTTATTCTGTTTGGATTTTTCAGAGTACGTTGTCAGATCAGTGTGTGGAGTTATATGTGCATATCTCATTACCACTAATGGGAATTTCAAAGCAGCATAGAATTTTACTGTGCTATTTTGTCTGACTTGTAATACACCTGTCAGTCTGCTTTCCTCATGGAATTTCATTAATATTTAAAAACTAATATTTAAAGGTCAAACTTAGCCTGCAGTGATATTAAAATATATCATTCAATTTCTTCTGATTTGTGGAGAACTTCTTTGGGAAGAGGAGAGATAGGAAATCACTAGCACTTGCTACCTTTTTATGCAATTTCTTTTTCTTCAACCCCCGATCAGAAATCAGTCATTTTTTTCCATTTAGAGGGAGACCTGTCAAAGGCACAAATGGCAGCTAGGTGCCTAATTCTTATTGCAAATCAATAGGAATTAGGGGCCTAGTTGCCATTTATGTCTTAGAAATCTCCTCTTAGCTGTTTTGTTAAGTAAAAACAGAACAAAGAGAGATCTTGCTGCACAACTAAACACAACCACCTTTTCACGCCGACTATTCTACGGTGATGTCTAAGAGCTTAATCCTGCTCCCTGTCAAGTCAATGGAAAAATTCCCATAGACTGGAATGATGCAAGATCCTTTATCATCAGTTATGTTGTGTTTGACAAAATGAAAGTCACACTTCAGCAGAATGGCAGCTCAAGAAGTAAAAGCATGAGCTAAGCTTTAAGTGCTCTGTCTAGCATTGGCAGTGCTCAGCAATAGACTCTAACTAGTACTGTCTACTCTAAAATGTAAGTGGGCAGATTAAGGCCCCACTCCAGCAAATACTGTTATAGGTGAGTAACTTCATGGATGTGAGTGGTTGCACTGAATTCAACGTATGTGACATTGGACATTGGGTAAAATGGGACTATACATTTGCATGAAGTTATTCACTTGCATAAGTGTTTGCCGGCTCAGGCTCTAAGGTTGTAAGATCTACTGGCTTCCAGAGAATTGCAAATAGGGAGTGTATACTTCATGAACTAGAATCACTTTCACATTGACATCCTTGTTTGAGGCCTCCAGAACCTAGCCATTCTTGTTTGACTGAATCCTCCTGAAAACAGTGAGGAAGTTATACAATGTAATCTTTATTTCCCAATGTGTATTTGGAGGCAGACTGCGGTTCCAGAGAAAACTGGGAAGTGCCTATGGGGAGTGCTGATGTTCAATGAATCAAAACTCCTGCTCTGGTGGATCATAGGAATTCTGCCATCCGGACATCTTCCCCAGCTGCAGAGCTCCTGTGGCATGTCAGAGTAGGGCTCCCTCCATCGCACCTTAGTAGGTCCTCTTGAGTTACAACTGGGCATGTGAGCTGAGGCCCAGAACAAATGGACTAGGAACCTGTGTATAGTTTGGGAGGTATTTTATTTTAAAACAGTTCACAAAGAGAGGGGGGCTCGAACCTGGACCATGGAAGTCAATAGAAGTTTTATCGTTGACTTCAGGATCAGCCTCTGGGCTCCTAAACATTTAAACAATGTTGGGCTAACAATATAGCGGCCTCAATGCACAGTGGTTTTCCACTGTTGGGTTCATCTATGTTGAAACATGGTTGTGTGGACAGGGCAACATGCTTCTGTAACTGTGACCCTGAAATACTGTGTTTTCTGTGATGGCACAGTGGCATAATGAAACCAAGAGGCCAACATCATCATGTGACACTATATCAGCATATTTCAGGTAGCTAGAACTGGTTGGACATTTTTCATCTAAACAGTTTTTGTGAAAAATGCTATTTTTGTTGCAATAAAAATGTTTTGAAAATGTATTCATTTTGACAAATTTGTTTTGAGACCCCCAAAATGTCCTGTTTTGACAGATTTGGAATTATTAGTTTACAATTTTTTGTCTTGAAAAGATTTTTTGAAATTTAATTTGTTTACATACAAACATTTTAAGAAGTTAAAGGTCAAAATTGAAATGAAATATTTATGATTTATCAAAACAAAACATTTAGATTGACCTGAAAGGAATCTTTTTCAGAATTTAGTTTTTATGGGGAATTTTGAATTTTTGTTGTTTTTCATTCTGTTTTGGAACATTTTTTTTAATTGTGGAATTTCCTGCAAAATGGAAAATCCAGTTCCTGCTCAGCTTTCCGTGCAACTTAGACATCACAATCTTTGTGTTCTTTGAACTTGAACCTGCAATGTTTGGATTTCATGTGATGAACTCAAAATGGTTCCCCCCCCCAAAAAAACCCCTTTCTCCCAGCTCAAATGTCATTATGAATGTGCAGAAATGTAGAAAGTCATAATGAGTAGGAGACACCCCATTGTCAGATGTAATAAATGCTTCTACATTTGATGGTTCTTTCTAAATACTTCTACGTTTGATCAGTTGAACAGCTGTTTATCCTAAAAGTAATGTAATTCCTGTGAACCTAATGCTATGTACTTCTAAAGAGCTGATGGCAAATTATGACAAATTTTGCTTCTCTCTCACACTCTCCTAGCATAATATTGTTAATTAACTTAGGATTCCCTCCTTCCAGCTGTTTATAAAACAATAACCAGATGCCCTTGTTACTTCTCCAATGCCTTTGTTTCACACACGAAACAGCATTAGGAAAGTAAAAATCTCCTTCAATGTATCTGCAGGTAAGAGTTGTTCCACATTACACCATACAAATGGCTGATGCTTTATCACTTTTAGCATATCGTCAAAGAACAAATATTTTTAATAGGGTAAGTAAATCTCCTTAAATTCACTAGCCCTTCTTGAAAAAAGAAGCCTTAGAGTTCCTGCTGTCATAGAAACCATCTTTAGCGAGCAGATTGTAAACAAAAACAGCGCTCCCTGGCTTCATGTTTATATTGTGTGTGTATTCCCCTTTAAATATGAATAATGACACATTGTTTTTCAGATACATGGTCTGTTGATCCCATGTTGTATGTGATTGTATTTATAGGAAGAAGTAATGTTAAGAGCTGAAAAATGTTTGGACCCTATAGATATGGCAGGGACAGCCTGAGCCCAGCCACAGGCTGTAGCTCCACACAAATGTGTGGAAGGAACAGGAATGTCTCTGTTGTTTCTCAGCGGGGCTGAAGAGCAGTGCACATGTGCCTATGCGCTCTCTATGCCATAGTCCTACAAATACCACGTTAGTGATATTTTAGTTGCTCAGTGTGAGATTTCATAAAAGAGAATTTCGTTAGGGAAACACATGATGAAGCTTTGAGCCAAATTCTCTGCTGGCCTAGCCTCGTTCACTCGACAGAATGGTGTCCGCGGAGGATTTGGTCCATTTTTGTGAAGCACTGACCAGAATTTTCAAAAGTGACTAGTGTTTTTGCGTGCCCAGTTTATAACATCTGAAAAGCACCTGGCTTTGCTGAAGACCCTCCCTCCAAAAAAACAGGCCCCTTTAAGGAGTCTCAAGTTTGGCATCCAAAAATGGAGGCTATCCATAATCTTGTCTCATAACTCCCATAGCCCTGAGAGAGCTCTCCTTAAAGTAAGAGTTAAAAATAATGCCACGCTGTTTAGGTTTGTAGAGCATGGCTTGCTTTTTTTTTGCCTGTAGGACTTAATCGCAACAAAAATCTAAATAATAACACTTAGCAGTTTTCATCTGGGGACATGTAAACATTATGCAGACATTAGTTACTTTAGTCATAATACGCTCCTGGGAGATTGTAAATATTATCATCCTTAGTTCTTTGATATAGGGATTTTAAGTGACTTGCCAAGATCATACAGTGAACAAGTGGCAAAGTTGGGAATAGAATCTTGGACTCCTGGCCACCTAGTCCCTTACACATTCAAGTAGTGTTGCAAATATCAATTTAGAAGTGCAGAAAAAGAGATTTCTGGTAATTTCAGTGCTCTGTCTAGTAAAAATGACTGCCTAGATTATTTCCCAGTGTGAACCTGCTCTAACTTTTTGTCTTTACAGGTAACTTTAAAGTGTGGTAGTCAAACATGAGAAGTCTTTTTGTTAACTAGTAATATTTATAGGAACTAAAATTACGGCAAGTGATATTTTCTCACCTTGTGTTCATCATCAGTTCATGTATCTGTTTTTTGATGTAATATGAGATTTCACACTGTAGCCCGAAACTCCTATGCCCTTTTTATTCTTGAAATAATGATTTTCTAGACAGGTTAGACTAGACAAGATTGGAATTGTAACACAGCTCTGTAAGATGCAGGGCAGTGTTTTGCTCATTCTACCTATACTTTTCTAGCCATTGCATTGTTTTCTTTTTATTATTTAACTTCCAAGAGGAATATTTGTATTGCCAGTATAGAAAAATAAGCCTTCTGCCACTCATAGTGTCTTAGTAGGGAAAATCAGATGTATCTAGTAACATATTTGTGAATGAAAAGATGAATCAGTCATTTTACCTTTTGTGGAAACCATTTAGGGGGAGACTTTTAACTCTGAGTGAAATTTGTCCTGGAATATATATCCATTGTTGGTGGTTATTAATATTACTGGTATCGTGGTAGTAACTAGAGACCCTAATCAAGCAATCTACACCTAGAATCATAGGGTTAGACGGGACCGCAAGGGTCATCTAGTCCACTGGTTCTCAACCAGGGGTACACGTATCCCCGGAGTATTCAGAGATCTTCCGGGGGCATGTCACCTCATCTAGATCAGTGGTTTCTCAACCTGGGGGATTCTGGGATGGGTTTAGAGGGGTTGCAAGTGTAGGGCTGGCATTAGGGGCTGGCAAGCAGGGCAGTTACCTGGGGCCCCATGCCATGGGGGCCCCCTGCAAAGCTAAATTACACATTTCAGCCCCGAGTGGCAGGGCTTGGGATTCAGGGGCACAGTAATCTGGAAAGGTTGAGAACCATGGCTCTAGTCTATTTCCTTGCCAAGATGCAGGATTTGTTGTGCCTAAACCATCCAAGACAGATGGCTGTCCAGCCTTGTTTTGAAAACCTCCAGTGAAGAAGCTTCCACAACGTCCTGAGGCAGTCTGTTCCCTTGTTCTGCTGTTCTTACAGTTAGGAAGTTTTTCCTGAGATTTAATCCAAATCCGCTGTGCTGTAGTTCAGTGAGTCTCAACCTGTGGTCCACGGGCCACTTGTGGCCCAATCAGCACATTGCTGTGGCCCAACTGACATCCTCAGGGCCATACAGGTCGTATATATATTGTGTGGGTGTGGCCCACATAACACATAGAGAACTGAGTATGCGGCTCACTATGTTAAATAGGTTGAGAACCACTACTGTAGTTAGAACCCATTGCTTCTTATCCTGCCCTCTATGGCAAAAAAGAACAACTTTGCTCCATCTTTTTTGTGGCAGCCTTTCAAGTATCTAAAGACCACTATCATATCCCCCCTTAATCTCATAACTTTTTTTCATAACATAATCTCTTTTCCAAACTAAACATACCCAGGATCCTTACAGTTTTTCTACATCCTCTCTATACATTGGTGATCAAAATTGGACACCTATAATGAAAAGACGATCCCTAATCCAAAGAGTTTACTAATGACAGTGGCTTTTTCAGCAGCGCCCAAATGAAGGTTCTATCTTGGGTGATGTAAAACTACCCTGATTCAAAGGAAGGAGCTCTTCAGAGATAATCTCATCCCATGGGAAAACAGGTTTCAGAGTGGTAGCCATGTTAGTCTGTATCAGCAAAAAGAACGAGGAGTACTTGTGGCACCTTAGAGGCTAACAAATTTATTTGGGCATAAGCTTTCATGGGCTAAAACCCACTTTATCAGATGCATGGAGTAGGAAGATATATATATATATACACACACACACACACAGAACATGAAAAGATGGGGGTTGCCATACCAACACTAACAAGATAAATAATTTAAAGTAGAATATTATCAGCAGAAGAAAAAAAATTGTAGTGATAATCAGGATGGCCCATTTCAAACAGTTGACAAGAAGGTGTGAGTAACAGTAGAGGGAAAAAATTAGCATGGGGAAATAGTTTTTAGTTTATGTAATGACCCATCCACTCCCAGTCTTTATTCAAACCTAATTTAATGGTGTCTAGTTTGCAAATTAATTCCAGTTCAGCAGTTTCTCATTAGAGTCTGTTTTTTATTTTTTTGTTGTTGTTGTTGAAGAATTGTGACTTTTAGGTCTGTAATTGAGTATCCAGGGAGGTGGAAATGTTCTCCAACTGGTTTTTGAATGTGATAATTCTTGACGTCTGATTTATATCCATTTATTCTTTTGTGTAGAGACTGTCCAGTTTGGCCAGTGTACGTGGCAGAGGGGCATTGCTGGCACATGATGGCATATATCACATTGGTAGATGTGCAGGTGAACGAGCCCTTGATGGTGTGGCTGATGTGATTAGGTCCTATGATGGTGTCCCTTGATAGATATGTGGACAGAGTTGGCAATGGGCTTTGTTGCAAGGATAGGTTCCTGGGTTAGTGTTTTTGTTGTGTGGTGTGTGGTAGTTGGTGAGTATTTGCTTCAGGTTGCGGGGATGTCTGTAAGCGAGGACTGCCCTGTCTCCCAAGGTCTGTGAGAGTGAGAGATCGTCCTTCAGAATAGGTTGTAGATCCTTGATGGTGCGCTGGAGAGGTTTTAGTTGGGGGCTGAAGGTGACGGCTAGTCACGTTCTGTTACTTTCTTTGTTGGGCCTGTCCTTTAGTAGGTAACTTCTGGTCACTCTTCTGGCTCTGTCAATCTGTTTCTTCACTTCAATAGTTGAGTATTGTAGTTTTAAGAATGCTTGATAGAGATCTTGTAGGTGTTTGTCTCTGTCTGAGGGATTGGAGCAAATGTGGTTGTATCTTAGAGAGTGGCTGTAGACAATGGATCGTGTGATGTGGTCTGGATGAAAGCTGGAGGCATGTTGGTAAGTATAGCAGTCAGTAGGGTTACGGTATAGGGTGGTGTTTATGTGACCATTGCTTATTAGCACTGTAGTGTCCAGGAAGTGGATCTCTTGTGTGGACTGGTCCAGGCTGAGGTTGATGCTGGGATGGAAATTGTTGAAATCCTGGTGGAATTCCTCAAGGGATTCTTTTCCATGAGTCCAGATGATGAAGATGTAGTGCAAGTAGAGTAGGGGCATTAGGGGACGAGAGCTGAGGAAGCGTTGTTCTAAGTCAACCATAAAAATGTTGGCATACTGTGGGGCCATGTGGGTACCCATAGCAGTGCTGCTGACATGGTCCCAGTAGCTCATCCTTCCCTCCCTCTGGAGCAGGATCTCCTCACCTCTTGAGGGTATAAAAGAAAGAGCTAGGTTAGGCTCTCCTTGTCCTGTCCCTCAATCCAGCACGTGGTTCATCCCATGAGATGCTTAAGAAGCTCAATCTACTTATCTCAGAGGTGTCTTGTTCATGGTCTGTATGCAATGTTGTGTAGTCATGTTGGTTCTGGATATTTGAGAGACACAGTGGATGAGGTAATATCTCACGTCTCTCTCACCAACAGATATCTTCTGAGCTACACAGAGCTCTTCTTCAGGTCTGGGAAAGGGTCTCTGAATGTCAGTTAAATACAAGATGTAATACACTGGTTAGCATTGGTAGATAGTCCATATTCTAAGGGACCATTCAAGGTGGAGTGGCCCGTTAACACCGCTACAGTTTTAGGACAAAAATGGATGGAGGTTAGTGGGTTACAGACTGTTGTAATAAATCACCAATCCAGTGTCTCTGTCAGTCCATGATTTTTGGTATCTAGCAGATTAATGAATTTAAACTCCCAGGGCCATCTTTTGAAAGTGTTATGCAGGTTTCCTTTTAAGGATGATGACTGGTAGGACTGGGAGCCAGGAACAGAACCTGCATGTCTTAGCTTTCACCTTAGCATTGTGGCTATTCTTCTCTTTATGTCTAGCATTGATTCATTTTACAGTATAAATATACCTGAATTCATGAACCACTGTGACAGTCTGAATTCCTATGTTCACCCTTTTTACAAGACTATGATAATTTTTGTACAAAGTAAACCTTGTGAGTATCTTTTGAAAACTCATAATTTGCTGATCGTTTTTGTCCAAGTAAAATGTATGGCAACATTGTATGTAAAGTTGTAAAATTCTACTGTATGACTTTGCCGAGACGTTCTAAGTTTAGAAAAGCTGGCACAAACCAGTTCCGCAGAGATAAAAGGTAAACTGATGCCTCAGCAAGGTGTCAACAAAATCGAACGGATTATCACCTGGTTAATTGGCCATTCTTTGGCAGGTGTGAGCGAGAAATCTAAATTTTGGCAAAGGAAAAGCTGGAAGTTACTGTCCCCACAGACTTGCTGGCTCCTCAGCTGGAGATGATTTTCATTAAAAAGTATAAAGAATGGGGGACAGAGGCCCCAAGTCATCTCTGCCTTCACCTCTCCTCATGGCTTCAACACTTGAAGCACAAAGGAAGCATAAATGGACTGAGGAGGGATCCTGGCTGAAAGATTCAGCCAGTTAGACTACTAGATCATGTGGTAAGAGAGACCTTTTAGCTTTGAATTCGTTTAGCTTGTGATTGCATTTTGCCTTTTATTTACTTGTAACCAATTATGACTTTTATGCTCCATTACTTGCAATAATTTAAAATCTATCTTTCTGTTAGTAAATTTGTTTTATTGTTCTAAATCAGCGTGCTTAGATTGAGGTGCTTAGGAAACTTCATCTGGGATAACAAGATTTGTGCATATCATTTTCTATTAATCAAATGACAGACTTTATAGGAGCTTGTATTGTCCAGCAGGGCCGCCGGGAGGGCAAGTGGGGCAATTTGCCCCAGGCCCCCATGAGAATATAGTATTCTATAGTATTTCAACTTTTTTTTTTTTTAATGGAAGGGACCCCTGAAATTGCTTTGCCCCAGGCCCCCTGAATCCTCTGGGTGACCCTATTGTCCAGGAGGGTGCTGGGCAGTACAAGACCCACATTTCTGGTGGGAAAGTCCGGGACTGGCAGTTTGCTGGTGTTGCCGGGCAGTGTGACTGGCTATAGCACTCATACAATATAGCTGGGAGTGATTTACATCCTGGAGGCTGTGTGAGAGCTGACTAGGAGTGGTAGCTCTCACAGTGTTTGGATCCCCGCTGATAAAATGAAAGCAGTGATTCAAGAAAACAGGGTGGGGAGGTAGGGAACCAAAAAAGGAGCCTAAGTGTTAAGCATGATTATAGGTTTGTAACATTTGGAGACTGTTTTAATAACAAGTGTACTAAATACCTTTTATTACATGCTGCATTAACAGCAACTAAAGCATTTGCTCGGTGAAAGGTGCATTGTATCCAGGCTGGAAGCTGGTGATTACTTCTCTATCCAGAGTGCTAAATGGTTTTTAATGACTGTGTTTTATCATTAGGTACATTTGCACTGGTGTATTGATGTAGCTACACTGGGGCACACCGCTAACCCTGCAACTGCACCAATGTGAAACAGGGTTTACTATGGTAACTTACCGGAGTCCATTGCACTAGCTTTACATGGGTCCCATTCATCTACCTTAGTAAACTGGTTTAACTATGTGGGGAGACAAGTTGGGTGAGACAGTATCTTAGAATCATAGGACTGGAAGGGACCTCAAGAGGTCATCTAGTCCAGATGCTTGCACGCGTGGCAGGACTAAGTATTATCTAGACCATTCCTGACAGGTGTTTGTTCAACCTGCTCTTAAAAATCTTCAATGATGGAGATTCCACAACCTCCCTAGGCAATTTATTCCAGTGCTTAGCCACCCTGAAAGTTAGGACGTTTTTCCTAATGTCCAACTTAAACCTCCCTTGCTGCAATTTAAGCCCATTGCTTCTAGTCCTATCCTCAGAGGTTAAGTAGAACAATTTTTCTCCCTTCTCCTTGTAACAACCTTGTATGTACTTGATAACTGTTATCATGTCCCCTCTCAGTCTTCTCTTCTGCAGACTAAACAAACCCAATTTTTCCAATCTTCTCTCAAAGATCATGTTTTCTAGACCTTTCATCATTATTGTTGCTCTTCTCTGGACTTTCTCCAATTTGTCCACATCTTTCCTGAAATGTGGCACCCAAAACTGGACACGGTACTCCAGCTGAGGCCTAATCAGTGCGGAATAGAATGGAAGAATTACTTCCCATGTCTTTCTTACAACACTCCTGCTGATAAATCCCAGAATGACGTTTGCTTTTCTTGCAACAGAGTTACACTGTTGACTCGTATTTAGCTTGTGGTCCACTCTGACCCCTAGATCATTTTCCGCAGTACTCCTTCCTAGGCAGTCATTTCCCATTTTGTATGTGTGCAACTGATTATTCCTTCCTAAATGGAGCACTTTGCATTTATTCTTATTGAATTTCATCCTATTTACTTCAGATCATTTCTCCAGTTTATCCAGATCATTTTGAATTATAATCCTATCCTCCAAAGCACTTGCAACCCCTCCGGGCTTGTTATTGTCCGCAAACTTTATAAGTGTACTCTCTATGCCATTATCTAAATCATTGATGAAGATATTGAAGAGAACCAGATCCAGAACTAATCCCTGCGGGACCCCATTTGTTATACCCTTCCAGCATGACTGTGAACCACTGATAACTACTCTCTGGGAATGGTTCTCCAACCAATTTTGTACCCACCTTATAGTAGCTCCATCTAGGTTGCATTTCCTTTGTTTGTTTGTATCGTCTATTGGATCAACTTCTGTTGCTGAGAGAGTCAAGCTTTTTGGCTACCACATCACTGCACTTAACTACAGTGGTCTAATTACGTAAGTGTAATTACAAATTTCTCTAATGTAGAGAGGGCCTTAGTTACCAAATACTATCCCATCGGTGTAAAAACACCAAGATTGTCTAGAGACCCAATCTGGCTCTCATTTACAGCATTATAAATCTAGAGTCATTCCACTGAAGACAATGAAGTTACTCTGGATTTGCACACGTAAATATTTGCAGCAAGTAGCCATGCTGTACTAGGATCTCAGGCCTCAATGACACCTTTTTGGGGGTGATGCAGAGCTGCACTACCACAATGGAAGTGCAAGAAGGGATTGTGTTTTAAGGATGCACATGTCTCATGAAGCTTCCAGGTGCCCAGGGGAGAGCACTTACTACTACACTTCCATGGAGGTGCAGCATGCTTTCCTTTTCATGTCTGTCTAATGGTAGGAGGGGGATGCTAGCCTGGCAAATTAGAGCCAGGAGCACTTCTTGTACTTGGGAGTGCAAGGATTGCAATTGTGGATGACATGTTGGGAGTCGCAAGGATCAGAAAGGCTCCTTGTAACATTTCCTCCCAAGAGCATTCATGCAGGGGCAAGACACAATCTGGTGCTTAACTTTCATAAAGTGGGATTTTCCAGAGTGCCCAGCATTGGTCTAATTCTGCTCTTATTGAAGCCAATGAGGAATTTAATCTTTGATTTCAATGGGACCAGAGGTAGGCCACACTGAATGCTTTTGAAAACTCCACCAACAATGTCCAAATATAAAACACCTGTTAAAACCATTCTCTCTTTGTGTGTGTGTGCACGTGTTCATTTGTGAATCACTACGTGTTGTTTTTTTTTCCCTGAGGTTGTAATCTCTTCCTCAAACTTTTTTTTTCCTATTGGAGCCTCTTGCTATCTGTAAATCAGAGTGGCCCAGATCCTCATAGGTATTTAGGCTACCATCTTCCATTGATTTCAGTGGAAATAGGATCTTAAATACCTTTGAAGACATGGGCTGCTGAGATCATCAGCTGGTGAAAGTCGGCATAGATCTATTGACTTCGGTGGATCTATTCTAGCTCACTTCAGCTTAGACTCTAGCCCCAGAGTGTAGTAATGACTTCAGAGGATCTGATTCTTTACCCCTTACTCATCTGGGTAATGCCATTGGCTTCAGGGTTTAGTAGGGAGTTTAGTAGGGAAAAGGATGGAAATTGCTACTCTGGATCTAACATGAAGTTGGTTTGGGAGGGAGTTTATTTGTCCTTCTGTGTATCTCTGTGCAATAACTCTGTATAAATTCCACACACACAGACACACAAAATCAGATGCTTTCAGAACACACCTGATTTCTTCACTTTGGGGAGGGCTGGAAGGGAGTATCCATTAGCATGAAAGCCTACGGTGCAAGTAACAAAATGATATTTGTCTTAGTCCTCCTCCGCTTTTCTCTCCCCTCTTTTTCTTGTTTTGGTGTTTCTCTGTCCTTCATGCTGCAGCATGGTACAATGCTGCTGAATGCTGATGAGGCCGCACTATATCCAACCCCAGGCTCTCATTACTGGCCAATTAACTTGGCACCATAGCAGCATTTAATAGTCCTGACTGGGAGACAATCTACAGAGAAGGCTGGGCATGACATTTAATTTATTGGGAAAATGCCTCCCCGCCCCAAAATCTTCCCTCCTCACTATTTTGTTAACCTCAACAATAGTCTTTGTGTTCGAGTACATTCTTTTATCTGTAAGATGCTATAGTCTTATTGGAAAACCCGGAGGGTGGACAGACGCAAGCCTGCCCACTTCTAAAGGCCCCTTCCCCAGCCTAGCGGGAGGGACCACTGGACCCAGGGACCAAATGAACACGGGGGACAACAAATGAGAAAAACAGGGATTGAAGTGAAGGTCATAAGTTCGAAACAAGGGTACCAGACAGGGACACCGAGCAGAGCACCCCAGACTAAGATGCTGTAGTGGGGTGGCTGCCCCACTCCTGGAGAACAGCAGTTAAAAGCAGCCAGGCTAGGCTGATTGGGGAAGCAGTCACAGCTGTGGCCAGCTCAGTCAGGGCCCAGCTGGCCCTTATAAGAGGGCTGTGGCCTAGGCGCTGAAGAAGTCTCTCCCTAGTGGTGGAGAGAGAGATGGACCTGGCTGCCTGGGAGCTCAGGGTACTGGAGTAGAGTAGAGCAGAGCTGAGGAAAGGCAAGGCAAGAGGAGCTGGGGAGCTCCAGCCTGGCAAATCCCCAGGCTGAGGCCTTGCCAAAGGCCAAAGCAGGTACTGGGGTTGCAGAGGTGCAGCCTGGGATTAGGCAGAGGCAGCTGGTCTGACCACCTTGCTGATGATGAGTGGCTTTTACAGACTGCAGTTTGCTCCACTGAGAGGAGGCAAACTGAGGCAAGGTGGGCATAGAGGGATTGGCGTTCCTCTGGGAGGGGAGACCCAGAGAGTGGGGGTACTGCTGGGGGAAGAACCCTGAGTAAAAGGCACCGGGGTCCAGGAGAGACACAGGGCCAGTGGCGGGTGGGCCACAAGCCTGCAGAAGGCACTCTGGGCTGGAATCAAGTTAATTCCCAGGATAACCAGCAGGAGGCACCATGCTGGTGAGTCTTTGCTTGCTACAGGCGCACATCTTAAAAAAAAAAAAAACCAGACACCAGAACCTCCTGCAGTTTCATGACTAAGAGGAGAATGTGGGGTTTGTCTGTTTAAAGAGTGTGAGTGGAACAGAGCACACAGAGCTAACAAAATGGGAGTGATGATTTGACTTCCTGCATGCACCCAGGAATGCAGCTGCTCAAGATACAGGCGCACATCTTAAAAAAAAAAAAAACCAGACACCAGAACCTCCTGCAGTTTCATGACTAAGAGGAGAATGTGGGGTTTGTCTGTTTATTTTTTTTAATGTATCTTCTTGTTTTGTAGTTGCACCTCTTGTTTTGTAGTTGCACCCCTGGTGCTAGGTGCTGTACACACAGTGAGAGAGAATTCCCTGCTCCACAGAGCTTACTTTACACAGAAAAGCTGAAGAGTGTGAGTGGAAACAGAAGCACACAGAGCTACCAAAATGGAGGTGACGATTTGACTTCCTGCATGCACCCAGGGAAATGCAAGCTGCTCAAGACCCTCCAAACAGCTGATTTTGTTAAAGCGATATTCATTATGGAGGGGCTATGGCAAAAAGAATACAGTGGAGTTCTGAAGGGGAGAGGGGAAATATTTCTGTCAAGCAGCAGCTGACCAAACACAAGCATGTGCTTTGTGTGGAGCAACTGTGTGTGAGTAAGGATGTGGAATGTTACTACAGAAACCAAAGGCCCTCCTGTATCTTGGAAGGCAGAGTTCAGTCTCTGGACTGTACGAAGCTGCAGTCAGCACTGAAAGGTTTAAACAAAAATTATGTAAGTGTTAGGTACAAGCTGTTTGTGCAGTAATAAGGAGATAAGGTTCCTAATTAAGGTATTTAATTTGGACAGAAGAATGCCTTTACTCAGCTCAAACAATCACTTATTCCAGCTACTTCCAACCAGTGCCAAGGATTGTCCATTAGTATATATTGTCTAGAGCCATTTAGCTAACCTCCAAGATGCCTCACTTGATTGTACGTACTCTTAATGAAATACATATTTTTCTTAGTAGAAATAGTAACTGTTGATAACTCTGAAGTGTCCAACACAAAAGCGTATCCACAAATTAACAGCATCTAACTTTAGAACATGTAACTACAATGTGCAGGAAAGCACCTCAGTCTTCTATACATCTGGTTTCTACTCCTGTAACCATAGGTGCTAGAACTAGGGGTTCTGGGGGTGCTGCCTCACCCTCTGGCTTGAAGTGGATCACATTATATACATGGGTTGCAGTTTGGGTTAGTGGCTCTCAGCACCTCCACTATACTAATTGTTCCAGCGCCACTGCATGCAACATACTCTCGCCCATGCAGATATCTTTTCATATTCTAAAGGAACAATGATTGGGCCCAAAGGCATTTTGCAACAGAATAACATACAACACAATGCTGTTGGTCAAGAAAACTAGGAGCATATATCTTTTGGGCGGAATGTGCAGGCACAAGGGGAATAGTTTTCCATGTTTTCCCGATCTAATAACTGGTATTTGTAGAGAGCGTCTTGTTCCACAATATAAAGAGTCCCACTAAATTCAATGCTTTCCATTTTTAGAAATTCAGTTCTATAAACACACAAAGCCACCCCTGTTTTGGTAATTCTGGATACTTTGCATTACAGCAGGTTGTGGTTGTAGCCGTGTGGGTCCAGGATATTAGAGAGGCAAGGTGGGGGAGATAATATCTTTTATTGGACCAACTTCTGTTGGTGAGAGAGACAAGCTGTTGAGCCCCCCAGATCTCTTCTTTAGGTCTGGGAAGGAACTCACAGCAAAATGCAAGATTGTGTAGCATTAGTAGTTAGCACATATTGTAAGGGGCCATTGAAGATAGAGTGGCCTGTTAACTGTGTATAAGCCACCCCCCTGAGCAACATAAATTACACCAACCTAAGTGCCAGTGTGTTCTTAGCCCCAGTGTCTCTGTTCAGTCCAGGATTTTTGGGTGTCTAGCACAGTAATGAATTTAAGCTCTCAGGCTCGTCTTTTGAAAGCATTGTGCAGGTTTTCTTGGAGCATAAGGACTGATAGATCAGATATGGGGTGATTGCTTTGTGAAAAGTGTTCCCCCACAGGTGATAGGGTGTTTTAATCTTATCATTTTCCTGTGAGTTCATTTGCAAGCATAGTGATTGTCTGGTTTCACCGGCATAATTGTTGTTGGGGCATTTAGTGTACTGGATAAGGTACGCTTCATGTTGTGATAGGCATGTGTAGGGTCCATGAATCTTGAAAGGTGTTGTGGGGGATGTTGATCGTTGTAGCAGCAGAGAGATGTCTGCAGGTTTTGCATCTGTTGTGGCAGAGTCTGGTGTCACTTTGAGCGGGTGTATCCTAGGCTGAGGGAAGCTTCCTTTTGATGGTGAGCTTGGAGAGGTTGGGGGGTTGTTTGAAGGCCAGCATTGGAAAGATTTCTTTCAGAATGGTGTTCAAAACTGAGTATGGGTTGTAATTGTTTGGGGAAACCCCATATAGGTTCCAGTGTGGGGTGTAGGCAACAACTAGGGGTGTGCAATTGGAAAGGGTTTTATTTCTGTATTGAGGCAGGCTCTCTTGGTTGAGTTTTGTCAGATATGCAGTATTGAGCTGAATCAGACTTAGGCAAGAGCATGTGCACACTACACAAGTTTTGTGATAACTAGGCATTTCCCCCATAAGAACAGCCATACTAGGGCAGAGCAACGGTCCATCTAATCCAGTATCCTGTCTTCCAACAGTGGCCAATGCCGGGTGCCCCAGAGGAAATGAACAGAACAGGTAATCATCAAGTGATCCATCCCCTGTCGCCCATTCTTAGCTTCTGGCAAAAAGAGGCTAGGGACACCATCCCTGCCCATCCTGGCTAATAGCCATTGATGGACCTGTCCTCCATGAATCTATCTAGTTCTTTTTTGACCCCTTTTATAGTCTTGGCCTTTACAACATCCTCTGGCAAGTAGTTCCACAGGTTGAATTTGTTGTGTGAAGAAATACTTCCTTTGGTTTGTTTTAAACCTGCTGCCTATTAATTTCATTTGGTGACCCCTAGTTCTTGTGTTATGAGAAGGAGTAAATAACACTTCCTTATTTACTTTCTCCACATCAGTCATGATTTTATAGACCTCTATCATATTCCCCCTTAGTTGTCTCTTTTCCAAGCTGAAAAATCTGAGTTTTATTAATCTCGCCTCATACGGAAGCTGTTCCATGCCCCTAATCATTTTTGTTGCCTTTTTCTGAACCTTTTCCAATTCCAATATCTTTTTTTGAGATGGGACGACCACATCTGCATGCAATATTCAAGATGTGATTGTACATGGATTGATATAGAGGCAATATGGTATTTGCTGTTTTATCTATCCCTTTTGTAATGATTCCCAACATTCTCTTCGCTTTTTTGACTGCTGCTGCACATTGAGTGGATGTTTTCAGAGAAGCTGGGAGTGAGTGACAGGGAATGGACCGCTTGATGATTACCTGTTCTGTTCATTCCCTCTGGGACACCTGGCACTGAACACTGTCAGAAGACAGGACACTGAGCGAGATTGACCTTTGGTCTGACCCAGTAGGGCCATTCTTATGTAACTATCTACAATGACTCCAAGATCTCATTCTTGAGTGGTAACAGCTAATTTAGACCCCCATCATTTTATATGTATAGCTCGGATTGTTTTCCAGGGTGCATTACTTTGCATTTATCAACATATCATTTCATCCTGTGTCAGAGGAATCCCCAACTTGCTGTTTAAAGGGACTTTCTACCTGTTTGCTTTACCAAAAGGTGTGCAACAGGCCAAATGGAGGATCTGGATCTGATCGGTACGCTTTTCATAAAGGAAAGCTTAAATCATGGAGGACAATTCTGTGGGACAGGGTGGTTTCTGTGTCCCCAGGATTAGGGATACGGAGAACATCACCATTTAACTTGATCGGGATGCCCTGGCCATTGAGCTGTTCTGTGGCAGGTCCCTGCTTTTGCTGCATGTCAGGTTTCTCTGTAGTCCTGTAAGAAATCTATAACAAATGATTTGCAGGGCTTTCCTTCTCGGTCAGCAGTTTGCAAACAGTTTTTTTCAAAACTCGATTAAAATGCTCCATTTCCCCATTGTCAAGAGGATAATTAATGGAAGAATTTCAGAGCTTAATATGTGTCTCCTTCAAAAATTCTTCAGATTCTGTGGCTGCAAAATGGATGTCCTTTGTCAGAAATTAGTTTTCTCAGATTTCCTTCATGACTGAAAATTGTTAACAAGAACTTGATTACTGTTGTAGAAGTAACTTGGGAAATAAAGGCTACTTCTCGCCATTTGCTGAAGTAATCAGTTAAAGTAATAGCATAACAGCAGTCGAGTGGTGGTGTTTGTCCTCCTAGCTTAATAACAATCTTTTCTCATGTAGACTTGAATAAGGGAACAACTGCAGCATACTTTAGCAGGAGGTCCTGCCTCTAACTGTTGATCACGATAGGCATCTTGTGCAATGCCTTGTGTGCACTGCGTAGTTGGCTAAGAGTACCATAGATCTGTAAAGGAAGCATGATTTTGTTTGAACGAGTTGAGAAGCTCAACGTGTTCTACATGGACTCAATTTACCATCTTGTCTGCCACTTTTACCTTGCAATGTTAGTGAATTTATTACATGGATATGGTCTAATGTTCCCTCAGTTATGAGCCACATCTTCAGCTGGTTTAAACTGACACAGTTCCAGCTTAGCTTCTATCACAACAGACTCAGCTCTGGCTACTAAAGTTAGTTCTGGTGCAAGGACCAATCACTTGTGTGGGGATGTTTAGTCCATCAGTTGGTCTGGAATCATCCTTGTAGGGACAAGCAAAGTCCCTGTAAAGTAAAAAAAAAAAAAAAAATCATCTGCATGCTGTAAAATGTGGGACTGCCTCCTACTCACCACACCGCTCCTCATCTCATGACAGTTAACTTCCACGTGGCATTCCCTATTTTTGATCTATCTGATCAGGAGCCCTCTAGTTTGTCCTGGACTGGTTCTTACATCACCATAATTTTCATGCTCATCGCGTTTTGCTGTCCTAGCTTGGTCCTAAAGGCTTGTGAGCCTGGAAACTTATTGGTTAACAAAAGTGAGTTTGCTTGCTAGGCTAAGCACAGGTTTTCTCAAGCTCTCCTAGCACTTCTCTTGACTAACTTGCCTTTGCATTACGTTTCCCTCATCTATAATTAATACACATCAGAAATTAATTCCTGGTTTAATATTTTCTTATGAGGAAGAGTTCCTCTATGAACATATTTAACCTGTCCTTCTTTCATAGACCAAAACAGTGAACGCCTTGTTCAGTTATTCATAATCCTTTAAAGGACTAACGGTTTTTCAGTCTAGATTCTCACTCCAAATAATAACACTTTAGCCACAGACTGGATGCAATGCATCATTAGCTCTATTTCTTGAGTCTCACTTAGTAGTTTTTAAATGGTTAGGACTTGTCATGAATAACTCCAGAGTGCTTCTCAAAAATGCACTTGTCTCATTGTCATTTTAAATATGGGGAAACTGAGGTTCAGGGAGGTTAATGAGATGACTTCCCCCCCCCCCCCGCCTCCCTGCACTTCAGGTTCTAAGTGGTTTACCAAAGATCATCTAACAAATCAATTGCAGAACTGGGAATACTGGTTATAATTTTAAGTGACTAGGGATTTTTTGGGTGCCTCAGGTCTTGGATGCTCAACTTGAGACATCTTTAAAGAGGCCTGATTTTTCAGCAAACACTGAGCATCCTTCCTTTTGAAAATCAGAACCCTTCCCTTCCAGGTGTCTCAGGCTGAGCACTAAAGCTTGACCCTCTTTCTCTTCCTTTTCTCCCCACCCCCATCACTAATAACGTAGGAAAATTTTGACCACAACTCATAACTTCTGATTGCAACTCCAGTGCTCTTCCTGTCTGACCCCAGCTCTAGGGGCTTCTTCCTGTCCATTAAAGTTAATTGGACTCTTTCTATTGACTTGAATGGGAGCAGAATCAAGCCCCTGAAGCACAGTGGACTTCATGTAGGCAGTGTGTGCTGTATAACCAACATGTAGCATACACAGTTTTAGGTTACTGAGCAGTTCCATATCTAGCTGTTTACATCAAGGTAATTGCAGGATGAACATCTGTGTCAGAATGTAATTTTCTAAGTGATATGCTCATTCTGAGAATTAAAATTATTTTTATTTACACTGAATTTATTGGCTTCCTTGGTGGAAAACACTTAACCACTTTAGAATCATCACTCTAGTCTATGGGAGTTGGGCTCAGCTGACTTAGGTTCCTATATTTGAGGAGTCATAGAGGTGGAAAAGAGCTGCTAGGTCATCTACTAATTGCCCTGTTTGTTCCCTATGCCCACACACAAATACATTGTTCAATATTCTGTCCTTCTAGCGCTATGATGTTTAAAGAGGCACTGTCAAGGCTGAAAGGATTAAAAGGGACCCTTTCTAATGTACATGTTTATTGACCTGTGACTGCTCGTCATGCTGTCTCTCAAATTTGCTTTTCTGCAGACATGATAATGAAATGTACCAAAAGTTTTTCATATGACAGGACTGATCAGAAAGTGGAGAGTCTGATGTGCAAATGGGGGGTGTGATGCTGTCTGACTGAAAATGATCATTTGTATCGTTGCTGATACCACGGTTAGACAATTGCAACAAATCTAGTACAAAGTGTGTCATGTAAGGTGTCGACAGAAAAGTTATGATCTGCTGTGTCTGATTCTCTTATTTATATGCCTGTATTGTCTCTGGATCTGAAGTTATGAATATTGGCTATGTACCTGTATCTTAAACGTGTTGTATTCCTGGGTGACACCCCTAGGGCTAGACAGGTATGTGTTGGGGGGCCAATGAAGAAACTCATCCTTCCAGATGCCTCAGATAGCAAGGAGCCGACGGCCACCTCCTGTGATTCAGCAAAAATATAGGGGCATGTGCTAGGTTCATGTGATCCTGGATGCCATCCTGGGCCAGTAAATTTCCATACACAGGGGCTGTGGGCTTTGTTTGGGCCAGTAAATTTCCAGCTCTGGGGGTCCCCACCACCACTATCCCAACATCCCAACAGAAGACTGTATGTGGCTGGAGAAGAGTACACCAGGCCATGTCCACTGTCCTACCCATGTAGGTCCATATCCCAGGTGCTGATAAAAGTACTGCAGAGTCCTTGTGCTTCTGCTGCCGCCCCCCCATTCCCACCCTCTTGCTTCTTTGGGGGCATCCTCATGTCATGGTATGTCTACAGGCTGGGGCCAAGACTGCTTTATTCCAGAGTGTCTTAATCCAACATTGATCCCAATGTGCTTGTGTAGAAAATAAGTATAGGATGGTTGTATAATAACAACAATGTACTGGTCAGAAGGAAACTGCAACCTCATACAGATGTTCATAGCTTAAATCTCCACACACTCTTTGCAAAGAATGGTTCGTTAGTCAACGTTTTGTGTGGCTGCTACGCTGAAAATGTGCCTTATTGACCATTGAAACATGTCCTGGAGGATCTGGACTATACCAACAGGATTCTCAATTGTTTCAGCACCTGGGTTTGTTTCAGCTATATTTTGCACATGTTTTATGAAGTCTTTTTGTTTGTTTTGATTTAACTTAATTCAGTGATAGCCACTGGTTCTCAGCCCTGATGGAAATCAAGCCACTTATTTAGGAAGTTAAGTCTGCCTAACATTAGCCCCTTTGAAAATGTTGGCATTGTCCTCCAATGCTGCTGTTCATGCATCATACTACAGTGATGAAGTATCAAAGGAATACTAGCAGGCTTAGGGTCAGATTCTGTCACCAAGCAGTACCTATATTTTCAGGTGCATGCAGGCTGTCTGTCCTTTTTTGGGGGGTGAACAGGTGAAGGGCAAATAGGAGGCAGGAGTTGTGGTTTTTCCCCATTCCTTAAGCATTGGCCACCAATAGCGGGTGAGTAAACTCCACTTCCAAAGGAGTGTTCTATTGGGTATGCAATCTCTGTGTGCCTGGAATCTCCAGAAGCATATTGCCCTTTTCTATGGGCTGTGCCTACAAGGCATTTAATTAACCTTTGTAAAGCTCTCTCAGATGGAAGGTAGATAGGAAAGATAAATGCAAATAATTGTTCTTTGCTGTAATAAAAACTATTGGCTGAATTCAGAGAAGGTGGACTATTCTCTCAGTTTTGAAATCTTTTTAGTTCTCTGAATACTTTTTTATACCTTATGAGGAGGAGAAAATGGAAAAGTGATCAGACAAGTGCCCTGCATATATTTTAATAATAATTTTAATATAAAAAGTCCTAATCTTGTTCTGGTATTTCGTCTTCGTTCAGATAATAGAGGTTATTGCTGAGCTCCTGCCTTTGATTTCCTACTTTACTTCAGCTTGTGTACCAACCAGTTCTTGTTAAATATTTATGGACAAGATTAAAGACTTTATAAAACTTAGCAGCTGGCAGCTATCCTTGCCTAAAGGATAATGCACAGAGTTTTCATTTTAATTGGATAACTATGTGACCGAAATATGCAGACCCTAAGGAAAATACACGAATTGAAATATGTAAAGCAATTTTTTAAAGAAAATATCCTTTTACATTTTGTTCTTCCTTTTCCCTTTGGTAGCTTTTATGTGAAGGTGAAATTGTCGTCATAACATCTAAAAATTTTTTTTTTAGGTTTAGTGCTGTAGCTAAACTTTTCAGAATGCATCTCATTATGTGTTACTGGCAGGACAAGTTAATGGTCACTTTTCTTTCTGCCTTGTGCCCCAATTTCACCATTTTTTCACCTATTTGCCCACTCTTACTCACACGGTCACCTTAGCTTCCAGCCTGAGCAGGAGCTGTGTGTAGCTGCACCGCCCCAGGAACACAGCCAGGCCTGAATTGTCAATCTGACAGTCGCTATTTGGTCTCTGCGCCCCCCTCCCCGCCCCACTTGCTCCAGGGGGTAGTTAGGCTGGGCACAGCTTTCCGCTCAGTGCTGGCTCAGCTATGGGGACGGGTGCATGAGGGGCTTAGAGCCAAGCCTTGGCCCACTTCCCGCCCCTGCCTGACCACCTGCATAGGACAGGGAGTAGCCTCTCAGCAATAGCAGCTTCCCCTATGCAAGGTCTAGTGATTCAGGTGGCCTGTGAAGGGAAGTAAGTGGGCTCCTCACACCCCATTATTCCTCTGCATGACTTTACTGCTGGGTTTGTGACCGAAACTTACTGTCCCATATTCAGTAAATAGTCCCATTGCCTTTACCATTACTCCTTGGGGAAACTTGACACATGCGTGCATTATTTAGGCTGGTCTGTGGGCTCGTGGTTTGTGATGACATGAATAGTTACTGTTTTAATGTAGTCAACATATTTTTATGACTTGCCATGAGTCATGTTTAGTCTCTACATACTCAACAGTTTTGTCTCTAATGGTATTTGTCTAAGTTGGGGGTATGTTGTTTTGCTCGGTGGGAAAAAGAGCTCTTCAGATAGACTCTAGTACTGGCAATGCAGCGGCAGCTTCATTTACTCTTTTACAGTAGAGGCTTATTAATGAATGAAACACGGATAACACAATTTGTACAGTACCTATCTTGAGTACGTACATGGCCCCCATAACCATAGAACGTGCCTCACCATCTTCAGTGTTTTGATTCTCACAAAGTAAGAGGGAAGTGCTATTATCCCCATATTACAGACAGGCCCAGAGAGATTAAGGGGATGGCTACCCTGTACTCACAGGGGTGATTACAGCACAGGTTGGCATAGCAATGCTAGTCTTACCTGCACCAGTGTGGCTAACAATAGCAGTAAAGATGTGGTCATAAGCACTTCGGAGCAAGTTAGCAACATGAATACGTACCCAGGGTCCCCATGCTACCATATCATCACTGTTATTTTAGCTGTTACCTATGCTGCCTTTAATCTACCTGTGCCTATGCCTCCCTGTACTCCAGTCCCACCTCCGACTACAGGGTAGACGTTGTTGTCAGAGTGGTACCGGTATGGTGCTCTGCTCTCTCCAATGTTGATATCACTTGGCTGTGTGCGTGTGTTCCTTCTGTGTGCTGCCCCAGGTCTTCGAAGATAGCTGACACAGCAGACCCGACGAGAACCCCCAATAATCACAGAGTCCAATAAGATGCAAAGTCACGTTGACTAGGTTTATTGCGACCTCGGACACAATGGCAGTTCCCCGTAGATTACTTAGTCTACCGGGCATACTACGAGAAAGTGCCTCTTGGCAATGGACCCGGCTCAGTCAGTGGCGGGACTTTCCACTGCCCCCTAGGCCGGACAAAGACACCACCCCAGGAATGCTTTCTTATACACAGATACAAACAAGTTACACATTACACCTGACGTATTGAGGTGCAACCCCTCTACGTAGTAAATGTTAGTTCGAACAAAACAACTCTATCCATCATATTACCCTTTTGCCCCTGTCATTGGGATGGGCCAGCCTGTTCTTTGTTATCTGTGTGGAATGTGCAAGTATGTGAATGTTCTGATATCTAGTGTTCAGTATCTTTTAGGTACGTATCTTCTTGCAGCATTAGCTCTTTCCTTGCCAGCTTCTGTGAGCAGGGCCTGCCTCTGGCTCACAGCTTAACTTTGCTTTATGTTAGCAAAGTCTTGACCATTACTTTAGTTCAGGCCTTAGGCCTCATACCGGGCCTCTGATACCAAGGTTTATATCCCAGGGCCTCCTCTTACTACAGACGTACCTTAAGTGACTCTCTCACAGGCACAGAGAGAGCGAGTCTGTGTCACAGTAGGCAATTAAAGGTGGGGTCTTCTAAGTCCCAGTGGTCTTCTAACCACTGGCCCATCCTTCCTCTCTCAGTAACTCCACTGTTTATTTTTATATTAAATTCTGTATAGTGTACACTTCCCAAGTTGGCAGCTTCCCAAGTGTCAGATTTTGATCCCGACAACACAACTGCCGTGCAGAAGTTGTCAGTAGGAAGCTCGCCTGCGGGGTGACTGGCTTTTAGCACTAGCAGAAGTGTGGTGGTCATTCATACACGTCTCTTTGTATGCTTTCTCACCTTTCAGTTAGAGGCAACAAAGGATAATCAAAAGCAGGCAGGTATTGATTTTACTTTCGCAATAGCTATTCCTGTCTCCAGTCTACTTCCCAGGATTCTATTTTTTCACCATATTATTAAATGCATACTGGTTAGAATATTGTGATGGAGAACATCTAATAAAAATGCCTTGTTTTTTGTTTCAGCACTTAATTGGAACAGATAGTTAGATACGTGATTCAACAAATGAACATGAACTTTAATATCCTCCCTAGGTTATGATTTGTACTGAGGTAGCAATGTCCTTGAAATGCACTGGGAACCATGGTGCCATAAGCAGACGTGATAGAGATTCAGTGATATTTTTGCAATTACATGACCAGTCTTTAAAAAGTGAAGATCTGTCAAGTGACTTTTTTTTAAAATAGGGTTAGTTTTGACCTTGGCTCTGTGATGAAACAGTTCCTGGTTGGATATAGGCCAGATCTTCAGTTTGCGTAAACCAGCTATATCAGTGGGGCTATGTTGTTTTACACCAGTTGAGGATTTATCTTTCACCCTGCACTGAAGTGCTCAGAAAGCCATGTACATAAGCTCTGGTGTGACATCTTCTAGCAAGATTGCACATCAGTCATCTTGTGCCAAAACTATTGGCCTGTAGCTTTGTCCTTATTTAAAGGGACATTGTCAATATGTTTTGGGCCACAAATGTTTGTGTTTCAGCATAGAGGGGACCTGTAACACACACTCACCAGCTGATTACAGCTTTGTTGCATATTTTTATACAAGACAAATTGTATAAAACAATATTTTAAACAAAGCTTGGCGGGTTTTTTTCCACTTTGTAAATGGTATTTGACCCAAACATTGCTCAGGATCGTGCTCCTCGTCAGGGGTGGGTGTTCCACCCCTCTGGGAGTGCTGCAGGCATTCAACAAGTGAGCTGCAGGGAAGCAGAGCCACAATTCTCATGACTTAGTCTCATAATCATACTAGTGCCACCCGTGATTCTCACACAGGCAGGAGTGAATAGATGTGATCCCAAGGCTCCTTCCTCTTCCTCCTCCTTCCTGCTATTGTCCCACAGAGAGAGTGTAGAGCTACTGCTGAAACATCTGTGGAGATTAAGAGGAATTGGCAATTCCTCCACTCCATGAAACCTCCAGCCCCGCTCCTCTTTTTCCCTTGAGGGAAGAAACAGGGAGGTTTCCAGTAGTGGTTCCTCTCCCAGTGTTAGTATGAATGTGGGGAGAAGGATGAGCAGATTGATTTAAAAGATCAGCCCTATCCATCACTTTCATTAAAAGATATGATGTGATGGCCTGAATACTAGGGGTGGGATTGGATTTGCTACTAGCAAATGGGTCCTTCTTAGTTTATGTAATATAGTCACTGTGTATGTATGGGGGAGAGAGAACGCCCACAGAGAGGATAAGAGAACCGCTTTGGTCATTGCCATCAAATTGAGTCCTAGATTAGCTCATCCAGGTGGGGGCCTGTGTTTCTGGAACTGGAGGCCCAGGGTCCTAGTTCTGGCTTCCTGCATGTGATTTAACTAGTAAGGGTATTAACTGTCTATACAGGGGCGGCTCTAGCAATTTCGCCGCCCCAAACACGGCGGCACGCCGCAGGGGGGCACTCTGCCGGTTGCCGGTCCCGCGGCTCCGGTGGACCTCCTGCAGACATGCCTGCGGAGGGTCCACCGGAGCCGCCTGCCGCCCTCCCGGTGACCAGCAGAGTGCCCCCCGCGGCATGCTGCCCCAAGCACGCGCTTGGCATGCTGGGGCCTGGAGCTGCCCCTGTGTCTATAGCACTTGGACCTGTTACATTCAGCCCCTAATGCCACCAAACTAGAATGTGACCGGCTGATGAGAAGGGCTGTTTATCAGAAAAACAACCGAAGCCAGCTTAGATTTATGTGCCACCCCCTACTCTTCTTATGTATTCTGCTTAGATTGCTTGCAAGCCCTTCTGCTTGTGAGACTGTAACTGTACATACCTTCTTATTAATGCAAAGACTCTTCCTGTTGCATTTTGAGAGACTTCTTCACCAGACTTCATGCGCTAGAGGAGCGTGCGTCTCAAAGATATCTAATCCACTAATTATGCAGACAAATACTGGGTCATGCTTGTAATTCATTTTTTACTGTTTGAATTAAGTAATGCTTTTGGCAGACTTTAAAACAGGAAAATAGAAAGGACGTGGGAAAACATTAAAATTTAACAGATTAAAGTATTCCCCACTTGATGATTTACTGGTTTGCTTGCAGAATCCAATCCATTGATATAAGGGAGAGGAAACCTGCTGGAGCAGGGAAACTAGGAAAAACAGAATGTCTGGTCATTTGGCAATACAGTAATGGCAGCTGGCTCAATTAGATTCTTCCATGGATTAAGACACAGATCTGGTATTCACTGCCCTGCTTCAAGCAAAATCTCTTATTTAGACCCACATATGTTACAAGAAAGATTATCATGCATGGAGTGCCCAGCGCTGGCATTATTTTTGTCTCTTCATATTTTGCTTGAATGTGTGTTTGAGGAGAGCGTAATTTTTAATTGTTCCAATGTATGCTGTTGAAGCACCACAAAGGCCATTACTGGATACATGGCCAGATATTCCAGTGATGCTGAGTACCCACAGTTCCCATTTAGTTTTCAAAATCAGGCCCCTGCCTAGTTTTGGTACAGTCACTGAAGGGCAATGTCTTGAGCCTGCGAGGTGCTAGGTACCCTTGGCTCCCACCATATCATCACCTCATTCACCAACTTGCAGGAGATGCTCAGCACGTTGCAGGTTTTGGAACCAAATTTTCAGAAGCCTGGAGGCTAAAGTGCACCTCCCTGCCCTGTCTGTGCCTTCAAGCTGGCATTTGTATATGAAAATCTAGGTTTCTTCCCTTATCTCACCTTTATATTTAGCATTTAAGGCATAAGCAATATTTTGGGGCAAGCAAGAGAGGACACTGCTATTTCAGACACAGTAAACTGTAGGAGTGTCAGGACCTGCCTAATGCTTCTTGCCATCGGACTTTGACGCTTAACCTCCTTTAAGGCTTAAGCAGACTTGGAACACTCAACAGGAAGTGCCTACCTCTCGATTCTGGCCCTTCTTTGCCTGGGAATTTCAGAAGGTCCTTGTCATTAAATATTCAGACGGAAAAAGAGGACTAGGGAGAAAAGCAATTAGAGGAAATGCAGCATGTTCTCCCAGATCACCATAGCCTTATTTATCTTCAGCCTTTGGGCTGAGCATTAAAAGTGATATCTGCTTCCTGCCACAGCTCTCAAGTTCCTATATGCATAGTAGTAATGACATGGGGACACTTTTTTGAAATAAGAAAGGGACTATGACAAAAGAATCTCATGGAGTATTTGCTTTGTAACTTGTTGCCTTGAAAACCAAACGCAGGATGAAACATCCATTTGCTTAGGGTTTCGATAACCATATTAAACTGTATTTTATGAAATAACTCAACACATATCTTTAGTTAGGACTCATGACTGGAGGAGAGTTGTGGTGGTGGTGGTCACCCATGGCACACTAAGCACTGTTTTATTATTATTAAGTGTGCAGTAGCCAATGTTCCAGTCTTGCAAACAGAGAGGAAGACAGGCTAAAAGATAATCTAAAAACCATCCCAAAACAAAGGGCCAAATCCCTTTCTGGGGTAAATCCTTTGGCCAATGGATTTGTGCCAGGGATAAATTTGGGTTGAAGGCTGGAGGGAGCAGAGAGGCAGCATACAAAGGAGTAGATTGTCCCTTTCTGTTGGATACTATGGTGATGGGCAGCACTATAAAACCAGTCTCTAGGGGTTGTCCTATGAGGAGCTCTGGCAAGAAACTATGCCTCAGAGAACCATGATTCCTTTCCTGGTATCCCACTGGTGCTGGGGTGGGGGGTTGTAGTAATCTGGCCAGTAGCCAATTACTACCCATCTGCACCCACTCAGCTGTGCTAACAAGCCCATTGGAAGTGTGTGTGTGTGTGTGGGGGGGGGAATGGAGCCCAGGTTCCACCCATTCCTCACTGCACTCTGCCCAGTTTCCACCATCTGTGTGAGGATTAAACCCTGGGCACTGAGCCCTACTCTCCCCTCCACATACCTACAGTGGAGCAATCTGGGAATCCACATGGGAGGTGAGGTCTAAGTCTCCTCTGCACAGGGCCAGGATGTGATCTGCCCAAAAGACATCAGGGCTACGACGGGTAAAGGTCTTATTAGTGACCTGTTCTTGTTGAACTTGAAACACACTAAATGCCACCATTTTGCTGGGTAGTAAACAACAGGATTTCATCAGAGAAAACAATTGCCGTTTTCTAAACTGAGATTTCTGCCCAGTACTATTTTCCCAGATGGATTAATTTCCCCTCTTCTCTGTTTATCAGTGGTACATTGAAATCTTCGGCTTGTTCTCCAGCAGCTCAGTCATCCCACTGTATAAAATTCATTCTTTGTTCAACTTCTGAATATGCTAAGTAGTAAGACTTTCCTTGGGGAACAGTTGTGTAATGGGGCTCCATTTCCTCCTGTGAAGGTACTTCATAACATTGTGTCTAATGCAGCTTTTAAGTAGCACCAGCTCAGCGTGAATGGAAAAACGAATTCATGTGACTAAGGTACTAAGCTTCTGATCTGAAAAGCACCCTGAGTAGTGTGAAAAGAACTCATGCTCACCTCTCACAACAGGTGGGGGTGGGGCAATGAGAGAGGAAGAAACCGAGGCAAATGTTGACAATGCTTTGATGTGCAGTAATTTACTAAAATCCATTGAGTGGATTAGAACGGGAGTGAGTTAAATTCCAGAAGAATCAGCATAATTCTTGGATATTTACAAAGAAACTCAACACAAATTAATACTTTATGGGAATGAGTCATTAGGTCTGTGCTTTTTGACCATATGTCTTACCTGTCAGACACAAATCTGGCTAGCATGAGCCATAGGTGCAGGGGTGACAGTAAGCTGGTATGGGGCGGTATGGAGTACCGGTAAAAAGTGGTCACCGGTACCGGCCCATGCTCAGCCCCTGTTAAAGCACAGCTGCAGTAGCGCTTTAAGGACCCTGCAGTGCTTTAACACTACGGCCTCTTTTGCTGCCCCCAGGCTGCCAATGGGGGATGGGCAAAAGGAGCAGTTACCCCAGGGCCAGTGATTTAAAAGGGCCAGAACCCTGGGCCCTTTAAATTGCTGCTGGGTGATGCGGGCCAGGCAGACGTATGGGCTGGCTTGGGGATGCTGACCCCCAGCCCCACCCCTTCTGCCTGAGGCCCCAGCTCTTCTGGGGGCCAGAGTCGGCCCCCGTACCAGTAAGTGTTAAATGTTACTTTCACCCCTGCATAGGTGCTGACTCTGTGGGTGCTCTGGGGCTGGAGCACCCATGGGGGGGGGAAATAGTGAGTGCTGAGCACCCACTGGAAGCCCCCCTATGAATCCCTGCCCCAGCGCCTCCCACCCACTGATGGGTCCCACAGATCAGCGCCACCCCCTCCCTCGCCACGCCGCCTGCCTGCTGCGATCAGCTGTTTAGCATCATGCAGGAGGCAAGGAGCGAGGATGCAGTGCTGTTACACTAATAAAATAATACCAGCAGGATCTTATAAGAGGGATAAGGCAAATTGCCACAATTATTGCAAATACAACAGAACAGTACTGACAGCTGTTAGAATCATTCATTCACACAAACATTCACACAAGTTCTGCAATGATCAGTTATAGTTACCAGCGTTCAGTTGCTCGTGCCAAGTCACTGGCCAGGTGCCCTGGACACGAGGTTGGAGCCGAGCCGTTGTCAGATGCGCATCCGATGCTCCTGGAGGGTGGTCGCAGAACCAGACTCAAAGATCACAGTCCCCTGGCTCTATTTTTATAGGTCTTTGGTTCAATGTAAGTCTATGGGAATTGCTCTGTCATGACTGAGATAACCATCAATCAGCTTGACCGGCGGATGGTACATTCATAACGGGCAAGTGTTATGCATATGTTATCTTTTATCTCTCCTTGATGCGCCTTGGGCAGATTCTGGCTTGCCCTCCGGGGGTCATCTGGTTTCCTGCGTTATCTTCAGCCAGCAGATAGGTGTGAATCTTTCTGGAGTTTGGCTGGTACTATTTCCTGAACGATCATTTACCTGTCACAGACACTCACTTCCACTCACCGAGCATGCTCACGTTTCAGTGTTCTCACATTCCAGCTTAACACGTTTGATTTACATGTTATTCTGTTTTTTCTCCCCCTTTACATTGCTAAAGAACATGACTACAAGATTTACATAGGCACAGTCAAAATTCAAAGGGATGAAAGGGTTAGTGGTAAAACAACACTGTTTCCCAAAGTCCTTATCACCCCCTGGTACAGACTTTCTGTCTTGTTTCTCTAGGCCTTGGATGATTAGTGTTTCTGTCCTTGGGTTAGTTACAGAAATTGCTATAACAATTTACAGCAAGGCTAAAAAGGCAGGCACACATCCAATCATTTAACTTCTCCTTTCTATTCACACTTTCTACACATCTAACGTTAGTATATAATGTAATACATATCTATCCCAACAGTGCGCTCAGGGGAGGGGGCAGAACTGGACAGGAAGAGGCGAGGCAGGGGTCGGGCCTTGGGGACAGGGGTGGAATGGGGGCAGGGCCTGGGGCAGAGCCAGGGGTCACGCACTCCCCAGCACTTTGGAACATCGGGGCCTGTGTCACGAGTAGATGTACTGCAGCTCAGCTGCCTCCCTTGAGATGCTTAAATCACGGTGGCAAAGCACAAGAAAACATCTTATAGGGATCAAATCAGCCCTGTCTGAGGGGATGGACCAGATAGGATTGTCCATCTTTAATTTCTAATTACTTCCTCCCTCCCAAAGGGAGCCACTGGGGAATGATCAGAGCAATGGCTATACCCTTCACTTGCTGGCCAGAGTAGCTGTGACACATAGATGTGGGAACTTGGGGTGCGGGGGGTGCTACCGCATGCCTAGGGTCCCAGCTGCCAGCCCTGCATGCCTGGGGTCCTGGTTGCTGGCCCCATGCCTGGGGCTCTGCTGCCACCACGTGCCCATGGCTCCTGGCCTCAGCTCTGGGGGGCTGGGCAGGGGCAAGGGGTCTGGCTTTCAGCACCCCCCACTATTAAAAATGTTCCAGGGCCACTGCTGACATTGCAACTGGGATAGTAAAGCCACCTCCCTGAATGGTGCAGTTATACAGACCAAACTCCCTACGTAGGCAGCACTAAGTCGATGGGAGGGCTTCTCCCGTCAACATAGCTACTGCCTCTCGGGGAGGTGGACTACCTACAGTGGCAGAAGAAGCTCTCCCGTTGGCATAGGTAGCGTCTTCATGAAGTGCTACAGTGGTGCAGCTGAACTATGGCAGCGCTATATGTGTAGACAAGCCCTCAGAGACGCAACACTTCCCAGGGCCACCACCCCTTGCTCAGATCTGTGCTTAAAGCCAAGATCTAAGCCTGTGAAGGTCAGGAACTAGCAGTATAGATGAAAATATTCATACTTCTTTGTGATATGAACTGTCATTTTACATTATCTATAAAATCATTGGCTCAGAAATGTCACTGAGCATTGTTCTAATCTAGCAGTATGTAAAGGTTACATCTGAGCAGGACCCAGGCAGTCCTGAGTGTTGAGGTTTTCTGTTCTCCATTACAGCAAGTACACGTCGCCAAAGCAAACGCAATCTGGAGTTCCAGAGACCACTGGAAAGCAGGATGTGTATAATGTAAATGTTGCCCTATGATAAGATGGTGTTTTTTTCATTAGGTTGATGGGGCCGCTGAAGAACTCTTTAGCAATACGAAGGCTAATTACTTGCCAGGAGGAAGCAAAAACTTCTCAGGTGGCAGCTCTGTCATTGCTCAGTTCAATAAATCACTGCAATAAATCACACCCAGTAGCATCCCTGTGCCATTTTAGACAATGTATTGTGCATGTGGGCAGGGGAAAGCAAAGGCTGAAAACTTTGTTGTCTTTAAGACTCATCAGGTTTTGGTGGTTTATACAAAAATGTCACAACTGTGATTTTCATTCTCTCTCTAAACAAACTATATAGAACTGAAAAATTTATCTCTGAGACTGTAAGAATGTGTAAAGAGAGTATCAGGTCCCCAGTGAACAAGGGCTAAAGTTTCAGTTTCCCTTAGACAGCTGCTATGGGGAAGGAATGCTTGGGGAGACACAGATTCTGCATCCTTATTGCCCGGCATTAAGCATAACTCACCTGATAGTGTTATACTGACTTAACAGTAATATAAATATCTGCAAGGTGAATTGGGACCAGAGAAGGGAGATAGTCTGGTGTTAGACAGCAGCACATAGGCAGATTTGTGGCATAGTGGCTCAGTGGAAAGGACACTGAATTGGGAGTCAGGAGACCTACATTCTATTCCCAGCTCTGTGTGTGACCTTTGGACAAGTCAGTTCATGTCTCTGTCTCAGTTTCCCTCTCTGCACCATGGCGATAATAATACTTACCTAACTGTGTAAGAGCTAGGTATTTTTTTATAGTTCTTGTTATAATTGGCATTTATAATATGGCATTACTATTCTCTGAGACAGCTTGAATCCAATCATAGGACTGGGTTGAGCCCAGACTAGTGGAGATTTCTCTTTCTCCCCTTGGTTTTTCCTTGATTTGATTTCTGTTGTAAATATTCCCCTTCTTGACTTGCTGACAATTTAACTGTTTGCCTTCTGCCAAGTCAGGCCACTGGCTTCCAGTGAGTAATTAAACAAGCAAACTATGAGTATGAATGAACTGAAACACAAACATTACACTTCTGTTTCTGGATTTTACTTTCATATTTGTACTGCACAAATACCATATTGTGTATTGTTTTTTCAGTCACTGGTCACAAAGATTCAATGTCCTTGCAAATTACGCATGTGTTAGTATTTTATTAAAGTTTGTGGTGGTATTTTGTCTTATTTGCACAAGGAAATAAGAGGAAGGCACTTGGATTGGTACTACTTAAGAGTTGCAACCTTTTAAAAAAGTAAGTTATATTAAAGGAATTATTTTTCCATATTGACTTTAAAAATACACCAACGGCCTGATCTGGCTCCCACTGAAGTGATGACAAAACTCTCATTGATTTCAGTGAGCGTAGTATCTGGGCCCAAGCAAACATTTTCTGATCTAACCACAGTCTGATAATGCACGTCTATTTAAAAACAAACAAAACCCTGCCAAAACAAAGGAGTACACTGCACACACAAGTCTCCACTTGGGGAGAGGATGAGAGAGAACAATCTGCATGTGACAGATTAGTCACTTCACTTAATGCCTTACTGAAAGATGCTCAGATACGCGGGTGATGAGGGAGGCATAAGAACATATAAAAAGGGTGTGTGTATATGTATCTGTGGCATGTCTATGTGACAAAATTACGTCAACCTAAGTTATGTTGGCATACAGCCACTGCAGTAATTAAATTACTTTTGCGTGTCCGTACTATACTCCTTGTGTCAGTGGTGCATGTTCTCACCAGAGGCACCTTGTACTGATTGTACTGTCAGTGTAGGGCAGTGCTTCTCAAAGTCGGGCCACCGCTTGTTCAAGGAAAGCCCCTGGTGGTCCGGGCCGGTTTGTTTACCTGCCACGTCCGCAGGTTTGGCTGATCGCTGCTTGCCATGGGGGCTGTGGGAAGTAGTGCGGGCCAAGGGATGTGCTGGGCGCCCTTCCTGCAGCCCCCATGGGCTTGGAGCAGCGAACCGCGGCCAGTGGGAGCCGCGATCGGCCGAACCTGTGGACGTGGCAGGTAGACAAACCAGCCCAGCCTGCCAGAGGCTTTTCCTGAACAAGCGTCGGACTGGCTTTGAGAAGCACTGGTGTAGAGCATTGTGGGATTGCTTCTGAAAGCCAGTAACAGTCGATGTAAGCAACCCAGTGTTTAAATTGACACTGGGGGACCTAACTATTTCAACATTGACTGTATGTCTCTCTGGGAGGTGGAGTTGAGTTGGAGTAGCAGGGCAGTTACATTGACAGGTGCAAAATTTTAGTGTAGACACGTACACAGTTAGGTCAACATAAGCTGCTTTGTGCCGACCTAACTCTTTAGTGTAGACTAGGCCTTAGTAATACCTGAAGGTGATTGGACCAGCCTAACCTCTCTTTTCAAGCTCCTTGAAACTGGTAACAACGTGTTTAGCTTCAAGGAAACTGAGGCATGGTAGAGAGTGGAAAACACATGTGGCACTGGTGGGACCAGTGGATGATTTTTTTTTGGCCACAGACAGAAGACAAACACCTGTTTTGATGCTGTTGGCTCTATCTACTGTGTTCAGCTGGCTTGACTGTGAGATTCTACTGAATTATCTATATGTGATGACAGGTGTGAGTAGATGCACATTAGACAAATTGGTAAAATTAGCTTAACATAGATCCTAAAAGTTCATATGAGACAGCTGTTCCTCCTCGTTAGGCCCTAATTCAGCATACCATTTCTATTTGGCGAGGCTCCCACGCATGCTTGAGCCCTATTAGAGTCAATGCAATTTAAGAATGATCTTAAGTACTTTCCTGCAATAGAGTCTGAAGATATTCACCTGTAGAGACCACAAATTCTTCTATGCCTTGTTCAGTATACAAGTTCGACCACTAAGTAAGTTTATGAGATGCTAGATGCTTCAAAATCAATGCCAACGGTATGCTAAAGACATCCAGTTTGGTATCCCATTCTCAACAAAGGTGAGTGTTGCCATCTCCCAAATGTCTGAGTGAGCGAGAGTAGTGAGTTCAAGTGCAATCCAAATAAGACAGATTGATGTTAGAACAGAGATTTTTTTTTAAAACAAGGTATTAAAAAACCCATCCAAATGTCACCTTTTTGTAGAATACATTTCCCATCCTGACTCTGGAAAACCTGGAGCCTGGTGTTTCTGCATTTGTCAGATTCATTCACCATGTTAATGGATTTTCAATTGCAAATTATCTCCAGGACATGCATCACAATACCTTTTTACATCTACACATATTGATTTACATGCTTCTGATACTCGAATCAGCCCGGTGGCTAGTATCAACAGGGCATTCTAAGCGAAGAATTTCTGTAGCGAAAATATAATAAATTCCTCTTTTGGAGGATAAGTACATATCCCAGTATTTCTTCCATACTGTTTATATCCAAATCTGTTTTAGCTTGAAACTATTTAATACCTGAAATGTAGCAAAATTGTTATCCTTATATAATGAAGAAAAGCTTCTGGAGGACAGCATTACACTGCCTATACATAAGGGTTATATATCTGAATATTATTATACTACTGTGTAAGTGATATATCAAAATACCTTTCAAAAGACTAGCCTGAAAGTTTAAATTCATAATGGTGGTAGATACTAAAAATCATGGTCTAAGGCCAGGTCTACGTTACAGACCTATATCGATTATAACTACATCACTCAGGGATGTGAAAAATCCCTGAGTGATGTAGTTATGCTGACCTAGACGCCCGTGTGGACAGTGCTATGTTGATGGGAGAGCTTCTCTATAGGAGGTGGATTAATTATGCCGACGGGAGAGCTCTTCCATCACTATCCTCTTCACTGGTGCAGCTGATTTCCCTGACGCGTCGCATGCCAAAGGTGGCCGATCCCTGCTCTAGCCCCTCTTCTCCTTGATTGGGCTCTTAGAATATGTGCTAGCTACTCATGCTAAACTATCTGTTTGATCTTGTATTTAGCTGTGACACTCTGAGTACCTTTTCCAAGACCCGAAGAAGAGATCTGTGTAGCTCAAAAGCTTGTCTCTCTTAACAACAGCAGTTAGTCCAACAAAAGTATAACCTCATCCACCTAGTCTTTCTAATATCAAAGTAAGGGATTTCAGTTACACACATCATTTCTTTTATCAATGGTTTATTTACATTAATTTAGTAAATACAGCAAAAGGAAATAGGCTATATAAAAAGGACAGGGGTAAAGAAGAAAGTAATTATTGTATTTATCTTCTGTAATCAGAGACACTCAAGATGCTGTTCTTTATTATCAGAAGGTTTTGGTTATGTGCCAGAGGAAAGGGGACATTAATAGCACTTTCAGACAACATGGAGTCGAATGCAAAACAAATAACACTGACAGCCCAGTTAGCAGATCTTGTACTTGGTGCCATCTGATAAAGTCAGTAAGGTTCGATGATTCCAGTTGAGCTGGAGACAGTAAAGTAAATGACTGTGCTGCAAGGAGAAAAGCTTTACAGAGAAAGGAAAACTCCAACAAGATTTTGCTATTGCTCTAGAAATGAACAATAGCTAAACACGGAGCCTGGGAGAAGCCATCCATCCTGTTGGTTGAACTTCAGTACTTGAAATTACTTAAAGATTTTCTGTTCTTGAGAAAGAAATGTAACAGAACTACAAGAAAAAAGTATTGGGCTTTCTTCATACCTGGGTTCTTAGCGCTCAAGAAGTGTTTGCACTTCTGGAGCTGATAATTCCTCATTTGTAAGAAATGCAGCCACGGGTTCAGCATAATCTTTAATAATCCATTCTTATTTACAGTGTACACTGTGGTCCTACTAGAGCGTCAACTAAGGATGGACAAAACCGTAACAGAAACTTACCCTGAAGAAGTAGCCATTTAAGAGCTACAGTAAGAATTGGCTCTGGCTGCAAATTCTAGCCTCAGTGTACTTACCAACAAGCCTGTCCCAGCCTACTGTCCAAACCCAGTGTGCCTTAACTGCACCCCCGCACTCCCAGACAATGTAGATCCCTTTGCTTAAACCATGATCTTAGCTAAAGCTTGTCAGTCAAACTGCTTGGGAGTCAGTGTAGAGTTGTACCAGTGTAAGTGAGAACAGAATCTGACCTTCTGGGCCGTGTACACTGAAAAGTTAGCTGCTTAATTCTCCAGGCAGGCAGTTCCACTGGTGGCAGCAGTGCTGGAAGCTGCAGCATAGACAACTACTGTGTTGTCTTACTCTGCTCTGTGGGCTGACTGAGCTATAAATGTCAATTTAAAATAAAAAGAGAGGCAGACAGGTAGACACGCAGATTCACTCTTGAATTGAACTGATGCGCTGCAGCTGGAATGCAAATACTACACATGCTAATCAAGTGGCTAGCTGGCAGCAAAACCTACGAGTGGCATTTACAAAAGCTCTCAGCATTGACCTAACTCTGTGCCTATTGAGATCAATGGGAATTTTACCACAGGCTTTTTAATGGAAACAGAGTTAGGCCAATGCTAAAGACTCTTGAATATCTCACCCTAAGTCAGTATGTGCTCTGAAAGCCAAGTGAAAACATCTGCTTTGCGCCAAACAAGGTAACAAAAATGGTAGACACGAAAAGAATACGTTAATTGAAAGTGGTAATATTAAGGTGCTCCATTCCCCTTTGAGTTGGGTTTAGTGACATATGGCCCAGTCCTCCATCATTTAACAATAGCTAGCTCTCGTATAGCACTTTTCATCAGAAATCTCAAGGGCCCAGATCCCTTGACTGAGGTTTTTCAACACTAACTAGAGCCCTGGGTGGATACAAATTTATATCCGTGGATGAGGATATCCATAGATATAAAGTGGTATCCCTGGAACCGCAGGGCTCTCCCGGGAACCGCAGTGGCGAATGGAGCAGAATGTGGACCTGTCACTCCCAGGAGCCTCCGGCGTAGCTGTACTGCCCCTGGCCTCACCCACTGGGGTGGGAACTAGGCTCACTGGCAGCTTTCTCTGGTTGCGCTTTTGTGTTCAAGCGGGGTGCATGCCCCCAGACAGGAGATGCAGACAGCTGCGTGGAAGGGACGGGGGCGAGGCTGGGGGTGGAGCTGGGGGAGATACAGCCGCACTAGAGGAGCTGCCGGCGTGGGACGCTGGATCCTGGGAGCAACAGCTCCACATTCTGCTCCTTTCTCCGCTGCGGTTCCCGGGAGAGCCCTGCAGTTCCATGGATACCGATTTATATCTGCGGATATAAATTTGTATCCGCACAGGACTCTAGCGCTAGCTGTCACAGCGCCTAACTTTTAGGTGCCTAGAAAAATCACAGGACCAACAATGGGATCCACAAAGCCTGAGTCTAGGGGGGTAGGCTCCCTGTACCATGAAGTGGAGAGATAAGGGCCTCAGAATATGATCCACAAAAGCCAGTGTGCTAGGTGGCTCCCCCCTTAAGCCAGTCAGTGGAAGATGCTGATGACTAAGCCCTGCACTTCTCACAGAGCTATGTGCCTAAAAGTCCAGGATACAAGGAGGTGCCTATCTCTGCTTAGCAATCCACGAACAGGCTCCCTGCTGCTGGAGTCAGGCAGGTTAGGCACCTAAGTACTTTCTTGTGGCAATGAGTTAGATGCCTGTCTGGCTCCACACACAATGGCCAGAGGAGGAGGCAGTGCCACTGTTCACCTTATAACTTGTAGCCCAGTGCTTAGAGCACTCACCTGGGAAATATGGGAGACTCAGGTTCAGTTCTGCCAGAGGCAGAGAGAGGATTTGAAGAGGGGTCACCTTCCTCTCAGGAGAGTGCTCTAACACTGAGCTCCTCCTTCAGTCTCTCCTGTTAAGCAATTTCACTGTGGAGAAAGAATGATTGGCGTACGGGGACTAGACCCTAGGTCTCCCATCTGCCCAGTGGGTGCCCTTGCTGGACCAGTAACTATTTATTTAATTCTGAGTGCAACTGCTGCAACAGGAGAGACTGAGGGAGCCCCACAACTGCATATCCCATAGCTCAGTGGTTAGAGCCCTCTCCTGAGAGGTAGGATTTGAACAGGACTCTCTCTCAGGAGGGGACTGTAACTGCTGTGCTAAAAGCTATAATCACCACCACCTCCTCCGGCCTCTAAGCCCAGCTGCTGGATTGAGCTCCTCATGTCTTTGTCCTCCTATCTTCCCCTGGTTTGTGAATCCCTCTGGGGCTGAGGTAGGATATAGGTGTATGGACACCTAGAGAGAAGCAGTAGTGCACATGCTCAGATCCAGAAACATAGGTGCCTAGGGAGCTTTTGCCCTGAAAACTTACTTCCCAACTAAGTTTAGGGACTTACAGGGTTAGATGAGAGTGGTGTGGATCGTAGTAGAGCCTGACTGGAAGTTAGGTCCCTCACCCCGAGATTTAGGTGCCTAAGTGTCTCTGTGGATTGGAGGCAAAATGCTTTACAAAGGGAGGCAAGTATTTTACAGATTTGGGAAATGGAGGCACAGAGCATGAAGTGATTTGCCCAAGGCCACCCAAATCAAGGGGAGTTTTTCTGTTGTCTTCTGTGGAAACAGGATCAGGCCCTCAGTGCTTAATTTAGGAACATGAATAAATTATTAAACACTAATTACTATAACAGTTCACCTATTGTCTCCCTTCAACTGTGCCATGTTAAAACTGGTTCCTCTCTGTTTAAAGCAGGGATACAGACATAAGCACTCATCATGCACTCCTTTAAGGGGCTTGCACAATATTGGGACCACTCGCATCTAATTCTGCTTTCGCATTTATTATTCATACAATTTACCAGTGCCTATGGGGCTTTGCAGAAATACCAGCACACAATGTTCCCTGAATATTTTACAGTCTAAACACAAGTGGTGACAATGGACAGTGGTGTGGGGAGTTAATAATTTTATAACCAAAGAATTATCAGATAATTTGACCAGTTATCCTCCAGCTGAAGTCAATGGGTGCTCAGCACCTTTGAAAATCAGGCCACTTTGATTTAGGTACCTGTGATGGGGCATTGCTGGAGACTTGCCCTAAGGGGTTAATGTTGGCTAAGAAAGAGCCAGTTAACCAGACAGGTGAGGTGAATAGAGTGGTTTGAATAATGAGGGAGCCCAGCTGAGGAGGAACTGAGTTTATAAAGACAGGATGTTGGTAGCAGAGGGGGAGTTGCAAGGAAGTAGTCTGTAGTCACTCCCTAGGAGAAGGGAGGTGCGTTTGGGGGCTACAGCACTATAGCTGTCTACAGTTACTCCCTAGGAGGAGGGAGTTTTGGGGCTGGCAAACCCAGAGAAGGTGGAGAACCAGAATGAAAGGATCAGAGAAAGGCATTAAGATCCAGAATGGGACAGACCTTGGCTGCTGATTAGAGGGCCCTGGAGCTGGAAGCTGGAGCAGAGGGCAGGCCCAGGTTCCCCCACCAGTCGCTGAGGGAGTAGCATTGACTGGGCAATGGATAGGAAGCCTGCCTAAGCCACTTTGTAAGAAGGGGAAGATCTATGTGATTTGGCTGGAGGGCTAAGCAATGAAACCAGAGCATCCAGCCTTACTGAGAACCAGGACTAGAAGGCAGGGAATGCAGCGAGAGGTGGAAAGGAGGTGTCAGACCTGGAATCAGCTAATCCCCAGCGCTACCAAGAGGAGGTGCACTAATGGTGAGCAAATTGCATGATAGTACCTAAATATTTGTTTAGCTGTCATGTTAGAAAATGGTTATGGTTTCTAAGATGTTGTGGTTTTATCCTTGTGTGGTCAAGAGGAGATTTTTTTTTTAGTGTTCAGGAGCAGTTGTTTGTGGCTGAAGTTGCAATCTCTCATTATATTAGCAGCAAAGAATCCTGTGGCACTTTATAGACTAACAGACGTTTCGCAGCATGAGCTTTCGTGGGTGAATACCCACTTCGTCGGATGCAAGTAGTGGAAATTTCCAGGGGCAGGTTTATATATGCAAGCAAGAAGCAAGCTAGAGATAATGAGGTTAGTTCAATCAGGGAGGATGAGGCCCTGTTCTAGCAGTTGAGTGAAAACCAAGGGAGGAGAAACTGGTTCTGTAGTTGGCAAGCCATTCACAGTCTTTGTTTAATCCTGAGCTGATGGTGTCAAATTTGCAGAAGAACTGGATAAATGGACACATCAGATATTAGGAATGGCAATATACAAAAACCTGCAGGAGAACACTTCAACCTCCCTGGCCACACAATAGCAGATCTTAAGGTGGCCATCCTGCAGCAAAAAAACTTCAGGACCAGACTTCAAAGAGAAACTGCTGAGCTGCAGTTCATCTGCAAATTTGACACCATCAGCTCAGGATTAAACAAAGACTGTGAATGGCTTGCCAACTACAGAACCAGTTTCTCCTCCCTTGGTTTTCACTCAACTGCTAGAACAGGGCCTCATCCTCCCTGATTGAACTAACCTCATTATCTCTAGCTTGCTTCTTGCTTGCATATATAAACCTGCCCCTGGAAATTTCCACTACTTGCATCCGAAGAAGTGGGTATTCACCCACGAAAGCTCATGCTGCGAAACATCTGTTAGTCTATAAGGTGCCACAGGATTCTTTGCTGCTTCTACAGAACCAGACTAACACAGCTACCCCTCTGATACTTCTCATTATATTGTTGCATGGATTAATTCTAGATTGCGCCAAGGTCCTCGGAATTATAAAACGGTGTTCAGCACAATGCTGTGAGGTGATTATGGGGATATTTGTGGTCATAGTCCCCGTGCCTGGTTAAAATAGCAATCCTCTGCATGTGTATGAGTGTCTCGCTGTCTCATACATGCACACATTGAACAACCCCAGTGGTGACATAACAGAATTATTGCTCCTTAGTTTTATTCTTCCACAGTTTCTCCTGCATTTGGAGTAAATTATAGATGTATTCAGTTTTAATAGCCACTATATTTTTGAAAACCGTAAGTAATGGATATTAGAGGTGAGAGCCTTACCCTCTTGGGCCCTTTTCATGCTTCTCTGGCTTTTTTTAATGTGGTCTAAAAAGACTTAAAATCCCCAGGTCAGGCTGTAAGAGATCCCTCCCCAGCCCAGACATGGTGGAAGACAGCAATAAGGTTGTCTTTTGAGGACCCCTTTAAAAGCCCTGGCGCAGGCGACATGCTAGAGATGGGGGCTGGAAGGGGAAGGCTTGTCAGGGGTGCTGATGCAGAGATTCTTGGCAGTACTTTCATTAAGGCTGCCATAACTTAGTTAGCCCTCTGGGCCTGTCAGTTATGATAATGGTTTCTCTAGCCTGGGAGCAGCCCAGGAGTGAAAAGGTGCAAAGGTGGTGTAAAGCCACCTAACCCCCTTGCTCCTCCCTCTTGGGCTGAGAGGGAGGAGCACAGAATCTCATTGAAGGCATCTATGCCAGTTGCCAGCTCTGGTGGTAATGGAAAAAACACAGTGACGCCTGTGCGTGCTCAGCAACTCCAACAATCAGGCCATTTTAAGTTAGATGCTTTAGTATAAATTTGAGTGTTTAACTTTAGGCATCCAATGTTATGAATTTTGGCTACAGTCTGTAACAACAACAAGCCCAGCAATAGGAGAGGACTGGCCTATCTCAGCACAAAACACAGCTGTCAACAAAATGGAATTGCTTCCTCCCACACCCTGCCCCAAGCTCTCGAACTGTACGCATCTCAGCTGCTAAAATAGATAAGCCTTGCAGTATGACTTAATGGTCAACAAACTCAGGTTGTATTAGACCCAGGTAGCTCTCAGGGCTGGGAAATGTGACCCTAAATATTTTCACATGTCAGAGGCACACTGTGACTATAGAAAACATAGACTGTGTAAATAACCAGCTCTATTCTTGTGAGTTACTTATTGTTGTGAAAATAGCCTTTATCTTTAGAATCAGTAGTTTGGTTTGCATAAAGTACAGGAGCATTTTAATATTGTACGATAGTATGAGATCCAGATACTGGAGTGGTAATAATGGGGATGATGGCATGGAGAGAACACAACCTATTGGAAGATACGAGAGGTTAGGGCTTCATTGTTCTATTTCTGGCTCAGCCCTGAATCACTGTGACTTTTCAGAAGGACAGCCTACCTGTTGTAAGTGCCATTTGCGGGAAGGGAAGAAGGACAGGAACAATAGTAATATTAAAGAGGAGCAGAGAGAGGAACTCGCTAGGCCTGAGCTAGGGGTATCTGTGAGAGAACTGACTGTACTTGGGAGGGGGGAAACTTGTACTGAGGATGAAGAGAAGGCTTTTTGCAGACAGCCACCAGGAAGCCAGGCAACAATTGTGATCTGTGTTGAGAAGACTTCTGAAGTTTTGGTTAAGCATCTAAACATTTGGGGCTTTTCTGAACCCTATGAGGTCCCCCCCCCCATCACTCATTCATAGTGCTTAATGAGACACTAATGTTTGTTGTGCTTGTTGAGGGCACACGCCTGACTGATGAGACAGCCAGACTGAGTGTTCTGAACATACCAAAAAACAAGCAAAGAATAATTATTACAGAGAACTCTTTGGAAGATCTGAAAAATGTGAGCTTTAGAAATGACTCTGCTGTAGCAGAGAATGGGAAAGAAAGTATGTGGCAGGTTTGAAAGCACTCAGACCCATTTTACTATGGAGAGATCCAACCAAGAGATGCACAGACATTTAAAAAAAAATATTGCAGACATGTCTACCTTCTGGACAGTGTTTCCCGCCCCCCATACCCACAGTTGGAAGGAACTATTGGTAGCTACCTCACACCCAGTGTCACTATCCCCTTGTTGTCTTCATCTTGGAAGCAGATGAAGGTGGCGCTATTGGCAATGAAGAATGGTTGGCATCATAACATCTGTGAAAGCTGCAGGAAGCATTCCGTAGTGAGAGAGAGGGGTAATTTGAAATGCATGGATGCTTTGGTACAGAATCGGGCTCCTGATGGCTAGTGGATATTTGCTAAGTTTGCTTAGACAAATGTGCATAATCTTGATGGCTGAAATTCACTCCTGCAGGGGCCACCCAAGGCTTATGCACTACTTCAGTCTTCAGACTAGGGCTTGCTAGCCCCTGTGCTCTTCCTCTGCTAAGGGGCAAATTTTACCCATTGTGAATAAACGTTCCGACAGCGTCATACTTCTTATCGGTAATAAAGAGCTTCATGCCGGGTATTGATATAAAAGGATTACAAGATATTGGTTTATGGACAGTGGAATCAGTAAATTTAATAAGTCTCTCCTGTAGTTAGTCAAACTAATTAACACAAGGGCATAAAGGGCAGCATGAGCCAGCAGACTCTGGCACTGAGAGCGCAGACTGAAAGAGCCATTAGCACGCGATTAAGAAGTTTATCATCAGAAGGCAGCCCTTGAAGTCCTAAGTATTTATATTTATTTCTGGCTGGATCTAGGCACATCCAGAGGTAATACATAATGTACTTCCCTAAGAGCACTGGGCTGTAGTGTAATGACTTTATACATGGAAAATGGGTCCTCTTGGTGGTCCAGTGGCTAGCATCCTGCACTGCTATATGGTTTGTGGGTGCCTTGGGGCTAGGGATACTTTGACATGCAGTGTTCTCATCCTTGGGGTCAGGGAGTGATTTGAATCATTCTCCAGAACTGGGAGTGCTGGGCTCTGTAGAGAGTCTTGTCAATGGTACCGGGGCTGAGGAAAGACACGGTGATGCAGAGGGCAGAGGAAGCAACGAGAGGTGACATGAGGAAGGAATGGAGAATGGAATTCTATGAAGGTGGGGATGGGTGGAGAGCTCTTCACTAGAGAGACAGACAGACACACACACGGCCCCATTAGCTACAGAGGTGCCAGAGAAAGGATGGTTATTGTTGGGAGAAGGGAAAGATTAATCTCTAGGGGGTCAGGTGGAAGTAGGTCAAATTAGATTGTGCACATTAGAGTGGGACAGTGTAAATTCCAGCTCCAGGAGTCATACCTATGCTAGCTCTGATGGAGCTTGTGTGATACAAAATAGAAGTGTAGCTGCAGTGGTGAAAATGGTGGGAGGTACTAGCCACATTGCATACGTGCCTAAGATCTCAGATGGGTACATCTTCAGGGTGGCTACCCCCTTCCACTGCTTGTGCTGCAGTGGCTACACTTCTATTGAATGCAATATCTTGATCAGAGCTAGCATAGATATGTCTTCTTGACCTGGGATTTACGCTGTCCAGCTCCAGTGTAGGCGTGCCTGAAATGTAGAGGTAGCCTTCTCATAGAGCTTAAAGCCAGAAGGGACCACAAGATTTTTCTAGTCTTACCTTGCAATTCACAGGCCCCTAACCACCACCCAGCTACCACTCCTGCACCAAAACCACCAACCAGGATTAGATTGAAGTATTACAACCTTCAGGAGACTAACCTCATCAGTTTACTATCTTAGGAGGTCTGGGGGCTGGGAACTGAAGAGGTAGGTTATAGGGCAGGAGGCAGCTGCCTGGCTTGCAGAGGTGAGACATCTGCATTTTCTGACTCTAAACTCCCCAGAAATAATATTTTAATTTACTATTTATTACTGCAGTAGGTGTGTAATTGGGTAATAATGGTGGGAAAAAATGGGTTAGGGAACTCAGAGTGCAGGCTGTTTGAATGTGGGGATGCAGTACTGAACTGCCAGAGTTTCAGTGAACTCCAGTTCCATAAGTAGGAACGTACTGTATTTTGCCAGATGAGTTTGTGAACCAAAGGAAACAACCAAGGAATATCAGCAGAAGCCGCCTTTGTTAAACTTCTATCTCTAGCCAATCTTCTATTCTTCAAGCACAAAGAAATACCTCCTTAATAGAACAAAATTCACAGTGCCAGTCCACTGGCTGCTGGAAGATGGAAAATTTGGATGAAAAATAAAGTACTGTAAAATGTGCATAAAGTCTCCCACATCATAACACTAATGGAGAATGCCAGATCTCCAGCTGACATGACTCTGATTACTTAGGAGTGGGTGAGAAAAGAAATGTAGAACATGCGGGTACCTTTTTAATGTTCACTAATTTAATGCCACCTGAGGAATTTGAAAGGAAACCTGTTTTTAATAAATCTTCAGGTTAGTTTTTTATATATTACAGGGCTGCTCACACTACCTGTTTTTAAGATTGCCTGACACATTTTTAAACTCTTCAGTTGCTAATAACTTTGTCCAACTTAATCATTTGAGCTTGACGTTTTTCATGCCAGATGTCCACACAATGGCAATTCTGGCATTTTGTAACTTTCCAGTGCTTGACTTTGCAACCTTAATAATGTGCTTTCAACATTATATCGTGCACACACAAAGATTTCGAGAGAACTATCCAATAGCGAACTTCTGCATACTCCACCCAATGTTGAAAGCCTTCCCTTAGATCTGTTCCTCCAAAAATGATTTGCATTAAGGAGATACACAATGACAGTAGCATCTGCGTTACGAACACCTTGGGAATGGAGGTTGTTCATAACTCTGACATGTTTGTAACTCTGAACAATATGATATGGCGATTCTTTCAAAAGTTTACAACTGAACATTGATTTAATACAGCTTTGAAACTTTACTGTGCTGAAGAAAAATGCAGCTTTTAACCGTCTTAATTTAAACAAAACAAACATAGAAACAGTTTCCTTGACTTGTCAAATCTTTTAACTTTCCCTTTATTTTCTTTAGTAGTTTGCATTTAACACAGTACTGTGTTGTATTTACTTTTTGTGTGTGTCTGCTGCGTTGTGATTGCATACGTCTGGTTCCAAATGAGGTCTGTGGTTGATTGGTCAGTTCGTATCTTTTGTGTTTGTAACTCTGAGGTTCTACTTTATAACCATCTAAGGATGGGCACTACCTGGAGATATGTGCTGCAGCACTTGATAAAGAAAGTAACTTCAGATATTGACACTGACTTGACAGTATAGTCTATCAAAAGATGTACACACTTTTCAATGAAGTGTGTTCTGAGCCCGATATTCTTTTGTACGCAGAGAACTAATGTTTTAATAAGTTTCATGACATACAGTATCTCCAGACTTGTATAAGAAATGCCCCCTAGACATATCCTCTTTCTGTGCCTTTTGGAGATGTCCTCCTGTAATTCAAAGGTTCTGTCGAGGGTCCATAAATTCCAGTTTGATAACAGTCTCTGTGTATTTAAAATTTTGGTCAAATAATGGTTTTCAGCTTAGGGCACTTAAAGGTGACGTTAAAAAAAACAAACCACTGCAATAAAAAAAATTTGTGCATGTCTGTAACGGTCCTAGTGTGCTAAAAAAACACCAGCCATTAATGATTAGGGACCTCTTTATTTTACATACATGCTAATTAAAAGCATTCTTCACTGAGAAGAGTATATGCATGTGGATTAAATTGCCAGTCTGAGGCAGATGGCCCAGAGACTAAAATTGGGAGTGTTGCAGGTGACTATGCAAAGTGTGCAGATACAGTCAGTGCTCAGCTGAGGGTGCTGCTGGCTTAAGTATCACCTGCACGTATTTCATTATTTAACTGAAAATGCTAAACATAGAACCCTCACTTTGTTAATAATCAGGACTCCGTATGCTATTAATTGGAAATAGCTTTATCCATGGGATGGACCTGTGCAGAATTTTGGTAATGAGTGAACAATTTAATTTTAAGTGATGACACATACGTCCTAGCTTAGTGTTGTGCCAGTTGTTAAGTGTATAAGCAGGATACTTCATTGCTTTGAAAAGTAAGTAAACATTATTTAAATATAGGAAAGACTTGAGTGCTTTTGAGGAAAATTTCATTATGCTGAATTTGAGGGGAAAATGCTAAACCAAGTGATAACGTCTCCTGTTGTCCCATCGCAGCCTGTCCCTGTCTTAGCTTCTGAAATAGAAAGGGACACACAAGCAATGTACATTTTCTCTTTAATGGGGCAAGATTTGTGGATTGGCCCTTTGAGCCAATCTTTTATTACCTAGTACAGATGGGTTTCCAATAAAATGTCAGCCTTGTTCCTCCCCTTGGTTGGGGGTTTAATATTTTCTGCATCAGAAACCTCTGTAGACCAGGATTCAGTCTAACCTTGATGCTGGACTCCTACTGTGCCTCCCTCTAATGATTCTTTTTATATTCATTGACTTCTCATCTTCCCACACAACCTACCCACTTTCAAAATGATCTTGTGCTGCTCATCATCACAAATAAGGTGAGGGATGTTATAATTACTGTAGTGTTTAGAAGTCCCAGCTGAGACTGGGATTCCATTATGTACGGCACTATACAAACATATTGTAAGAAGTAGTGTCTGCCCTGAAGATCTTACACTCTAAATAGATAATAGAGATACAAGAAGTAGTAACATCCCCCTTTTACAGAAAGGGAACTGAGGCACAGAGCACGGTTGGTATTTTTCAAAGAGTCAGGCACCCAAATCCCATTGAAGTTCAGCATCTAACTCCCTGAGGTTCATTTGAAAATCCTTGGCAGTCTCTCTGGCAGATCTGGAAACAGAACCCATATCTGTTGTGGCTAAGGCACTGGGCCTAGAACACGAGACCATACTCCTTCTCAGTGAACCTTGTGGGTGGTAGCTTGATTTGCACTAGAATTTGGGAGCTAATGTGCTCATCTGCATTCATCCTGCTTCAAACTTTACCAGAGAACCAGAATGAAAAAATATGCAGGTGTAAATTCTTTTGTTCATTATTCAATATCGCACTACAAAGGGGTGGACTTTCTGTGCAGCATGAAAGAAATTGGGTATGGTGGCATAATGGAAGCTTTAAATATCTAATTCCCGCTGCACCATGCTGACAATATAGCCCAAAGTAATGTTCTTCACTAATTACGTACTGTGCTGTCCATGGGAGCCTTCTGCTATCACATGGCAGAATGGAAGGGTTCCTACTGTTTTTCTATTTAATTGAAAGGAAGGACAAGGGGCTGTTACTTTTCAGGATATGGCATCATGGAAAGCTTCTTTGGACAGCATCGTAATTCTAATAAAATGCTGGTGCTATATCATTTGCTAAGCTAGCCCTTGTCTGGGTTTGGGAAATCACATAATGAAATCAAAGTATGTTCCTTAACTAATTGAATTCAGAAAATGTCATGTTATGCGTAAATTGAGCAAACACATGAATACTTGGTTATTGTTACATTCTATAGTTCAGGACCAAAGAAAAATATATCAGAACAATTCCAATGATGGGTTACTTTCTTGAAATGATGTGCTTGGAAAGCACAACCAGGCCATCTCTTTAAATGTTGGATTACATTTTCTGGAAAGAGGTTTTTATGCTGTTAGCCAACGCAGGCTGATTGTGCTACATTGGACACCACAAACAAGCTGTTGGAAATTTAATTGTTCAAGTGCCTGATCTTGCTTCCACTGAATTAACTTCAAGTAGAGCAGGGTCAGATCCTAATGTATGCAATAGTTATATCTAGTTTAGCCAAGAAAAAGTAGAAACTGAGCCCTTTGTTGAAAACATAGTACAAAGATTTGTCATGTATATGTACATCACCATAGTATTTGGGTGTCTACATTTACCTTAACCCTTCTGCTTGCATTCTGTATTAATTCAATATTCACCGGGTTTTGTGCATAGAATTTACATGAGTGAAAATCTATGGAGACGGGAGTACAAGGAGATAGAAGCAGGGCTTAACAATCTGGCATGAAAGAGCCAAAAATGCCATAGCTTTTATCTCAGCTCTGTGTCTCTTTGACCTTAGGGAAGACACTTTGCCTGCCTCTGCCTCAGTTATTCTATCAATCAAGTGGGGATAATAGAATCATACAGTTCCCGTTGCCATTTCTTTGAGGAGTTACTTGGTTTGCTAATTATACTGAGGCGAATTCAACAGTAATCAGGAATAACGTATGAAGAAGAATATGGATGAAGGAGATTAGATCGCAAAACCTTTGGCGAAGTGGGATATCTTATTTTTGGTTCTGTTTTCACAGCCGGTAGTACAATGGAGTCTTGATCCATGATTTGATTTTTGATTGAATTTTGAATTTTTTGCCAAAAAGCAAAATTTTCCCTGGGTGGTGGCGGCAGCAGCAGAGGGAGCTATTTCCCAAACGGCGCTAGTCTAAATACCCATTTACACAGTGCTTAATTGGTAATGAAAGAGGTGCTGGGGCTCAAGCAAGGTTTTTTTACATCCGTAACTGATGCAGCAAGCCCAGAGGTGCCACGACTGTGAAGCCTAGAAGTGCTGGGGCTCAGCCCTGGCACAAATTAAGCACTGCATTTACATATACAGCAAGCATAGACATATGACTGTGCACACTCTCCTTGTAGACTGCTTATTGCAGACATGGTCCTGCAATTATGAGAAGCAAAAGACTCTGTCCATTTGACCTAGTTGTCAGCTGGGTACTTTGAAATAAAATCTAGCATTTGCAAAGACAACTGGAATAGCTCACACAGAAGACTATTTTAGGAGCCATGGAAAAAAATTACAAAGGTGTGAGTGTTTTAAAAGGCAATATTCAGATGCAAGTTAATTCAGAGATTTCGAGGGTTTTAATATACTAGTTTATATGCTTGAGGCACTTAGTAATCAGATATCTAAGTACCATATGTACCAACATTTATAAATCACAAACAGCAGCTTTGTATATTGTGATCCCAGAGCTTTATCACAATAAAGTCATACTCTGCTGGTTAGAACAGAAGATTGAGGGAGAATTAAAAATTTGCTCTTGCAAGAACGTATGCAGCTGCCTGGGGCTTATTAATCAGGACGAAGTGGGGGGTGGGAGAGAAAGGAATGTATTTGTGACTTAGAGGAAGAGGAGCTTTGTGGTTTATTACTTCGCCATGACTCAGATGACCTGGGCTCAGTTACTGGCTCTGCCACAGCTTTTGTACATGACCTTGGGCAAAACACTTAATCTCTTTGTGGCTCAGTTTTCCTTTTGTAAGATGGGGATGATAGGGTTTCCTTTCTGCCATGAAACGATTGTTATAGGGGGGAACCCACCTCTAGCAAGTGCCCCCTAGTCAAGTGTGTGCACGCCTACAGTTTTTTCTCTATTCAGGTTGCCCCCATCAGCCACTGTGCTTGTCAGGTGGGATTTTGGTGACTCAGCTGTGTCCATGTGCAAAACAAACACATGCTTCTAGGGTACAAGTCCAAAATGTCCTGCAGCCTTCCCTGGCCTGTTCAACAGGGGCCTATTGCAGTGTGTGGTGGTGGGGGAAGTGTTTCCTCATGGGGAACTTTGACAAAAATATTTTCCGTTTTAATTGAAACTGTCAGAGGAAAACTTTTTTTTTTGGTTTTCTAACAACAATATTGTGGAAAGCAGACACGTTCTGCAAAAGAACCATTTAGTCAAAACCCAATTTTCCATTTTAAAAAGAGTTGATGGAAGATTTTCTACCTCATGTTGACTGGATTTAATCCAATGCTCACTGAAGTCAACACAAGGATTTCCACGGACTCCAGCGGGCAAAGGATCTGGTCTTCTAAGTTCCGTGCCATACAGGCTCTAAAGTGCAAGAATGTTCAACGTTAAGTATGTGACGCTGATGATTTATAGTACCATTCATTTAAACCTATTTTGTTTTTCTTCTGTTTGAGCTCATTCTTTCTTAAACCATGTTTTTAACAACTCATCACTGTTTAAGCTCAGGTCTTTTAATAAAATGAGAGTTCTATTTATAGGCGCAACTAATTATAAAATGAATGTCTTTTACAGGACTGTAATTTCTAACACAATGAAAGTGAGTTTATTTTATGAGCAAGCATCTTGTCAATTTTCATTCTTTTCCCTCGCCACTTGTTCTTTTTTTTTGTGTTTGATCCCACAGTAACTTTAATTTTTTTTGCAGAAAGTTTGGAATTTTTGGAGTTGTTCCTGGTCTTTTTGAAACACATTTTAGAAGATTTATTCTAAGGGAAATATAACTGAATCTAACTAATATGCTGAAAACAGAATTCTCATGCTGGGGTGAAATTAGCAAGTACCATGCAGAACCAGTATAATTATCATATTACAGTAGAACCTAGAGGTCCCAACCAAGGGACCAATATGCAAGGCATTTTACAAGCACGCAGGAAGAGATAAATCCCTGCCCCAAAGATGTTAGTCTGGATAGAGACAAAGGATGGGAAAACAGAGGCAGAGAGAAGTGAAATGTTTGCCCAGGGTGTCACAGTGAGTCTGGGGCTGAGGCAGGAACAAAATCCAAGTCTACGTGAGTCCTAGACTAGTCCCCTATCTGCTTTACCAACTCTCTCTCCTGCAACAAGAAAAAGGAAGGGATCCTTGGAGGGACAAGAGTGGGCATGGGTGATAGGAAGCTGTGTGAAAAGGAGCAGTGTGCACCCCAGCAAGCAGACACTTCACACTGCAGCACGTGTTAGCTCACTGTGGTCTGGACAAGATGCCTCATTGGCAGATTGTAGCGCATTGGTGCTGTGATTTGCCGACCACCATGAGACCTGTATAGGTAGGTGGTGAGCCTGATGCTCTTTTTAACATCAGATATAAACTCTACCCTGCAACTTGCATAAGCAAGAGGGTTGGAGGAAGAAAAATTGTTTTTGTGCAGTAGAAGGCAAGATCTAGCATTAATTAGTTTTGTGGACAATGTGGGTAATGCAGTGCATCTTAAGTGACCCATAAACATTAGCTTAGGCCCTAATAGTACTTTCTTCCCTTAAATAATGGATAATTTTATTTCCATAATTTACTATATTTTATTTGATCCAATACAATGTCATGTTTTCTACTTCATACTTTAATCTTGAGGATTACAATAGTGCTGAACAGCAAACTGGGTAAGATCAAGTGCAAATCAGTTTAAGATCTGATATGCTCTCTCTCCGCACTACAGTATATCCAGCACTGGCAGGACATGATGCTCTAAGATGACTTTTTCCGTCACTCGCTTGTCAGCTATTTTAAAAATAGAGGTAACTCTGTTATCTTTTTTTAAAGATAGCTTTTCAAAAAGTGGCAGTGTCACTCTTTCAAGCTACAGACAGTGATCAGTCCATGAAGTCTGAGGGCCAGATTCACAGATGATGTAAATTGTCACAATTCCGTTGACCTCATTTGGGTTATGACAATTCATACTAATAGAGGGTCTGTCCCTTATTGTCTGATAAACTCAACCATGTTGGCCTGAAATGTGCTCTTGTATACACTTGGGTAAATCCAGGGTAAGACCATTGTCTTGAGTTACTTCAGTGGAAAGATGGTTTTATGTTCAAGGCACTGGACTGGAATGCTGGAGCTCTGTAGATTCTCTTTATGACATGGGGCAAGTCAATATTCCGCGTCTTAGCTCCTCATCTGTACAACTGAGAGAATATTACTGAACTATCTCACAGGAGTGATAAGAATATAAACTCTTTAATATCTTTGTGCTCAGATATGACAGTCATATAAACAGCGAGGCAGGTAGACTACTGAGCAGAATTTGGCATATTTTCTGTAAATATAGTATTAAAATTTTAGTTCTCCCTAAACATCCTGACCAACTTATGACCCCATTGGCCTAGGCATTGTATATACATATAGTGAGAGACAGTCCCCTAGTCCTTCACAGTTAACTTATTTCTTGTTAAGTAAAATTCCAGCAATGCCAGTAGTTTGTAATAAACTTCAGTCAGTACAGATGTGCTAGTAAGCTACCAAAATAGAGGTTTACATTGAAACACCTGTTCGTTTAGGGCAAAAATCCTGCTCACTTTTCTCCCACTGATGTCAGAGGGCTTGAGTGTTCATGGTAATAAGGCCATAAGTTTGGTATATTCATAAAATATACCAGTAGTTCCAATGAAAGCTTAATGTAATTCCTGTAGCCAAAGCAGTGCTGAAACTTAGAATGAGAAGATCAATAACAGTGGATTTATTTAAGAACTGCAGGAAGAAATGGAGGAAGTGTCTGTTAATCTGATGACATTTGTGCTATCATTGAAAGGTCATTATTTAATTTTGACATCTCTCCGTGAAAAAGGATGAACTGTGAGGTGTTATGCAATGCCAACAGGAACTGTGGCTGGAGCACATTAGTGTGTATATAAATTACAGTGGAAGACTGTCAGCACCATATGTAGCCAAGATGTGGGAGTGTTAGAGGACTGAAGAAACTTTTCAGTACTCATTTTCCCCAAATGATATGATATGTCACATTCACACTGATATATGGAAGGGGCTGAATCCTCTCACTGGGGACAGCTACTACCTCATTTTTTCTTTCAGTTAGGTAGTTTAATTTAGTCCTCTAGCTCAGTGTTTCTCAAACTTTTTGATACCAGTGATTGGCTTGCTGCCGTTCTTAAGTGTTTCAGGGAGATCTTTGGGACCAGTGCTGGTCCATGGACCGGTTGTTCAGAAACACTGCTTTAGCTAAATTAAGACTCCACTCCTTCTAGGATAACAAAGTCCGAATAAAAAACCCAATCTTCCCCCTCCCTGAGCCACAGCCCCCTCTCTAGGATCCAGGCATAACTACACTGCCTCTAAGTAGTGCCTCAGAGGCGGCCATGTTCTTCCTCTACTCTTGGCTCCAGCTGTGGGACCATAAGCAGTGGAGCAGTTGTGCCCTGTTTCCCTTTCCCCTATGCCAGCTTATCTGATTTTTTTTTTAGGCCTTCTTCAAGCTTATTTCCTTAGGGAGTACTCTCTCCGTGGTCCCTCCTTATTGGAGAGCCCCACCAGCACCACTTTGCAAGCCTCATTTGTGAGGGAAGAGACCTTATTTATAGCCTCATTTCTGCTTCCCAGCAGGTTTTTGCTCTTCTGCAATTCTCATCAGTCCAGTTTGGAATTACAACACGCAAATAGCCTTGACCCTGGGCTGAAATAGCCATGGGGCGCTCAAGGTAGGGTTTGTCCTTGAAGACCTTTTAACAAAGAGCCAGTACTCCATGTTAGAGCTCTTGTGGTTCAGAGGCTGCCATTCTCAGGCACTTGCAGCATTGTGAAAAGAGCTTGTTTCTGGCTGGAACTCCGAAAACAGGAGCATGTTTTTTGTAAGCTTTGAATGAAATCTCTTCACCCATTTTTATTTAAGTGATATAAGGGTAAGTTTCAGATCAGAGATCATCCATAACTGGAATCTTGAATCAAATTCCCGTCACATTTTAGGGCTGAGAGTGATTTGGATTTGAATGTCTGGATCCAAATCCAACCTTAAAGCTTTGGTTCTAGGTCAGATCCAAAATTAGTAAGAGGCCTGTTTTCTAATTCCAGCTCAGGTTTGACTAAAATCTCCCAAGAAGACTGGATCTTGTGAGAATTTTGTCGCTTCATTTTGAAGTCCTGAGAGAGCAGCTTGCTAAGTTTTGGTGCCATCAATATAAACCTAAATGCTAGCCCTGGTTTGGTTTTGAATTGAAACCTGAAAACTGCACTAGATGAAATTAATATCCAGAACTACCTCTAGTTCCATTTTACATTTATTTTTCTTGGTTCAGTAGCTAGTATACACCTCATGAGGAAAAGTGCCTTTTTATACTTAAAAAAATGGTTATTTGGTACGTGCACTTTTCTATTGTTTAATCAAATGAGGGGGGAGGGTCCAACACCATTGATCTCAACAGAAAATGTAACAGGCAGCCCTTCATGGTCAATGGTTGCTTCCCCTCCCCTTTCTTTTGAGTCTAAATTCTGAATCTGTCTCATGCAGACGGAGTGTTTTGCCCTTGAATCACAGACAGTAGGAGATAATACCCACTTGTATTAACTCAGCTGATGGAAAAACCACACAGAGGGAGTCTGACTCGGATATCCAGTCAGCCCTGCTTGTCCATCCCTAATCATGTCATTATTTCAGACTACTAATGCTTTCAGGTGCTCTGTTTCACTCCCTGCTGCGGTGCTTTGAGGCTCTGCAGAAATGTGTTGAGCTTGGGGGTTAAAATGAAAATCGGAGAAATCGTGAAGCACGATGCCATGGATGGAAATTAAGATGCACAGTAACAGAGTATAGTAATTAAACAGTTTGACATGCTCTGTGTGTGTGTATGTGGGAGAGGGGAGAGATCTATCGTAAACACTACATGGTGTGTTTAGATGGAGGAGCAGTATAGGATTAGGGGAGCCTTCATGCCAAAGAAATCTCCCTCACCCTAGTGCAGAGGGGTCTTGGGATGTTCCATGATCATGCAATGCTTAAGGCACTTGCAAGAGCTCAGCTTTATTCTGTGCCCAGTTCCAGCTCACTGGGCATAAACCTGAGTTTCTGCCCAGACTCTGTCTGCAAAGCTCAGCTCTTGAAGACACAGTCCCCAAGATTGCATGCATAATTCTTTGCAGTCACTAGCCAAACAATTCCATATGGAGGGGATGGGTGTGCTGGAGGCTATGAGATTAGACCCTCCCCCCACACTTTAGTTACACTCCCTTAAACCTACATATACCTGTTCATTATGTTTGTATGGGGGATGAGTTACACCTTCTTACTTCCGGCTCAGAACTCAGTTCTGGCTTCTGAGTTATTACTCAGAAACTATATGCAAGTCATATTTTGTCCTGTGCTCTTTCCTGTTCCATTTTAAACTACTAGCATTTTTCTGGTTATTTAATCCATGTTAGTTAAACAGTTGAGTGTCAAACGCAAAAAAGGCGAGAGACTGGCTCACAAGTGTATTTTTGAGGAGTTCAGTGATGACTGACTGGGAATATCCATGAGAGTATCTGAAACTATAAATAGCAAGGTGGGAGAAAAATGGCTTAGGGCAGTGCTTTTCAAAGTTTGGGTCAAGACCCAGTACTGGGTCTCAGCATGTAAGGCACTGGGTCACCCTGCTCAGCACCCAGGGACCCTGGCAGCTCTGGTCAGCACCGCCAACTGGGATGTTAAAAGTTCAGATAGTGCCTATCTGTTCTGACACTGCACTGCATCCCGGAACCGACCAGCAGCGGGTCTGTCTTCTAAGCAGTTGTGGGGAGGAGGCATGGGGCTCCGCGCGCTGCCCCCACCCTGATCACCAGCTCCACACTTCAATTAGCTGGTTCCTGGCCAATGGGAGCTGGTGGGGGATGATGCCTGCAGGCAAGAGCTGCTTGCATGCTTCCACCTAGGAGCTAGACCTGCTGCTGGCTCCTTCTGGGACACAGCGCGGTCTGCGGTGCCAGGACAGGTGGGAAGCTTGCCTTAGTACCTCCACTGCATCACTGACTGGGAGCTGCTGGAGCTAAGTCTGTGCCCCTGCCCCAGCCCTGAGCCTCTTCTTCACCCCAAACTCCTCATCCCTGGCCCCAGCCCAGACCCCCCCACACCCTGAGCCCCTCATTCCTAGCCCCACCCCACAGCCCTCACTCCACCCTTCTGCCCCAGCCCTGAGCACCTCCCACACCCCTAACTGCTCATCCCCAGTTCTGCTGGGTTGCGGGCATCAACAATTTTCACCTGGGTCCCCAGAAAAAGTTTGGCTTAGGGTATGTAGCCTGATCCATAGATTATGTATTAATTATGTTGATTACCTAAGAATTTCCAGTTATCACTTTGAGGGTAGACAGGTTCTTGTCCCAAGATCAGGCCCAGTATTATTAAAATTACTATATAGTTGGGAACCCCAATGTGCACAGTTGCAACACTCACGCTATAGGAACTCTTCTGTATTTTCAAATAGTTTCTTAATACATTAGCGAAGTCACAAACACTAACTCAGTAAGGTAGACATAGATACTACAGCATATCCATATGCTCTCACCATCCCTTGCAGGACGACCTGAAATTAATCACCTTGATCTTCCTCCACATCACCAGTTGCCATCATTCTGGTCCCTTCCAAGGGCTTCATCTCTTTCTCTACTGCCCACAGGCTGGGATATGACTTTTATAATATGTTATGCTGATGCCACTATATCTAATGCATATTCAGTAGGAGTTCCCCTTTTTCCTTATTTATATTGCCTCATCCTACTAATGTTGAGGTGTCCTCCTATAGGTCAGTATATGGATACATGCAACTACCATTTCATCTCACAATCCTATCCATCACCCCTTGCTTAAGGAGATTTGTGGTTATTGCTTCCATGTTCCTTGCGATCAGGGCTTTGGAGCTGTGCTTTGGCTCCACTCCAGCTCCAGGCAAAAACCTGCAGCTCCGGAGCTGTTCCTCACTCCAGCTCTGGGCTCCGCTCCAAAGCCCTGCTTGCGATAGCACTTACTGGAAGATTCTGCCTCCTACCATTCACCAAGCTCTTCTCAGGTCCTAAAATTGAAAGGTAACCATTGATCTATGCCACGGGTTACAGCCTACTTAACCACACTTAGGCTTGTTTCAGCTAATGTCTTACAGGCTACTGTAGGTTTCTTGCATTGCAGCTAAATATAACGAAGGCAAGGCAGTGAATATAGTAAAGGGAAGTCTCCAGCCTGCAGGTGATACAAGAAAAGTAATAAGATGAGGCTAAATAAAGGAAATGTAAGGATGAAGCTCAGAAAACATTTCCTAAGTGGGAAGCATCTACTAGACTTGGAATAGTCTCCCTGGGGAATTGAGGGTCTCATGATTGTCTGTCTTGGCATTGGACTGAGAATCAGGAGACTTAGATACATTTCCCAGCTCTGCTACAGACTTTGATAACAAGTCCCTAGTTATGCTGTGCCTCCTTTTTCACCTGTAATATGGGGGGGAATAACGCTTCCCTTCTCCCTCCTTTCGTCTACTTAGATTGTAAATTTGTTGGGGTGTGGACTTGCTAGGCTTTTGTACAGCACCTAGCACAGTGGGGCTCTGAACTTGACTGGAGTCTTTAAATGCTATTGTAGTACGTATTTAAAAAAGGGTGGAAGTGCCATTGCTTGGTCCATTTAAAAATGGGCTGCATGAAACCTTTATAAAGTTAATTGCTTTTCATTATCATTTCATTTATAAAGTGCTTCCTGTTGAGTAACTTGGGTGCTGTCCAAACACTTAAACTTTCTAATTGTACTAGATTTTAATCAGAATTGGCCAAAATACTACAGTATACATTTTCATCAGAGCATTAAATATGAATATATTGTAGGGGATAATCGAGCATGGTCAGGGGGATGTTCTATTAATAGCACTTTCCATCTCTGATTTCCATCCTCTCTTAAACTGGAGGGGTGTGCATGCAACCTCGAGGGGGAGAAAAGCTACCCAGCTGAGAATTGTCAGTGACTATATAACATTCTGTTTGGTTTTCTTTGCTTCATCATTGATGTAAATCAATGGCTTTCAAACTTCTTTTTCATGGACCACTTAAAAATTGCTGAGGGTCTCAACAGACTACTTAACAATCTTTCCAAATGTTTTTACCCTTAGCAAAGTATTGTAAAGCGCTTTGGATAAAAGCGCTATATAAAAACGTAATTATTAACTGATTTGTTTCTACAAATAAAAGCACACAACTCGTATTTTAATATCCATAGTCTTACCTTTCTAATGCGATGGATCTGCCCTCTCTTCCCTGCTGCAGCAGCCCCTGAGCTGGGGCTGGGAAGGAGGTAGGGGTGTCTCTCCTGCCACAGAGCTTAGTCTGGGAAGGAGGACACTCTCTCCCCAGCAGCCACAGCCCTGGAGCTGGGGAAAGTCATCTTTCTCTGGCTGCTGCAGCCCTGAATATCCCAAATTCCCCCCACCCCCTCTCCTCACCCCGCTGCCCCTTCCCACCTACCCCCTATTCCCCACAAGGCCACCACCTCACCTTACCTGTGTGGCTCCACTAATTAGGTGGGTGGCCCTTCATTCTCTTGTGTGTGGCTGCCTAGGTGCACATCTTAGAGGGAGCTATCCATGGACCACTGGTGGTCCACGGACAACAGTTTGAGAACCTCTGATGTAAATTAAGCAATTGTTAGCAATGATGACCCTGAAGAGTGGTTCCCCTGGTTAGGCAGCAGCTGTTATCGCATACCTTGGTATTTGGTCATACTTGTGGGTCTGTATGTGAGCCAGCCTGAGACAGGGTATATTGACCCCACACTGGTGAAACAAGGATTAAACAGCATTTTTTGGCCCAGGAGGCCACACCTCTCACCCCTGCTGGGCATGCTCCCAGTGGAGGGAGCATTAAAAAGGGAGCAGCTCAACTCAGTCTGGGCTGTCTGAGGAGGAGACTGGCAGTGTGCAGCAGCCTTCTGCCAAGTCTCCCAGCCCCCAGGGCTGAGGCTCCTAGCTGCACTGTGGGAAGCCATCTGAGAGTGGGAACTGAAAGGGATGACTTGCTGTTGCCAGCAGAGGAGCTGCCAGATGAAGCAGAACACAAAAGGGGGACCCCATGTCCAACTCCAGAGGCGCCATCGGAGGGACTGGGATGAGGATAGGAAGCAACCCAGGGAATGTGCTTGGGAATACGGGGACCTGAGCTCTGTGTCAGGGTACCCTGTTTTGAAGGGCACTGGGTTGGAACCTGCTGGAGTAGGGCAGGCCCAGGTTCCCCTCCCCTCTCCATGCTCACCGTTAGGTAATTCATCTAGCAGCAATATCAAGGGAAGAAGTGGGCCCCTTGGACTCACCAGTGGCTGCACCATAGTCACTAGGCAACATGGCCTTTGAACTCTCGCCAGTAAGCATTTTGCCCTGGAGTCTTGCTATTCGGTTATACTGCTGAGCTGGGGCACCCAGACAACCCCGACAGCCCTCAGTGCTTGCAACTGTAAATGGGGGAGGGGGTGAAGCAAACCAATGAAGATTTCTGTTCTTTTACAGTTGTGCTGGTAATTCAAATGTCTGCTGTATGTGAGCCAGGACTATTTTTTTTTTTTGTTTGTAAAAGGAGGAAAAAACACTGAGGGCCAAGGGCAGAGATGAGCTGATGAGTCTATGAAAGTCTAGAGGGAGTCAAAGCTGGTCTGTCTATCTTCACTGCAGTGTTAATTCAAGTATTGACCGTAACCTGGCTCCCCTCCCCACCCCCACCCCTCTGCTGTGAGCTTAGTGGCACTTTCAATCTGAGCGAGCTGTTTCGTCTGGGGCTATCCACTAAATTCCGAGTGCTACTTATGCTTGGGCTGCTACTCTGCCCACTTTGCAGTGAGGATGCAGGCTAAGTTACTCTAGTGCTGATAGTCTTCCAGTGCCACCCCACAATAACCTCTGTGTGGCCAGAAGACAGCTAATTTCTCCCACAATTTACTGGGAAAGAGTCGCAGAGCGGCACAGCTTACTGCCACACTCGGAACAATGGGGTGTGCCCCAGAAGTCCTAGTACTGAATGCAGCATGATTGCAGAGCCACACTTGAGTTACTAGGTCCACAATGCGACGGCTCACTCCTAAGCTGCTAATCCAGTTCTTGCTGTTTGTTCCCCATACTCCTGACAGTTATGTATAGGCATCTAAAATGCTGAGCAGGTTCCCCCACTGTTATGCCTCTTGTTGATTCCCTCTAACACTTGATCTTTCTCACAATAGTGATTTGTTTGTCAGCATTTAATCATTCTCCACTCAGGTGTGTCTCTCTCAAGATAAGAAAGCTCAAGAAATATATGGGCCAATTTTTCTTCCTGTGTAACTCATTCAAGTCAGTACAGTGACACCAGGAGTGAATTTGACCTGTATATATTTTTTTAAATTGTCAGCCACCCTAACGACATTCATGCTACTGCAAGAGAAACTAAAAGGGCAGTTGAAATGAAAGGATCTCTGTAAGTTGGTTGCTCTTTAACAGCAAATTCTAAACCACTGACGAAAAATGTCAGTGTCAAACGATAAAACAAAATTAAAACAAGCACATAACTCCTGTTATCAAGCGCACTTTAAACAGCTAGTCCCAAAAGCAGTTTGTGGGTGGCATAAGAGAAGAAAAACACTTCTATGGATCTGTGGCTGCTACTGTTAAATTGACCTTTTGACCCAAGCGGCTATTCAAAACTTGGGGTTTGTAGGTTATTCCAGTTGGGAGGAGAAATTGCTGATGGAGTCTTGTGCATGTGATTCAATCTTGTTTATATAAAACAAAATTATAAAAGATTCAGCCCTATTTCCCTGAACATGAGAGGAACCAGAGGACAGTTTCTCATGGCTCTAAACTTCTTTCCATCAGCTTTCAGTCTAGACTTTTTTACACCTACACATTCCCGTGTGCACACGCAAGCACACCCTTTAGCCAAAACAATATCCAACAAAGCCCCTCTGCTCAGATTATTTGAATTCCTGAATCAACTCGTATATCCCTTTTGGTTTGGGTGGTGGCATTTGTTCGACAGTCTTAACTATCTTAAATGATGTATCACAGTTAAACCTATAAGTCTACTAATATATGTACTGTTATAAACAGCTCAAATCCAAGACCAGCATCATGTTTTGTGGTGTTCCAGGGAATAACTCAGGTAGGGTATTCACTCTCTGATCAGAGAGGGGAGGGGCAATCAGAGTTGCCTCTGTCTGGAGTCACACTGCCAAAGGGTTGCACTGTGAACTGCATCATCCGCTCTTCTCTCCCTCCCTCCCCCACCCCACCCAAACACCACAAAACCCCTGTCCTGACTTGTCTTCTGCTAGAAGAGCAGGAATTGAGATGCAGGAGGGTAAGATGCTGGAGAATGTGGTTGAGAAGACAGGATGTGTTTCTTAGTTAAATGGATACTGCTGACTAAAAATCATCCAAAAAACAAAGGATATTTAAAATCAATTTTTTTCATCTTTTGTGCTGTTTGATTACATTTTGCAGAGTGTTCAGCTTAGACAAGTAGAACAGACAGGTCATTTTCACTTTCGGGCTCCCAAGCAATAGACCAATGATGAAATTTTGGATTACAAACACTGCAGGGAAATGTTTCCATCTGTTACAGTATATACATGGATAGTTACCTTAGACACTGTAGACCATGTTCTCATCAAACCAATGGCCAGACCATAAGTCTGGATGTATATTAGCTGGAGACTCAAGGAAGTCCATTAGGGACTTCATTGTTGCTCCTGACTTTTAGATGGAAGTTGTTTAAATACTATGGGAGCTGTATAAAACTCCAAGACCAAGGCTGATTGTTACTTTACTTAAACATCTTTAATGTACAAAATGGAACTGGAACACTTACGGGTCAGGCTTCCTTGAGAGATCTTTGGCACATCCCATTTAATGCTGATTCAGGAATACAACAAGAACAGCTTCTTGTGGTGTCTTGCCCTTCTGTTCCTGGTCTTTGTGGACCCACAGAAGGCTCCCCAATTCATACTATATATGTAGGATACACTTTCAAGAGCAACATTGTTACTTCTCCAGCATTAAGTTCCATCCCTTCAATTTGTTGTTGCTGTTTGTTGAATCCATTTGGCATCTCATTTTACCAGAATTAAGTTTGGGGGCTGGATTGGAATGAACAATCTGTTGTGTTTCCTCATGCATTTCTGTTCACTGTCCATGTGTTACTATGCCCCCTTTGCCTGTTATAACACAATGCTTTGGCAGTGACTGGCAATATCTTGTAAAGGCTAATTTGAATAAACTTACCTAAAGGCTGTCAATGGCTTTTTGGCAACTCATTCTTCAGCAATACATCCTTCCAGTAGTGCTAGATGTTGAGAAACCACTCTCTTGAGTGGACCAGTCCAGTAAAGAGTAGCCATGCTGCAGAATGACTGCCAGTGTGTTAATCCTGGGAAGTGATTTTGTTAAAATGGCCATACTGTGAACAGAACCTTCTTGAATTCTGCTTTTCTGTAACTTGCACGTCTCTTGCATTTACATGAGGGAAAAGCAACCTCTGGCAGAGATGACTTCTGTGGCACTCCCCCCTGCCTTATTATTGGGGCCAGCAGGAGAAAGTGCCACCCCCAGACCTGAGTGGAGAGCTCTCTAATAAAGCCAGGGGCTCAAGAACATCAATTACGTATTCCCCAAAACAGGAGAACCCAGCAAGCAGGCCACCCAGTCTACTTTCCCTCCTCTCAATCTCCTAGGGAGGAAGCAAGTAGGAAAGAATAAACCTTCCAGTTGTCTCCACTCCAGGAGAAGGAACTACTTGTGCGCCTGCTCCTTGAACCTCTTTTTCCCCTCCTGAAGAACCTAGGTTGTGGGAGATGGGGGTTGCCAGAGCTATTCTACTTTCCCATCAGATCATCTGCGACAGGGGCAGGAGCTCATGGACACTGTCTGTAGGCAGGAGAAGCAGCTTGGTGGTATCCTACTTCTTCTTCTTCTTCAACTACTTTAGGAGGCAGCCAGCTGCTCTTCTGTCCTTTCTAGATTTCCAGAAGGATGACCGCTTGTCTGCTTCCTTCATCCCAGATCTTTGGAGGCTAGGGATGAGAACCTAATCCCCCCTCTCAAATCCAGCTGGATCCATCTTCAGGAGAACAGGGATTTTGCTTTTAGTTTGGTGGATGCTGGGTTACCTTAACCTGTGAACTTGACAGAGCCAGTATAATTGCAACACTGGGTGCAGGAGGAGTGGGGTCCCCCTGCAGAGGAATAGAGAGGTGGTATGTGGGTCAGCCACTCACCAGAAGATGTTTCCAAATGGCTTTTTCCTTCATCCCCTGGATAGGGGAGCACTGCCCACAAAATATACTAGTGATGAGAAGGGGTGATAGGCCCCCAGATCTCCTGTCCCTGCACCAAGTGTGAGCTCATGTAAGGAAGAAGCTCAGAAGCAGGATGTCTTAGGGGGCAGGAGTGCTGGTATTTGGGGATCTGAACATCAGGACTCTGAACATTAGCCCTTTTATCCAGGGCTGATCAGCTATGGTCTTGTGCTCATTCATGTAAAAATCTGAGATATGCAGTACACCGTGGACGGCACATTTCAGTGTCTGACAGCCAAAATCCACCTCTTACCTGAGCATATAACTCTGGTTGATATCACTGGGAGTTGCATATATGTTCACAAGGGCACAACTGGGTCCCACAACAGCAGTAAAAGGAGAGCCCTCATAAAGAACTTCACAAAAATAACTTTTTTAATGCAGATCACTGTTTTGCGCAGACTATTTTTTTCTTTAGCCCTTACTGACTACACAACAAATGATAATATGAAATCAAACATGACACCTTACGTGCAGGACCTGACTCTGACAGATGGAGCTGTGTTTAAATGGTTTCATGTTGCCAGTTCCAATAAAGCAAAATACACAAACGCTAAAGCCTAATGGGAAAAGTAAAAATGTTCAGTTCTTGGAAGTGGACCAGGAAAGGATAGAAGCAAAGAGCAGGGAGAAGAAAACTCTAATACAATACAATAGGAACAAGCTTGTCACCAGGTAAACAACTATGAAGTGGGGAGTAAGGTATTTCTGGTGTATCGGAATTACCAATTATTAAAGGGAACAAGAATGTTTCAAGTCCAACTTGGGTTTCGTTTAGCCCGAGTATTATGGGGCAGAGGGGATGCCAATTTACAGGCTTCTTATTGGCTCTGCAATGTGATGAATGTCACTTACGGAATTCAACCATGGTTCTTGACAACTGTGTGCTTTGGGATCCTCAGATGCTATAAATCAGTATAGCACCATTGAAGTCAATGTGCTTACTCCCATTTACAGTAGCTGGGGATCTGCCCCTCAAAGTCCTAAGGCTAAGATTAGCCCAAAAAAACAATCCAAAAAACCCAAGAAATGACTTTTTTGTGGGCCTAACCTGTAAGAGGCCTGACTTTTTGAATCAAGAGGAACTTGGTGAAGTTTTGGCCTAAGCCTTCTCAAGGTACATGAGGCTGTTTGAACCTCAGAATCAGTTTTGTTTTAAGCAGGTGAGAAAATCCTATAAATCCTGAGGAAAAGAGTAATTCACCAGAAAAGAAGGAAGCTACCTTCACCCAGTGAATTTGTATGGATGTCCATTTACACACCATGAATAACATTGCTTGAAAAACAGATTTTGTGTGTGTGTGTGTGAAAACTGCTTGAAATGATTCAGTGGGAAAACTAGTGAGAATAATCTCAATTTAAAAAGAAAAGGCAAAAATTGCTGGTTCTACTTTTGATATGAAACTTTGTACTACTACTGGTGCCTCATTTGGCCTCTTAAGATGGTGATTGATGCATCCTTCCCAACAGTAGTGCCTCAGTGTTGCCAACTCTTTTGATTTTTTGTCTCATGTTATTTGATGGGTTTTGTTAAGCCACAAATCCACGTGATTACGGCTTGCCTGCTTCCTTTATCCTAGATCTTTAGAGGATAGGGATGTGAGCCTAATCCCCCCCTCAAATCCAAATGGAGCCATCTTCAGGAGAACAGGGATTTCCCTTTAGCCTGCTGCATTAGTAAAATAAGTTTCTAGCCCTTGTTGTGGAGAAAAGCTTGAAAAAGTGAATCAATTGAACATTAAAGACTCAAAAATCAGAAGGCAAATAAAAACATCTGATTTTTAAGCTGTATTTGTTAAATAAATAAATTTGAAGAATCCCATTTTTTTGTGGGGCCTAGGACTGGTGGAAGCTCCCTAAAAGTGGAGGGGCTGCCAGTGCCCAAACCATGGCCCCATCCCTTCTCCCGAGCCCTTGACCTCACACTGCTGCTTGCCCTCCCCCCCACTCCTCCCCTGTGTTCTGGCACGCCTAGTGAGGCCTGACACTTGAGTTTTGAATTCTTGGGATTGGCAATATTGGTATCTGGATGTTGGGGACAGCAGACAGAGCAGCAGGATTTAGTCCTGTGCTACAGGAGTATTCTGTGCTGCCTTGCCAGATTCCCACCAGGCCCAGACATCCCATTTAGGAGCTGCATCTGAAGAAGTGGGGTTTTTACCCACGAAATAAATCTGCTAGTCTTTAAGGTGCCACTGGACTCCTCGTTATTTAGGAGCTGTTGGCTCTGCTAGTTGAACTACCCACTTTCCTGTTTTCCTTCCAACGTTTGAATCCAAATTACAGCTCTTCCATTCACATATGTGCTAGGAGGGGGGCAAGGTCTCATTTGCCCTCTGCATCTATGCTAGCAGTCAGAATGGGGTCATGGTGGATGATCAGGAGAACATGAACTCCCTGTGTGACACTGTGGTCAAAAGAGCTAAGATGATCTTTGGGTGCATAAACAGGGGAATCTCAAGTAGGGTAGGGAAATTATTTTTACCTCTGCATGAGGCACTGGTGCAGCTACTATTGGAATACTGTGTCCAGTTCTGGTGTCAACAATGCAAGAAGGATGTTAATAAATTTAAGAGGGTTTAGAGAAGAGCCACAAAAATGATTAAAGGATTAGCTGTATAGTGATAGATTTAAGGAGCTTAATCTATTTTATTTTAACAAAGAGAAGGTTAAGGGGAGACTCAATTAGCCTATAAATACCTATGTGGGGAACAAATATTTGATAATGGGCTCTTCAATCTAGCAGAGAGAGGTAGAACATGATCCAAAGGCTGGAAGTTGAAGCTAGACCAATCCAGAATGGAAATAAAATTAAAACGGGCGGAGGGGTGGTAATTAACCATTAGAAAAATTTATCAAGGGACATAGTGGATTTGCCATTGCTGGAAATTTTAAAATCAAGATTGAATGACTTTTTAAATGGTATGCTAGTTCCAAAGGAATTATTTTAGAGAAGTTCTAGGTCCTCTGTCATACAGGTGGTCAGACTACATAATCGCAATGGTCCCATCTGGCCTTGAAATCTATACATTCAGCAAATCTTTCTGTAGGACAGACTGCCCAGTTCTTTCTGCAATCCTTGATGTATTTTAGGTATGGTAATGCACATCATTCTGTAAAGGGGGTCACTGTGCGCATGGCCAAAAGACAGTGAAACACAGGTGATTAGCTCCACCATAACCATGCAAAATTATCAGTAATATTTGAATATCCCTGTTCAGAGCACCTAGTCTGAATAACATTACTACTGATTCACCACCTCACTAAGGGTACATCTACAGTACGAAATTGATTCAAACTTATTCTATTCGAATTTTTGGAAGTGATTTTATACATTCAGTATTGTGTGTGAACCCACTAAAGTGTGTGAATTCGGTGGAGTGTGTCCACAGTACTGAGGCCAGCATCGAATGTTGGAGTGATGCACTATGGGAAGCTATCCCACAGTTCCCGCAGTACCTGCTGCCTATTGGAATTGTGGGTTAAGCTCCCAGTGCATGATGGGGCAAAAACATTCTTGCAGGTGTTTCTGGATATGTCGTCACTCGCTCTTCCCTCTGTGAAAGCTACGGCAGACGCCATATTGCCAGCAGACAGTGCAGTACGGTGCACCGCCTGTCTCCTGGTACTATGAATCCACCTTGCATGTCCTCTCATCTTTCTATCTACTCTTTTATCTAACCATTTCCCACCTTTTTTGGGCTACCATGAACCGAGCAGCACAGCTTCTGCCACAAACTCTGCTCTCCCACTCTTGCATCGCTAGCTAACTTTTCCATGTTGTCTGTCCTGGGCTCCCATGGAAGCTACAGAAGGTAACAATTCCCCGCCGTTTTTCGGCCATCGTGAACAGAGCCACAGAGCTTCCGCCACAAACTCTGCTCTCCCGCTCTTGCAGCTCTAGTGAGCTTCCCCACTCCATGAAAGCTACAGAAGACAACCATTTACTGCCGTTTATTGGCCATCTTGAACAGAATAGCTCTCCTATGTTTCGTGCCCTCTTTCCAGGATTACCCATGCAGGCACCATAGCACGGCAATCATGGAGCCCACTCACCTCTCCGCTGCAGTTTTGACCATTGTAAATACCATGCGTATTATCCAGCAGTATGTGCAGTAACTGCAAAACCAGGTGAGGAAGCAATGACAGTGCGATTACTATACTGATGAGGACATGGGCACAGTCATTCCTAGAAGCACGGCCTGTGGCAATTGGGAGATCATGGTGGCATTGGGCCAGGTTCATTCCGTGGAATGCTGATTCTGGGCCGGGGAAACAAGCACAGACTGGTGGGACCACATAGTATTGCAGGTCTGGGATGATTCCCAGTGGCTGCGAAACATTTTGTATATGTAGGGCCACTTTCATGGAACTTTGTGATTTGCTGTCCCCTGCCCTGAAGTGAAAAGACACCAAAATGAGAACAGCCCTCACAGTTGAGAAGCAAGTGGCCATAGCACTGTGGAAGCTTGCAATGCCCGACAGCTACCGGTCAGTCAGGAATCAGTTTGGAGTGGACAAATCTACTGTAGGGGCTGCTGTGCTGCAAGTAGCCAATGCAATCATTGACCAGCTGCTATCAAGGGTAGTGACTTTGGGAAATGTGCAGAACATTGTGGATGGCTTTAATGCGCTGGGGTTCTCTAACTGCGGCAGAGTGATAGACGGAACGCATATACCTATCTTGGCCCTGGCACACCAGGGCGGCCAGTACGTAAATCGCAAGGGATACTTTTCCATGGTGCTGCAAGCACTGGTGGATCACAAGGGACGTTTCACTGACATCAGCGTGGGATGGCCGGGAAAGGTGCATGATGCTGGCATCTTCAGGAACTCTGGTCTGTTTGAACAGCTGCAGGAAGGGACTTACTTCCCAGACCAGAAAATTACTGTTGGGGATGTTGAAATGCCTATAGTTATCCTCGGGGACCCAGCCTACCCCTTTATGGCTTCATGAGCCATGGCATTCACAGGCACCCTGGACAATAGTAAGGAGCAGTTCAGCTATAGGCTGAGCAAGTGCAGAATGGTGGTATAATATGCTTTTGGATGTTTGAAAGCGCGCTGGCGCAGTTTACTGACTTGGTTAGATCTTAGCACAACCAACATTCCAATTGTAATTGCTGCTTGTTGTGTGCTCCACAATATCTGTGATAGTAAGGGGGAGACATTTATGGTGGGGTGGGAGGTTGAGGCAACTCGCCTGGTGGCCAATTTCGCACAGCCAGACAACAGGGTGATTAGAAGAGTGCAGCAGGGTGCACTGCGCATCAGACAAGCTTTTAAAGTTTCATGACTGGCCAGGGTATGATGTGACAGTTGTGTGTGTTTCTCTTGAAGTTACCTGCCCCCTATATATATGAAAAGAAATAGTCAAAATTGTTTAAAAACTGTTCTTTATTATTTATTGCACAACACAGTGAGAGAAATCCAAAGGTAGACTGGGGAGGGGGTGGGGGTATTGGGTTAGGGGAGTGGAGGAGGAGGGAAGAACAAGTCCAGAAACCAAATCAAGTTTGCATATGCCAGATTTCTGCTGCTTGGGCGATCCTCTGGGGTTGAGTGTGTGGGTCCCCATAGCCTCCCCCCTCATGTTCTTGGGTGTCTGGGTGAGGAGGCTATGGAACTTGGGGAGGAGGGCTTTTCCTGCCCACCTGGCCAGTGCATCGGAGTTGAGTGTTGTCCAGATCGGTCACAAGGGAGCATTCTGGGATAGCTCCCGGAGGCCAATAATGTTGAATTACATCCACAATACCTTTAACTCGGGATTGCGATCTCGATTTAAGCGCTACTCAACTTGCCAAGGTGGAGTACAGAAATCAGATTAAAAAAACATTTAAATTAAAAAAAAAAAGTTTGGTCATGTGGATGGAATCTTTTTCCAAATTAACTCTGCTAATTCTGAAATAACAGTCTAGTGTAGACCAGGCCTAAATTACACATGGAGTGCTTAATTCTGCTGAGTCACAGTGGTGCAATCCCAGGGAACAGGGGCTTGCTCTCCCCCTGTCCAATGACCTTGCTGCATGTCATGCCCCTTCATGATTCTGTTACACAAGTCTATAGACAATGCCCTTTTTATTGTGCTTGAGAAAGATTAACAACGGTTCTGTCAAACTTAGTCCAGTAGCTTCCATTCTTTGTGATAAACTGGGAGCCATGACCATTCAGGGTCTGCATGCTGCAGTGGTTGGTGGGGGACATTCTCAATTTTAACTGACCAGCTGGGTACAAACTTGCCCATATAGTATGTCATTAAACTCTACTTTAAATTTATGGATGTTTAACATTATTTAGCTATATGCAGTGGAGTTGCAGTCACGTCAGTCCCAGGATATTAGAGACATTACCTCGCCTACCTTGTCTCTCTACTATGCTTACTGTTTTACCAGCCTTCATTGTTGTTAACCAGGTCTTTCTGTGTGAGTTACGTTTCTTTTTCTTACATCTGTTAACTTTTCTCCTTTGCTGCCCTTGTCTGGTGCAACAGGTTTTCTTTGGGTGACACTTACGAGCCACTCCGGCAGGCAGTTAGCCATCTTTTTTGAAGTATGAGTTATTTCTTCTGTAGGATTTAACTACAATCTTCTGGAATTCCAGAAACACACTAATTTCAGATGAACACTAAGCAACATTTCATTCATTTGGGAACAATATTGAACAGTGACTTGAAAGTCTGTATTGTGGGTGCCACAGCAGGAATCTCACAGGTATAGAGAATATTTCTTGTACACAAATGTACCCCTCTACTTGTAAAATGTTTATTTCTTAGCACTTATTTGTAGTTGCACACTCTAAAAGGGATTAAAATAGGTTTTACATTTGCTAGTGATTTAATTGTAAGAGCACACAAAGCCAAAATCTCTCATGCGGGAGCAAATGAGATACAAAGCTAGCTTACTGTCACTAAGTGCTTTATCAAGACTACAAATATATAAACGAACAAGTGGGAAAAACGTTATGCAAGGAGGGTGGAGAATATTTCAGGAGATGTGGCGCTCTTTGTATCTTTAGCCCATGGTTCAGATTCAGACAGGATGATTAGGATGGAAGTTGTTACTCTTGGGGCCTGAGTCAAAGCCACTTAAGTTGAGAGGCATCTTTTCCATTGATTTCAGTGCGCTTTGGATCAGGTCCCTAATCACTTATGGCTATCTCTTGTCTTCTCAGGCTTCTAGTAGACAAGCATCCTCATCAGGAAAAGCACCATCATTACTGTGGCAATGGTGTTCATGATCAGCAGACACTCCTGGGTCAAGTGGCCCTGGTGACTGAATAATCTAACTCTTCAACGTGGGACCTTTGGGACAAGATTTGGGCACACTGGCAGGGCTTGCACTGCCACTGCTTGTTCTGTCCCTGCTCTGGGGAATAAGATGTATGCACACCTATATTTTTGTGGGTGCAAATATTAGTGGGACAGTACAATGTAAAGTATCAGGGGGTAGCCATGTTAGTCTGTATCCACAAAAAACAAAAAGGAGTCCGGTGTGTTAGTCTTTAAGGTGCCACCAGACACATTGTACTAAAACAAGGAAAGACATCGAGTTTCCTGATTGCATACACAAATTCGTGATTTTGATATCTATAAAGCCTCAATTGCAGATGTAGTTTTGTGCCCAGGGTTAAGTCTCTCTATGCACTAACCAAAAATGAGGCCAGTTTCTAAAAACCTATAAAGGTTTTTAACTTTAAAAGGAAAAAGATATTGTGATGGGTATACTCTGATCTTTCCCCTTTGACTGAGAGTCACATCATGGCTGGCCTGTTACCTCCATCATGATATCCTGTCATTTGCATTAAACATGTCCAAAACTGAACTCTCTTTTTTCCCCATTAAATGATCTCCTACTTCTTCGCTGACAACTCCACTAGCCTCCCATTCATTCATACTCCACTTATTTTTGACTCCTCCAAGTTCATCTCCTCTCATCCAAATCATGCAACTTCTCCTTCTGTTACCATAAATCACCTTCCACTCTGTTCCCAGTGGTCTATTTCATCTATTGCTTCTTTGCCACCCATGGGGGTTCATGACTTGCTCCAATCCAGTTAATTTATCATGCTATTGCTAAATTAATCTGCCTTGCTTACTGTTCCATCCTCTGGTTCCTTCAGGCTGACTTTGTTTCATTCTGCATCAAGTTCAAACTCAAGGCTCTTCAGTGATGCCATCTCCTCTCCCCTTGCATGCTATCATCTGCCAGATACTGAGAACCCTTCATTTCCTTTCCCCACTTGAAAATGTATAGCTGGAAAAGCTTTGTTTCTTCATTACACAAAGGAACCTCATTCCCTTCCTTACAGTCTATCCTCAAAACTACCTCCTCAAAGCTAGATTTCAGTGGCAGCCATGTTAATCTGTATCAGCAAAAAAACCGAGGAGTCCTTGTGGAACCTTAGAGGCTATGCCCAAATAACCTTGTTAGTCTATAAGATGCCCCAAGGACTCATTTCCCCCCACCCCCCAAAGCTAATCTTCCACAACTAATCATCCAGACCTTCTCATGTTTTGCATGATGATTTGTCTGTGCTTCCCTGCTCCCTTGCAGGATTACCACTCACAGGCAGGATTACTGTCCCGAACACCCTCTTTTTCTAGGGGTTTTCATTTATTCTAAACTTAAATAAAGACATCAGCCTTAACCTGAGCTTTTTCTGACTTAGGTGTTTTTAGGGTTTTTTGTCTGCAAGAATTCTTGTTTCATCCTTTGCCTCTCTGATTCAGAAGGGATTAAACACAAATCCTTTACCACTTGGATTGGAGGTAATGAAGACCTATTTGGTCTGGCAGCCAGCAGCATACGTGTGCATCTTCATGCAGAGTCCTGACAGTTTCTCACACCTTACTTCAACTTGCATTACAATATAAACACACACATGCATGCACCCAACCACCTGAGAATGAAGACTTGTCCTAAATTTAAATGCACAACCACTTCTACTTCTATATTGTATTTCTTCCAGTCTTTTTTGCCTGGGTAGGAGATGCGCTCTGGGGAATTTGAAGATTCAGAAGTGATATCCAAGGAGGTGCAATTTATACTCTTACATTCAGCTGGACTCCAACTTTGTCCCCTAGACCAACTTACACCCAGTGTACTGACCTTGTTAAAGAGATTTAGTTGGTGTCATTTGCCCATCAAGGAGCCCGAAGAAAGGGCAAGATAATACAGCTTGAGGCTGCTTGATTCTTGATGTTTGGTCATAAAATGTGATTTATAAGAGTGACGACGTTTAGAATCCTCTCTGTTTTATGCCATAGCTGGTTGTTTACTGAGACTTCAGTATAAAGGTGCTACATGCGGAAAGCAAAACATAATTGCTGCAGTAGTTATTGCTGTTTTCCACACTTAGCCTAGATTTCTCTTTGTATGTATTAGAAGTAAATGCAGTAGAAGGACTCCTGATTTCCTGACAGTGTCACTTTTTAGCACAATCAGATAAATAAAAATAGGTGCTTTCATTCAACAGTGACAAGCTGAAGAGGCAAGGGGAGACAACACAATTTTCACAGTAACAAGTTAACAGAAACCAATGCAAAATGCAATATATAATCTTTCTACCACATCTTCATCTTGTCAGAAACTGACATAAAACTATCATCTTGAAGGGTTTTCTTGTATCTGCTCATACATTACATCTGCTTGTTGTTAAACTAGACTTTTCTTTCAGAAATATTACATTGATTCATTTCTGTTCCATTCCTTTCACCTCTAAAATTGCTCAACAGCAAAACTAATAAAAAGCTTTTCTTGGACAAAATAAGAGACATTACACCTTTTTAAATCACCTAGTGCTTTCTGTCCTCCCACAGGATTTCTTGCTTCTATTGATACAAACTATAGAATAATTGAGGCTGAACGTCTAGCTTTTTTCAAACTGCTATTTCATCTCTGTTTTATCTTTGGTAATATAGAACTGGCAGCTTTATTCATTATTACAAGATTGTACTACAGTGGAAACTTCTAATAACCATTTTTTCCACAGGACAGCTTCACTATAAGCAGAGGCTCATTATAACCAGAAAGGCAGTTTCCACATTACAATGCATTAAAACAATCTGTGGCTTTCATATTTGACTTCATCATTATCCGAGTTTCGTTGTCAGTGCTCCCTTTAAGGGGACTTCATTGTATTGTTATCTAAGCATGAGTGTATTATTTGACATAGATGAGACATGGCACACAAGATTTGACACCTGGGGTGTCACAGATAAAAAGCAGCCATTGGCCAAACTGTTTCCATTGAATTGCATGTAAAGACATGTAGGACTAAAGATTCTAAATGGCTGCCAAACTTGTGCTTTACATCTTGTTGCATCTAAATTCTGCAAGACGCCGAGCACCTTCCAGAAATTGCCAAGGAAGCTCCACTCAAGGAATTGCCTTCTAAGAGGCACTCAGCAATTTTGCAAGACTGAGATGCATGAAGACTTAGGCCTGGTCTACACTAGGGGGTGGTGTCGAACTAAGGTACGCAAGTTCAGCTACGCGAATAGCGTAGCTGAACTCGAACTACCTTAGTTCGAACCACTCACCCATCCAGACGCCGCGGGATTGAAGTCCGCGGCTCCCCCGTCCTCTCCGCCACCGCCGTTCGCGGTGGTGGAGTTCCGGAGTCGACAGGAGCGCGTTCGGAGTTCGAACTATCGCGTCTAGATTAGACGCGATAGTTCAAACTCTACGCGTCGACCCGGCAGGTAAGTATAGACCTACCCTTAGGGGCAGGTGATAAAATGTCTCAGGCTTGCAAGGGGTTCTCATTTAGCTGATGGAAATTGTGGACATGTAGCACCTTATAGAATTGGGCCCTTAGCTGCAAAATAGTAAGGCTTTTGTGTGTGTGCAAAATCTCAGATATCAGTGAGCAAACTGTATTTAATTACATAGCTTTTTTCCCAATGCACTTTTCATTTGCACGTGCAAACTGGATTGTTAGACATCTAATTACCAAATGTACATGCATAATTATAGTTAATGTATCCTAACCAGATATCGTGCACTGACAACATAGGTGCCAAAGAGAGATTTGTGCAAAATCAAAGACCAGTTTGAATCCCCTTAGAATATTTGGTCAATGAGTTTCAGCTACAGAGCTGTGTGTGATACTTTGTTGAATGCTCACTGTTTTATAAACTCTGAAGCCCTCAAGGTAGGGTTGCCAACTTTCTAATCACACAGAACTGAACACCCTCCCCGAGGCTCCACCCCCCCCCACTACATTCCCCGTCCCTCAGTGGCTCACTCTCCCTGCCACCACCCAAGTGAGCGTGGAGGTATTGGGGCATGGGAGGGGTTGGGGGCTCTAAATGGGGGTGCGGGCTCTTGGGTGGGGCCAGAAATGAGGGGCTCAGGGTGCAGGAGGGGGCTCTGGGCTGGGACAGAGAATTGGGGTGCAGGAGGGAGGGAGGGCTCTGGCTGGGGGTGTGGGCTCTGGGGTGGGGCCGGGGATGAGAGGTTTGGGGTGCAGGAGGGGCTCCAGGATGGGGGGTGGGGCTGAGGGATTTGGAATGTGGGAGGGGGCTGTGGTTTGAAGCAGGGGGGTTGGGGGTGTAGAAGGGGAGAGGGGTTGGGGTGTGGGAGGCTTGGGGTGCAGGAGGGGCTCCAGGTGTTGGGGGAGGGCTCAGGGCTGGGGCAGGGGGCTGGGGCATGGGCTTACCTCGGGCAGCTCCCGGTCAGTGGTGCAGCAGGGCTAAGGCAGGCTGCCTGTCTGTCCATCCTGGCTCCATGCTGCACCCTGCAACCATCCAGCAGGTCTGGCTCCTAGGTGGGGGGGCAGACAGCTCCAGGACGTGCTGCTCCCCCCCAGCTCCCATTGGCCGAGTGCCGAGCCATTGCTTGAGCAGCACATGGAGCCCTGTGGCCCCCTGGCCTAGAAGCCAGACCCTCTGGTGGCTTCTGGGGCACAGCGTGGTACCCCAGGACAGGTAGGAACTAGTCTGCCTTAACGCCGCAGCACCACTGACCGGCTTTTAACGGACCAGTCGGCGATGCTGACTGGAGCGGCCAGGGTCCCTTTTCGGCAGGTTGTTCTGGTTTAAAAAAAAAAAAAGTGGACACCTGGTCATCCTACCTCAAGGTTTAATTCAACTTGGAGCTTCACTTACTTTTTAATTAGAGGTGAGTGAACTCTGGAAACAATTGTCCCAAAAAGCTATTTTTGAAGATGCTCTTCAGCTTTGACTATGTTTTTGCAGCCTCAAGTCAATGACTAGTGTCAAAGTGCAACAATACTCAAACAATCAGATGAAAACTCTATAGGGCACCTATCCAGACTTATTTTAAAATATGTGATTGTGACACAGGGTCAGCTGGATCTCCGGGATCAGAGCCTAAAAATTCAAGGGATACGAGGTTATATTCCAGTGCATTGGCAACAAGATTACAATACCAAAAAAAAAAAAAAAAGAAAAAAGGGGAAAAAGCACAACCCAGTGCACTGGCAACAATATTTAAAAAAACAAAAACAGACACAACCCCTATCTCCGAACAGACTTCCTTTCCTGTGCCTTTGTGTAGCGATCACTAGAAGTCTATCCTTGAACATACCCCAGACTGCCTGTCCTCTCCAATCCCTTTACTTTCTCTCATTTTATATCCTGGACTAGCTTATCAGAGATCATAAATTGATTAGAATATGAACAGATAGGGTCTGGTCCTGTCAGTTGTGATGTATCCTTGACTCCTGTTCCTTTCAATTTGAGCTGAGTGTGCTCTGCATCTTGTAGGGCTGAGCCACTAAAGAGTAAAGCACTGATGCCTTGTGGTGTCAGGGCAAGATGCAGAGTGCCCATCTGGTTTAGATTTTTATACATTTAAAAAACGGGGCAGCCCTCTTTTAGCTTGGGTGGAAACACTAATGTTACAAAGTCCCAGGGTGGCTTTTTAAAAGCCAGAATGTAACTGAGTTCTTGTTCTATTCCAATAGAACCAATCCTAACTCAGAGAACCCAAGCCTTTGGGGCAAATTATTGTCGGATCATTTCTAATTCTCCCTACTATTCCAGTCTAGATGATGGGGGGCACTTTGCTTTGATATATGGTAAATTCCTTCTTCATTCAAACTGAGACTGTTTTCCAATCACATCTCTCACTGTGTTCTTCCTCTCAGGCAGTCTATTTGATTAAAAGGCTGTGCAAGTTAGCATACATTGTAAAATATTCAGAAGGCTGAGGGAATCCATAAGTGAATATAAAAGCACAATTAGATAAATAAGGATTAGCTCCTTGCAAGTACATTAGCAGCACTAGTAGGAGGTGGTATATTCTTAAGAGTCTGTCAACATTTCCATTATAAACTGTGCCCTAAAGGTATGACCCAGGTATTAATTCATATTGAGTTGTAACTGGTACTATGAGTTATTTTAGGCTAAATTCAGATAAATAGCTCTAGTTAAAAACAAACACCTGTGTAAGGATGTTTCAGGACCACCAACCAGGTCTACAGGTTACCATGCAAACCTAGCAATGCAGACAGCCACTGCTGGCTGTTGCAGACAAAAAGGACTGCTAGCTCCAAGTTCAAATCTAAGGAACAGGTTTATTTCAGCATAGATATAGAATGCTGCACCCCAGTGATCAGGTGAGATATGGCAGGCCACTTTGGCTGCACTTACATCAACGCAAGCTTGCATCACAATACGCTCCCTTTATACCCAAGATAACACCCTACTTTTATCAACACTCTCTCTCCCCTCTGGTTTGTAATATAATTGATATTTGTGACCCCTAATGACCTTCTGCTTATTAGCATTAACAAAACTTAGTATTATTTGACAGGGACTTCCCTTGTTTTCCCTGATTATGTTTAGCAGGCTGTCTCTTTGGTTTGTACCAAGTCAGGGATATTCCAAAAATAGAATAATGGAATATTTAGTAAGCTAAAAAGGCTTTGTTTCCATTTATTCAGAAGTCTTACTGACACTAAATTATACCAACATTTATATTTGTTACTTTCGCATTTACTTATATATTACTAGCCAATATACATCCATTACATATTTAGGCCCTTACCATCTTACGTGAAGTAAGTTCATCTAATCATAGCATCACTTCCCTACAGCCTGTACGCAGTTCCCTCCCTCAGATCCTCACCACTCTTGAGGGTTCTTTGGGTTTTAGTTAAATGCCCCAGGTCCTGTCTCCTGGACCCCATTCCCCTGGATCCGCATTTTCTTCCTGATTATGGAGTCTCCTCTCACTCCTGCAGCAAGCTCTCCTCCTCCTCCTCCAGCTCTGGCAGTCAATAGGTTTCCCTCACATGGAGAGCAGATTCCTTTGTGTTCCCTGAAACTCCCAGAGGCTTTTTTTAAAAGCCATTTCTAGCACCTTGTTTTTATTTACTTTTTTTCCTACTGCTCCAACCCCTTCTCCTGCAGACTACCTGAACAGAGCTGGTATTTTCTCCTGGGCTGAAGCCACCATATCGTAACTTGGTGCTCCATTTGAAAGAAATACTGTTCCAGTAATCACTCTCAATTATTCCTAGTCTGGGAGATGCGTGACACCAGCCTGAGTAGCAAATGGCTGATTCAATATACACTGAGGCATTTCATGATACAACAATTTCACAAAGCCAACCAGAGTTCATGTTTCACAGAGACGAATTTCTCAAACTGTCAGTCTTACCCTCTCACAAATGCTTCAGAAATTTAGCTTGCTTTCCCATTTGTTTTCCACTGAATTATGTGGAACGTCTGGTGGACTGGAAATTTTAAAATGAAGTATGTTACTCTTCCAAATGTGGAGCAGTTCAAAGCCATCCTAACAAAATAGACTGCAGGTGTGATGTGTTTTTATTCTCCCCTTATAGCATAGTTTCCTTCTCTTAATATAACATTCATATACATTAAAAATGCCCTAGATGATGATTTCAAGTCATTCACTCACGCGTTGACTGTGGCCTGGCTCCTGAATGCTGTTCTGTGCAGGTATAACCTTGGGCCTATGTGCATTCTATGGACTTTGGTGTACCTGGACAAAATGTCTTGCGGGATCAAGGCCTGATGTCAGAGCTATTTTAAACAATCCTATGTGGGTGATGTACCTTAATTTTTTAAAATTCAGTTTCCACATTAATAAATAAAACATGGCTGTTTTTGAATGTATTCTAATGTTTCCAGTGTTTGTCATGTGCCAAACACTTTTCCCTGTTCTCTATTTTTGCTATGCTGTGACCAGCCAAGGAAAATCTCAATAGTTATTAAACAAGCACCCTCGTCTTAAAGCAGATTGACTTGGGGAAAAAAATCCAGGAACTCTCTGTATTCCCAGAGTGTGACTGTGTAACGCTTTTCTGAAATGGAAGATTTGATGCAGGTTTATTGGGAAGATTGTGAATGGTGAGAGCTGGCTTATTGAGCAGAGGCCTCACCATTGCTTTCTTCAGGGCATGTGATACAGCTCCCTCCTTTAACACACTCCTCCAATAATGAGCCCAGTATCGCTCTGCCAACATTAACCTGCCAAGATAGGCATTGATCCAAACCAGAGGGTGATGCCCCTAAGCACTTCCAGTAAATAAATCACGCTGGCTGATAGTCAAGCCGAGAAAACCCTCCTGTCAAGACGTTGCTCTGGAATCATAAAGCTCAGTCCAGGCCATCTGCAAAAATCATACAAATTCCCCACACTGCAAAATGTTGATTGTTTCTAAGTGGAGGCAGTTCACATTAACCAGGCCAGCTAGGACTCAGAAGTAGTTGGCTGTGAGAGCTTCTATGGCTATCCTGCTTTAATATATATCTTCTGGCTCTCCAGTGGCAAAGTTCTATCAGCTTAGACTCCCTTACTCTCACTTACACATAGGTGAGAGACTCTTTTAGACTATCTAGTTTTAAACTGCCAGGTTCTGATACCCTAACTCATAGTGAGCAGCATCTTACTCCATCAGTCTTCTCATTGATGTCAGTAGAATTGTCTATGGGATACGCTGTTACTGAACATGAGGAGTCTGGCCCTCAATGAGTGCTATGAAATCTAACTTACACCTTCTTATGCTTAACTTTTTTTGCATTAATGGGCACTAGTGTTTGTTCTTGCTGTAATTTGCTTAGTCTTTCATCTCTATGCAAGGATTAAAAATATTTTTAAAAGCTGCTTCCCACTATCTTTTTCTCATCTCTATTGCAACATTTCAATTTTTGTATAATACAAAGAATAATCACTTTGCCAGGTTTGGAACAGGAATTTTGCATCAAGTGGTAGGTGATAGAACTGCCCCTGGAAATTTCCCCCACGGAAGCTCATGCTCCAAAACGTCTGTTAGTCTATCAGGTGCCCCAGGACTCTTTGCTGCTTTTACAGATCCAGACTAACATGGCTACCCCTCTGATACGTGATAGAACTGGACGCCTTTGCAGCAAAGAAATTTTTCAGAGACTATGACTTAAAACAGATGCATCAAGTTTCTTGGTGGACATTTTTCTTTTGAAAAGTTATTTTATCAGTCTGTAAAGCTGTGCTTAATATGAGACTTCTGCCTGATATGAACGTATAGTATGCCCAAAAGGTCAATTTCGCCAAATATCTTCAACTTATATACAAGATAGAGTATCAAGAAATGTGCAGTATTTTTTTGCAGGAAAATTATGAGCTCAATTTGAAAGCAGTCTGAAGGTATCATTCTTAAGCTGCTTAGAGGCTGCTGAATAAGTGAAATGTTTGGCATGAAGAACGTGTTAGTGAGCTGACAACATTTCTTCTCTCACATCAGAAAGGGAAGATTCAAACCATATTTCCTTAGGTGGAGTTGTGGGATGAAAGGACATTGCTTATAAGCAAAGTGATACAGGTGATGTGATTCATGATTGACCTGGCTTCCACTGAGTCAATGGGAGCCTTTTCATTGATTCTAATGGGAGCTGGATAAAGCCTTTAGTTCCTTGTGCCAGCGGCAAGTACGTGAAGTTCAAGAACCGAAATCTCTGCAAGAAATCATTGTAGCTAATTCTAGTGAAGCTACATTAAGAGAACCTGATAAGGGAAAACAATGCTTTACTCAGATATAGTTTCTACCAAATTCTGAGACACTCTAGGCTATGTACACAGTAGTTCATACGAACACTGATGTGACTGCAAATGTTATGTTCTTAAAAAGACTTATGAATGGTGCTCTAACTGCTGTTTAGTTATAAAACAATTGGTGCCACTTAAATGCAAGTGTTTACTCCCCCTCCCCCAAAACCCTCCTCCTGCTTGATGTTTTTATTTTAGAAAATAGCGTTCGAAAAATAACGATTTCAGATTCCACTCACATTGGCACTGACCATTATCTAGAATTTAGAAAAAGTCAAGTATCCATTTGTAAATATTTTTTTTTCAAAAGTGAACAACTCCTTGCTTCTCTAGGTTATACCCTAAAGGTACTGGGGCAAGCCTACGAGGGGAAACTGGCTTGCACCAATCTAACAGGAATTTGGACCGTGAAGAATGGTGGTGACTCTCTGACACAAGCACAGTGTATATGGAGTTTAACTAGGAGCAATAGAATTGAATTAAGGAAATGGAAAAATAAGGCTGAATAATAGTAAAAATTTCCTGATAGAAATATCTGGAAACTCATTGTTAGGGTCAATTTAAATCTTTAAACCTAGTCTGGAGAAAGTTTTAGGAATTAGATTGCCTGTAGGCAGACCCCAGGCCAAGGGTACCACAAGCGTAGGCTTTGGGCCAATGTGCCAGTCACTCCTCTGAGGTACTATATCTTCCCTGAATCCCTGTGTATCTGTGTGTAAAAGTGGGGCTTGGGACTAATTCACTGCTCGCCAGCTTCAGCATGAAGCTATGCTGGCCAGTAAGTAGGAAGGGCAGAAGATTCCTTTACTCTGTCTTGTCCACCTGCCTTGGATAGGGGAATAAGTAAGCTCACAGTAACTGCTTGCTCCCACCCAAGGTCCAGACAGCCTTGGCAAGGATTCTTACTTGCCTGCTCTGGCGTATAGTCCAAGTCCCAATCCAGACCGATGAAAAGCACGATAGGTAACCATCCTGCACTGGCTGGGGGTGGGAGTATGGAGTAGAAGACCATCTCTAACTTCTCTGATTCTGTTACGTATATTCCCTACAGCTGATTAAAACAATGGTTTTAATGCTGGCATTTCCAAGCAGTGCCCTGCTGCCATATCAATCAAGTGAAATTTACATACAATCTGGTTTTGAAGATGTCCTGCTTATTATTTCCCTCACAACAGTACATTTCCCAGGACTTCTGCCAAGGCTCCATTGCTCTGACCCCAATTCCTTATTCTCTCTTCCCAGTCTCTCATTGGCCTGTTTAGGAGTGCAGATTATTTTATTTTTGTTATAGTAAAATATTAGTTTTGTTTTGTTATAGCTAGATTGTCTCTGCAGAGCTAGACTTTTCCTGCTTGGCTGCACCTTACCATGTCTAGAGAGATCTGCTTTTTTTCCATTAGTTTTCATATAGAATGTTTTATTAGTCTTTCTACAAGTTTATAAATATAAATTGAAGCAACCAGGGTCAAATGACTTTGAGTACGGCTGAGGCTTCCGCATGGTCCCATCAAAGCTGTACTAATGCATCTTGTATTTTCATCTTGTATTTTTGCCCTTCCCTTGCTATTCTTGCACTAAAGTCATTTTGTATAACTGTATCAAGTTTTCTAAATGCAACCATGATCCTAATGTTTGAACAATGCTAGTCAGTTGTTACTGTTAACATTAATTGAACCAAATAAATCAGTTTTCTGGGTATGGCAGCATGTTATAGTTCCAAGAGCTGCCAACTGTAGGATGCAATTTGGGGCCATTATTTGCACCTGCAGTTTAGGTTACTGGGATATCTGTTCTGAAGCCTTTGCCAGGTACACCATAATTGGCAGTGCAAAACTGAACTCACAATTTGCAGGTGTGAAAATGGATGTTAGCTTATGACAATAAAGCTCTAAGAATTACAACCTGTTTTCAGGAAAGAAATAGAAACATTTATTAGAGGATGGAACTTGATTTGATGTAACTTGATCAAACGGAAAACATTTTTCATGCTCCTAAGACCTGATCCAAAGCCTGGTATCATTAGTATGTGTCTTTCCATTGACTTTGGCAAGCTCCTAGTAAAGAAATGGGCTTTAAAGTGTGATATTCAGAGAGGAGAAGCTGTCTAACACTTTATTCAGTAACTAGGGTAATCGCATAAGTGTGGTGAAATATGGCCTTTGAGTTTTAAATCAACCCAGGCCCCATTTCTGGAACCTGAAACTCACTGACACATCAGATAGCATAAGGGCAGATAAGCTGCTTTTAGAGGACATCTGTCTCTGCAACACAGCTATAATTATGAGTAGAGGCTTCTATTAGTCTCAAAGTTTTTTTTCCACTCTTTGACAAACACTGTGAGGTTATGAGGTCAAACTTGAAAGCAAAAGTTCACAAAACAGCCAGTGACATTATCTGTTAATAGCACAATTCACTGCACAGTTAACCCAGGTTTTAGCCTAAACCACCTACCATCTGCACAGAAAAACCTCTAACCTGGGTTTGGAGGCGCTTTAAGCCAAGGCTGCTGCTATAGGTTAAAGCCTGGTGTAGTTTTCACTAGAACTCACTAATGTTGCAGTGAGGATTCAGGCAAAATAAATTGCTAATAGTCCTTGAATGCCCTTCCCACAATCCCCCCCCACACCCAAAGGACAGACAAGTTCTCCTGCAATTGTCTTAGGGAAGAATCCTAGAGTACCTCCAGACAAAGAACCATGGGATATGCCCCCAGACATACACAGGAAAGTGCAGAAACAATGAGGACACAGTAATGCAGGTACGGCTTTTTCATGGGGATGCTCACACCCTGGCTAGGCTAATGCACATAGTCAGACCTTTGTATTGATCAGCCAGATTGACTGATCAGTGTAGACATAGCCTTAGATAGACGTATATTCGTTATGGCCATATATGTGCAGATGCCAGTCATCAATAGGGATCGAACCTGACACATCTAGCACCAAAACCGCATATGCCTTGGAACTAATTTTATTTGGGGTTTGTACAGAGCAGGCTTTTTACAAATGTAATTGGTGACAAATTATTACATTTTTGTCAAATTTTGACACATGCCTATTTTCGACCAAAATGTGAACACTCGCAGAAAAATTTGAAAACCAAAAGTTTAGTTTCTGGTTTTTTGAAAGTTGAAAAACTTGATTTTTTTTTTGTATTTCTTTTAAAGAAATAATATTTTCACAGCAATTTTTGAATACTTTTCCCTCCACAACTTCTTGGTAAAAATACCTTTTAAAACCAGTTCTAATTACAGATTCCTGGTCTGGTCAATAGAAGGTGACATGATCACATATGCGGAGTCATTCCTTTACACTGTCTTGTTAATTATTTTTGGTACTTTTTCATAAGTAATAAAAATGGCTACTTTTAAATGTTATCATGTATAGCTTTAATATGATATGTAACCAACTGAGTAACACACTCTGAAGCATATAGTGGCAGTTATTGCTTCCTCCCTCTTTCTTTGATAATGAAATGCCTACATTTAGTTACAAATAGCCTGATACATGCCTATCAAAATTCACGGAGACACCTGTTGATATGAGTGGACTTTGGATCAGTACCAAATTGATCTTTCATGGATGATTTTATTTTGGATTTTCTTTTTTCTGTTGTAAACTACATGTACATAGTTGCATCCTTTTTGACCAAAGCAGTTAGCCACAGTTCAGGGTCTTATTTCTACTAGGGGGAGAAATTGATGGAGTCAGGTATTTCTTTGATGAAATCTGTGTGTGTGTGTGTCTGTATTCTCTGTAAAACAGACACACACACAAACTCCTGTTTCCCTGAACACAGTAGGAATCAGATAGCATGAGACAGGTGGTTTGTGGTTTTTTTTTTCTTTTCTTTTTTTTTTTTGCTTGCAATTCCAAGCCCCTTTCCAGCTAGCACTTAACTTAAAAACTCTCTTGGGCTTTTTCTCATGCTGCCAGTGCTTCATGCCTGTCTCTGGCACTTCTCTCTCTCCTTCTGTGGTGGCTCTGCTTGTTTTCTCACACTTACACCTCCAACAGTACTCACCAAAACTTCTCCACTCACATAGCTCCGTTTCTGACTGGCCCTGTATAGCTTGTATTTTGGGGTGTGGTTCCTATTGTTCCATCTGTTTCTTATTTCTCTCCTGAATGAAGGTCAGCTATTACACCCTCCAGCTTCAATTATGTTTAACACAACTCCCAGCATAACACACACATACACTTGCACATTACATATACATGGAATTTATGTATGTTCTAAGGACCAAAGTATCTTGCTGTGCAAAATTTTGCTTATGCTATAATACCTACTGTAGGACTTGTTACTCTGCTGGCCACTTGAATCCATGGATTGACATGGGGAGATAAATTTGGACCATTGTGTGTTTAGCTTAAATACCCCGTTTTTTGAATTTTAAAATCTTTAAAAATTTCTTACCTGTCCTATTAAGCCTCTCAGAACCTATTTTCATAAACATTTTTTCAACTTAATTTGGTTTAAATGGACTATTGGGTATAATGTGTAATGATGAATATAGTATATGTTGGATATTTATTCTGCAACCTGCTCGTTCTTTTCCCTCATCCACATACTTAGCACTTGTGGCCTGATTCTTTAGTAATTTTTGGTTACATTTCCAATTAATTCTAATTCAAAGTGAGGGTTCTAGTCGCAGAATCGACCTTGATTCTGTTGTGCCTAAGTTCAGTATCTGGGAACTGTGGTTTGCACAATGAAGACACTGACTGAGGGCAAAGCTTTAACCACTTTCATTAGCACAATTAATAGAGACAGAAAAGCTCCTGGTCACATAAAAAGATAGCAAAAACATTATTAAGGTGATATCTTGTATCATTTTTCTCTCACATGCTCATGTACACACACCTCCTTTGGGGATCTGGTGGTAGCAGACACAGGTCCAGCCTTGTCCCAGGCATGCCAAATGAGTCCAACGATCCAGGTCCAGATTCACCGATGACGGCCACTTTACATGGTTTCCAGGCCTTCTATAGGGTCTGGGAGCTGCCATGAATATTCATTTAAATACCCAGCTTCCTTGTCCATATACATCTTCCTCTCCCTAATAATATTGGGGTGCCTTTTATCCTATAGGTTACTATATTACTGATTTTAGCTATTTACCAACTGTTGCCAAGGCAAGTTTGTGGTGAAGCTTATGTCAATGGTCTATCTGTGGTTACCTAGCAGCATTTTAAATAGTCCCCCCACCCCCCGTACAGTATTCCCAGTTCCCCAAAACTCAGGATAACCATTTATGTTAAAGGTCATAGGTCTCAAAGCCTCATACTAACTGCTTAAACCAATAACTTGCAGGATACAGGCCTGTAGGTTTCTTGTGTTGCTAAGCAAAATAAAATGCTAAAGCTGGCTCTATGGGCTGCCCATTCCATTATGAAGGTAGTTGGCAAAAGACTCTTCCTAAAATTATCAGGCCAGATATTGTGCTTCATTGAAGTCCGACTGATTTCAAGTGAAAAGCTGGTTTGCAAAATTGTCCTCTACTTCTCGGGGCTCCATAGTTATCAATCTGAACCAAGATTTTTGTCCTGAAAAGCCACAACACGAAATGTAATATTTCACTTTGGTGGTGACTGATACTTTATAAGAATGATACATTACAGTGATTAATAATGGTACAGTAGCATATTGAGAAAATAGTGAGCTGTCTAAATGGTCAGGAAGACGTTTACCTCCTTTCTGTCACTTACTTCAATTCTCTACAGTACAGATTAATTTACAAGACTGTGTACCTCTTAACATGGTAATATATTAGACTTTGGATGTCATGACACTAATAGCAAAAAATTCTAGGGTTCTGCCATAAATTGAGACTCAGATGTATCAGATTGGGCTTTTTGTGCTTTACTCACATCAAAAGGCAATTACATTTTGTGAAGACTTAATCCTGCCAGTTTAATGGGGCCTGTAAAATATGCCTTGCAATTTGTCCTTTATTAATATGGTAAACAAGTGTTTTTTGTAATGGGAGGTATCTAATGATTTTGATTCTTAAATATTAGGGTGCCCTTCAATAACATAATTTTATTTTAACTTAGGAGCCTGAAATGAATATTGTGTTCTTAATAGTCACCTCACAACACATCCTGCTTTCATTACTCGGATGGGTGGTCTCAACGAAGTCAAAGGAACTACAGTACTGTGAATACCAGAAAAAGGATTTTGTCATTGAGGCTTCATGGAAAGCTGACAAATATAGAGGAGACACTGCTTTATGTAACATAGGTTTTTCTGTATTTCTCTTCCCTGGTCTTTTTAAATCAAGAGACATTTGTATGAGAACAGATGCAGTGATATGTGTACTACTTCCTCAAGTCTGTAGCAGGAAGCCAAGCAGGAGTAAGGCTGTGGAAAGTTCTAGGCAGAAATTGCATAGTGAAGGGGAGAGATTGAGTGGGTTTAAGGAAAATAGTGTTTTCACCAGCAGAACTGAAAATAAAACCCTGATTTCTTGATCCCTAGTCCTCTCTTCTAATCAAGAGATAGGAGCTGGTTGGAACTATTTTCCATGAAAAAGTTTGGGGAAAAAAATGAACAGAACTTTTCCCCCAACATTTTTTGAGGAAAACTTTCAGTTTTTCAGTGAAATCTGAACATTTTTTTTTTTTCAAAAGTAGAAAACACCAAAATAGATTCTCAATTTCCAAAAATTAAGACTGGTGGGAATGTGTTTTGGTTTTCAAACTGATTTTTCCCGTTTTCAGCTATTTTTATTTTTTCTTGAATAACTGGAAATTTTTGAAATAAATGAGAAAACTGACCAATTTTTTCTAAGTCCATTTAAAAAAAACAAAAACTAAAAATGTTGACCAATTCTATAATACAGCATGTATGCCATTCTGGTGTGGATGAGAGTGTAATTCAGGCATTTATTTCAGTTTTCAAATAGTGGACATTCAACCTAAATGAATTTGCAAAAGTATTTCAGGAAAAGCATATGTGACCTCCTCTAAGTAAGCTGAGATAGGTATTAATTCAATGTCATTCAAATGGCCAAGCTTGTCTAGTCAGAAGCTGCACACATAATTCTATTCAGAGCCCACAGAGAAAGTAATGATCAGTAATTTCATATGTCATATCTACTGTAATTGCAGAATGGGGAAAATGGATTATTTAAATGCATGCTGAAAATAAAGTTAGCAATATTTCATCCATTAGGCCTCCTTCAGAAATGATTAATGAAAAACAGTTAACTTCTCTTTGAAGGCCGCTCACAGAGAAGACTTTGTGGTGCATCCATTCTTGGCAACTTTATTTTCAGAATAAATTTAAATCGCCCATTTTGACCATTTGCAGTCCATGTATTTAAGCATTGTCTGCCCTTTTTTTGTTCCTTTAGTGACATAATATCACTAACCTTTTTTGTGTGTGATATAGATCTGTTCACTTGGGCTCCAGTCTTGCACCATTGAAACCAGAGGCAACATTGTCATTGGCTTCAGGCCTTTGGAACTGGACTAAAGCCACTTAACACACCCTGTTTGTCAGAAGGTAACAAGTTTTGGCCTCTGCTGAAATAGGCCAGATTGAGACCTGTGATTGAAACACAAGTGCAATGTCTATATCTAAGTGCTGGTCCTCTGCATCAGTGGTTCTCAACCTTTCCAGACTACCCTACCCCTTTCAGGAGTCTGATTAGTCTTGTGTACCCCAAGCATCACCTCACTTAAACTATTTGCTTTCAAAATCAGACATAAAAATACAAAAATGTCACAGCACACTGACTTCAAAAATGCTTCCTTTATAATTATATGGTAAAAATGAGAAAATAAATCAATTGGAATATAAACATTGTACTTGCATTTCAGTGTACCCAAAGCCTGAGCCCTGCTACCCAGGCCTGAAGCATATAACTTAGCTTCATGGGACCTCCTGTGGCATGAGGCCCTAGGCAATTGCCCTGCTTGCCTCCCCTTAATGCCTGCCCTGCACTTCTGATCTCCCCCCCCGCCCCGCCCAACCTGTCCCAGAACCCTCAGGTTGACACACTGAACTAGACAAATCTAGAGGAGTTGGCATACCCTCTGGTTGAGAACCACTGCTTTGCATCATTCAGTCTTAGTTATTATTCACTGTGTGTCTGTGTAAATGACAAAGAAACCTCTCATTAGCCACCTAATATTCATGTAACAGTTAACTGATACCATTTTTATCACCTTTTTCTGGGCTAGGACCAATATTTTCAGAAATGGCTAGTGATTTTTGGATGCCTCCTATTTTGAGTGTCCAATTTATGTCCTAAAAAGAGCATCTGCCTTCTAAAAATGGGTGCGTCTTTTTTTTTTTTTTTTTTAAAAAGACTTCTCAAGTTAGGCACCCAGAAATCACTGACACTTTTGGAAATCTGGGTCTAAATCCCCAGATGGTATAAATTGGCATAGTGAAAATGAACAGAGCTTAATTTTTCTATTGTATGGATTTGGGGCTCAGAAAGGTAGATGTTAAAATAGGTCCTGATCCTGCTCTGTTGATATTAATGGCAAAAATCATTAGGCCTGATTCTTATTTACACTAAAGCCATTTCACATCCCTCTGATGGTGTAGCGAGGCCTTATAGTGGGGATAAACTGCATTTACATTCATTTTAAAGCCTCTTTGCTCTTCCAGAGTGGTGTATAGTAAATGAGAATTCACACTCATCGACTTATCTGGGAGCCAGACCTAATAAGGGATATTTTTTTGGATGAGTTACTCAAAGAAATGTATTTACCTGTGTAACCAAGATGGGAATCCTTCAGAAAGACAATAACAGTTATTTATTTATAGAATGTTGTGCATGATAGGAAGAGAGAATGAATGTTCCAAAGCATGAAAATCAGCAGGTGGGCAGCCGAATGATCATTTTAAAATACCGGTTTTCACTCGACTGTACTTTGTTAAATTGCCTAGGATGAAGGTGGATGAAGAATTTCACCCATTCGAAAAAATGAATATATATTCATGTGCACTTCAGAATTCTCCATTTGTTACTTTAAAGCTGAGCCAAAGTAATATTAGACCTAATTTAGACTAATGGGAAATTAAAGTCTCCACAGGCTTGAAAAATTATTTAAAAACTTACAAAATACTCCCTCTCCCCATAAAGCTACTAAAATGTATTCAATTGGTGTAAGACCACTAAATAAAAACATCCACTTTATAGTTATATTGCAGACTTAAATGGGAATGAATAGCTGAAATACAACACATTTTAAAGAAATAAGCAGAAAAGTATTTCCTTTCCAGAGTAATAAATCGGGGGGAGGAAATGGAATATAAGCCATTCTATTCTATAGGGGCTTGTAGAAATGCCATTGAATCAATCACTTAATCCCTTTAAGTACAAACATTATCACCTTGAACTCTAAAACAAAGAATAAACAGAACAGGTTGGATCTCACTGGTTTCAAACACTCTGCCAAATTGTCACCAGGAACATCAGAATCCAGGAAAAGGAGATGGCAAAATCCCATTATGATATTTTTAGCTTTGTTTACATCACTTAATCCCATCAGTTATTCTTGTTCATGACACATAGCCCAGCCTCACTTGATCACACCACAGGACTGATTGCACTGCTTGAGCCTTATCACAACAAGGGTTTGACCAGATCCTGGGTATTTAACAAGTATTTAATACATGGCAAATAAGTATTTAATATATGTTGCAGAGGAGACATTCTATCCATGGGAAAGGGTTTGACCTTCCCTCATGGTCTCATTCCCCACAATGTTGCAGAGGGCTGTGTATGGGTTTAGGGTTCTATGCAGCTGGCGTGAATAGGAAGGTGATGGGTAGACTAAGGGCAGGAATGGGAAAGAGGGAAGTATTGTTTTCCACCAGTTCCATGGAGTTCCCTATGGAAAGATAATCTACCCTTAGATGTAATATCTTTCTGCTTCTCCTGCACGCACTTGGCTTGGGAGCAGTACTGCTAGGTATGGCAAGTGGTATCCCAGGTCAGTATGATCATGGCCTCTGGATGCTATTATAATAGTTAGTGAATGGAACTGGTTAAAAATGGGGAGTCTTGAAAAATTTCTCTAATTATCCCTTTTTTTCATTGAACATTTTCAAGCAGCTTAATTAATATATTACATTGTATACTTATGTAGCTCTCCACATCCATCCACATTAGTTTTTGCTGCAGATTGTGGAGGCAATTTCTTGAAGAAATTCATCAGATTTCAATGGGAGTTCTGCATGATTAAGGCCTGCAGAATGTACTGTATGTAATTTAGAAGGAAGGTGGTTTGCTAGAAGTATTTCTTTGCTTCACTGCTGATAAATAGACATGAACTGGGGGCAAGGTCAATGTGGCTCCTTGTCTTTGCTGATGGAATTTAACAGGTTCCATGTCTGCTTGGTCTGTCGAGTGACTTCAAGAACAGATTCAGAGAATTCCAGTTACCGGCAAATAAACAGAGGTTATCAGCTATGCTTCTGTGAGCAGCAGCAGAAAAGGATTAGACTGAAGTTTTCAAAGCTCCCTATAGGATTTGGACAACTAATTCCCATTAAAATGAATGAGAACTGGGCATCCCAGCCACCTAGGGGACTTTGAAAATCTCCCTCTTAAAATATAAGGATTAGCTCATGGCATTTAGCCCCTAGTATCCTGTAAGGCTATTGCCATACCATAGTGCAGAATATACTTTTCACATTTGAAAAAATCTTTTTTTAGTCTTCCCCAGCTCAAATATGGCCCAAGGGATATTGCTCAACATTTGCAAAATGAATAAAAACAATAAACAGTTCTGTGCAGCTCCTGGAAGCAGTTGCATGTCCCCCTTCCAGCTCCTACACGTAGGGGCAGCCAGGGGGCGCTGCACACTGCCTGCATCCCAAGTGCTGCCCCCGCAGCTCCCATTGACGGGGAACCATGGCTAATGGGAGCTGCAGGGGTGACACCTGCGGACAGAGCAGTGAGCAGAGCTGCCTGGCTGCACCTCCGCATAGGAGCTGGATGGGGATATGCCACTGCTTCTGGGAGCTGCATGAGGTAAGCACTGCCTACAGCCTGCACCTCAACCCCCTGCCCCAGCCCTGATTCCCGTCCTGCCCTCAAAACGCTCGGTCTCAGCCCAGAGCACCCTCCTGCATGCCCAACCCCTCATCCCCAGCCCTGATCCCCCTACTGCCTTCACTTCCTCCCACACCCCAACCTCCAATTTTGTGAGCACTCATAGCCCACTATACAATTTCCATACGCAGATGTGGCCCTCAGGCCAAAAAGTTTGCCCATCCCGGTCTAGACCAATCATGGAAGAATGGAGCCCCAAAAGATGAATGTTTCAGAAAATTATAAGCAGTACTCCTGTCAGGCCAGGTCGGGAGGTGGGCTATGGGGAGGGGGGAGACAGACAGTGTTGGGTGCTGGGGGGAGGTCATAAAGGCTAGTGGAGGGGGACAGACTGGGGCAAGGGATGAATGGGAGTGGAGGCACAGGGCTGGGGTTGGGGTGGAGGTGCACATAGTGATGAGGGAGGAGAGGCAGAGCTACAGAGGATGGCTGAGTGGGGGCACTGGGACCAGGGGCGGCTCTAGCTTTTTGGCCGCCCCAAGCAGTCATGCGCGGGAGGCGCCCCGGAGCCGCGGGAGCAGCGGACCTCCCGCGGCTGCGGACGGCTCGCGGGTCTGGCGGCTCCGCTTGAGCTGCCACAGCCATGCCTGCGGGAGGTCCAGCCGAGCCGCGGGACAAGCGCCCCCTCCGCAGTCATGCCTGCGGCAGGTCCGCCAGCCGAGCCTGCCGCTCCCCCGGCCGCAGGGGACGCCCCCTAGATTTTGCCGCCCTAGGCACCAGCTTGTTTTGCTGGTGCCTAGAGCCGCCCCTGACTGGGACACACGGCGGTGGAGGGACACGGGGTGCAAGGACACATGGGGGTGAACGGACACACGGGGACAGGGACAGATGTGCCTGACAGAATGGAAGAAGCTAGGGGTCAGCCAGGGTCTGTATCGGAGAAGCTCCCTAACAATCCCTCTCTGCCCCTCAAAAAACTGTTTCATACTTTTCCCACCCATACCCAACAACTCTCTAGGTTCACACCCAGCCTGCCTCCCAGCAATTTACTTCCCTCATCTCTTCCATTACCCTTGACTACTCCAAGCCTTTGCACCGCTTCTGAGGGGTGCGGGAAATATAGTTCTGTATTGTAGTTTAAATGAATTATTACTCGAGTTCTGTGTTAATATGCCTAGTACGGAATCTATTCGTCAAACATTTCCTGAATCTTTTTTGTTGTCTGTATTGTTACAGACATACTTGCTGACAGGTATTCTGAAATAAATGGCCAAAAATAATTGGAACTGGTGTGATTATATTGTTGTTTTGACAAATAAAATATGCAGACTTTTTTGCAGAATTCCCCCAGGAGTAAAGCATATGAAAACAACTGTATAATAGAAACTGTTTTGTAGGTTTAACCATAGTGGTAATCTATGCTATGAAGTGAATGCTGTAATTGTAGATTTTTACAGTAAGGCAGGTGTAATAACCTATATCATTCATAAGAGGCCAATTTTTCCTTCAAAATATTCAGTCTATCCTGTTCACCATTCTCATCACTGTCTAGGGCCTGTAGCAATCAAAGACTGTTTCACAGATATTTCTAGAAACACTGTGTAGTAGAGGAAATGAAATTGCATACGTTTTTTAACCACTTCTATGTAAAGTAAACAAGATTCATTGTCCAGCCACAATGAATAGCAAAATTGTATATAATTTTCATTTAAAGATGGGATCTGTTCAATATATGTTCTGAAACAGTCTAATCACACATGGATTTAAAAAAAATTCACCTCTGCCAAAGTATTTTAAAAGAGAAAAAATACTGGGTAAATATTAACACTTGTGCCTTAGATGATAATGCCCTGATCCAGCAAAGCTCTTAACTTTAAGCATATGAGTAATCCTATTCACTTCAGTGGGAGTACTCATACTTAAAATTAAGCATGTGCTTAAGTGCTTTGCTAAATCAGTGCATGATGTATAAGCTGAGTTTTTTTTAATTAAAACAATATGTAGCAACACTAGTTATAGTGAAGGTGTCTATTTATAGATCCTTAACTTTCCAGAAAATAAAGCTCACTCCAGTCAGTGAATTTCTGTTTCTTATGCCTTTTCTCAGCTCAAAGATGATGATTTTTTTTTAATTGGGGTGGGTATGTGTGGGCGGGGGGGGGGGGGAGAAAGGCTAAGATATGTTTGGCTGCTTTGAATTATTTGAGCATGAATACAGAAGGGTTTGTCATGCAATAATACTGATGCTCTTGATTTCAGTGGGCTTTAGATGCGGCTTTGGGTGAAGTTACCCAGCTGTCTGTCAGTGGACATGTATCGGTATATCCTTTGGTTTCCTATGTGAAATGAACATGAGTACTTGTGGCACCTTGGAGACTAACAAATTTATTTGATCATAAGCTTTCATGGGCTAAAACCCACTTCATCAGATGCATGTGGTGGAAAATACACTGCATGCATCTGATGAAGTGGGTTTTAGCCCACAAAAGCTTATGATCAAATAAATTTGTTAGTCTCTAAGGTGCCACAAGTACTCATGTTCTTTTTGCAGATACAGACTAACATGGGTGTTACTCTGAAACCAGTCATTATGTGAAATGAGTTGGTGATCTCAGTCAAGGACTTAGTTGATAGGTGTCTGTTTAAATAAAAAAAAAACAACGCAACCTGCCAGATCAACTGTCACCGTTGTTGTCAGGGTGAGAGAAGTCAAGGATTGATACAGTATGGAAAAGTGAACTCTCTCCATAACCTTTTCAGTGCTCTCATTCCACTGAAAGCTTAAGATTTCAGATAATTTTTCATCTGCTCAGAGGTGCTGCTCCAAATGAACTGGGAAAAATCCCTCTATTTTGCCCAAGACACTATAGTGTTTTGTAGGCTCATGTGGCTTAGTGAATTATTTTGTTTGTGCTTATTGTGGTCCCTGAAGAAGTATTATTTTTTAACAAATATAAACTCCAGAAATCAAACTAAATGAATACAATTTTTTTTATTAAAAGAAGAAAATAGATCACATTAGCCACAATCGGCATCTTGACAAGCGTGCCAACACAAAATGAAATATCCCCAGTATGCCTCGTCACTAAGTTGCAGGGATCACCTTTTGGTGGCTGAAGGGATAGTTTTAAATTTGATCTTTTGGCTGATGTTACCAGTCATAATAGTGGTATTTGTGGTGCAGAAGAGCCCTGTTTGCCTGTGAGAAGCAGTGCATTCTGGAGAAATGAGCACAGAGTTGGAAACAGATTCATACATTCCAAGGCCAACCACTGTGATCATCTAATCTAACTTCCTGTATAACGCAGGCCAAAGAACAACCATAAAACAATTCCCTCTGAACTAAACCATATCTTCTGGGGGAAAAAAAAAAATCTGGTCTTGATTATAAAATTGCCAGTGATGGAGACACTTGCCTCACAAAGGTGTTCTGAAGGTTAACTAGTTAATGCCTTTTTAATGCTTTGAACATGTAAAGTGCTATTTATATGCTTAGTATTATCACTAAAACCTGGTCTGAGAGCAGTATCTTATTTCTCATAGACCATCACTACTGAGTCCCATTTCAACATATCACATAGCAATGAGAGGTTCTATTCCCAGTAGCAATTCCAGGTTATCTAGTCTCCTCCTATTTACCAGCTTTTACAATTACCATGACAACACTGCTTACTCCAGCAAGCTTTTCACACATTTCTTGTGGATACCTAATGCTTCCTAAATGACACAGAGTTGAAAACCAGGACATAAAGGCACATAACAATTGCCAGAACATAAGAGAGCTGCATTTTTCTTTGTCCGGCTTGTGGTGTTCCCCTCTGTTACTTTCTTCTTTCTAGTTGGAAGCAGATCAATAGATTTGTAGCTGGATCAAGACAAATGGCTTGATTGTGTAGTAAATGAATTACTTTGACTAGTTTTCTCATTCAAGCTTGTATTGTCATAGCTAATGTTGCCTGTGGAAGTAGGTCCTTTTTTTTCCTATCTCCATGTCATCGAGTTGTGTTTGGTTTTTGAATATTTGGAAAGATAAAATACTCATTAAATCATATGGAGACAAAAGAAATAAAATTACCTTTGCAGAATCCAATTGGTCTTTGCCGCGATGTATTAGTCAGTCACAGGAATGCTCCCCTGACTGCCCTCATCTCAGCCGGTTGATATTCTCTAAGCAAATACTTCATATGCCAGCCTCAGAATAAAACCGGCAGCAGAGAAAGATCTCATGCAGGGGAATGGAATATACCTAGAGTCCTTGTTTAGGGTCAGCTGTAATAATAAAATACACCCACACCTCCACACTGTGGAAACCTGACGCATTTGTTAATTGAATCTGGATCCTTAATTTGTATTTATGGAGAAAAAATCCTCCCATGGATCCTATATATGGAAAGCAAGGGTGGGAAAGATACATTAGAAATCATTCATTCTGTCATGATTCTGACTTTTATTCTCCATTGGGTCCTTTTTAGATTGTATTTTACAACCCACATCAAAGACCAATACTGGTCAAGACCTATTGCACACAAATGAACTATAAACAGGAGACATTTGAGGCTACTGTAAATATATATATTGCGCTATGTGCTACTAAAATACCTATTGCCTAGGAGTTTTATTGGGCTATGGTTTCATTATTGCACTGCTCTGCTTTCAGGCAACTGTTTCAATCTATGCTTCAGAGCTTTGAGGTGAACCCAAGTGCGCAAGCATCACCAACTCAACTGGACTCATTCTCAGACCACTACAGCATGCATTGAAGTGGAAGTTCCTGAAAGCATTCTTTACATCTAAGCATTTATCCAATGCTCATATACTGAGCTTGATTCTCTTCTCACTTGAACTAGTTTTACACAGGTGCAACTGCATTGACTTCAGCTGACTTACACTGATGTGAGAGGAAAATAAGATCCCATTTTATTTCTCTCATTAAAATGTAAAATGAAATGATTGAGATTGTTATATGTAGTACAGAAATGCTGTCAGGAGCCACTTCCCTGAAGGCAGTTTAGTAAAGGGAAATAGTGGCCTTTTTGAAAGCATATCTTTTAGGAAGGGTACTTTTAGCTTCACTTTGATATGGAGCAATAAGGGGAAATGATCTGCCATTTTGACAGTGAAGTTCTTTGAGGCATTCTCTGTAGTTGAAAATTATTTGCCAGCCTCTTTTGAAGAAGAAATTTTCAGTGAAGAGCAACAACAAAAAATGGCCAGTAAGCCTACACATTTTTTCCAAATGTAGCCAATGCACAAGATTTCAGTGAAATATTGGAAGTTTAAAGCATCTGTGTTAAAATGCTATTAAGATCATTTGAGTGGTTTTTTGAAAATCTGGCACAGGGTGCTAAATTTCATAAAGGAGCTATTTAAAAATCTCAACTCAGACTAAATTACTGATTTACTTGTAAATTCTCAGAGTTCATTCTGAATTCATATGTAACAACGTGGTTGAATCCTTTTTAAGTGAAAAACTCAGTCTTAGCTATGAAACTCAACCAGGACTTCCATAATTAGCAGAACTGATCACAAGTTGGAATTTCCATGTAGCTAGAAATTCTGATAGTTCAACATTTGTTTTTTTTCCTGAATGGAGACAAAAAAAATCATATTTAAATTTGTGGAATGCAGTGCACCATGGGAGATATAGTCTGACTGGGGAGACCAGCCCAAAGGAGAGTATGCGGACATGAGATTCTGACTCCACAATTCCCAGGAGGTGTCATGGCAGTTTAGGTGGGCACAGATTAATGTTGATTTGACCTGAAACAAGGTTTTAAATTCAGTTCAACAAAGTGAAATGTTAACGTTGGAGATGACTTGACCTGAAATGAAATCTTGACATTTTCCTGAAAACTTTGATTTTTGGGAAAACTGCATTTTGTGTTTGGGGGAAAAAAACAACCCATTTTGATGGAAAATTCTCCTTTTGTTTTAATTAGCCCAGTTGGGAATTGGAACATACATGATAAACACATTATTTATTATATGCATTACCATACACCTAGCAGCACCAGTCATGGACCAGTACCCCATTGTGTTAGGCGCTGTTCAAACAGAACAAAAAGACGATCCCTTCCCCAAAAGCTTGCTAAAACCAGAGTGACACACACCTTGACTCAAATTAGTTTATTTTGTCTGTTTAATTACATGAAATCCAGATAAACTTGTAATTTTTTTTCAACTGGTTGGAATAGGCTAGTCATAACCATGAAAAAAATTATATGGAACCTAAAAAGAAGAGAACTACAGGTAAATTCTTTCCCCTTCCATCACTAGCAATGTTTAACTTCTCAGAGATGTCTTTCTATATGTCTTTATAAAATCTTAGGAAAGCTTCCCTCAGCATTTATCTCCTTATATGGACTTTTTTTTCTACTAAGACCATACTGTATTTAATCATCTCCTATCTTTATTTTATTCATAATCTAGATTCCAAAGTCAGAAGGGATCAGTGTGATCATTTAGTCTGTTCTCTATAACAGACTATCAACATCTCCAAATAATTTGTAGAACATATCTTTCAGAAAAATATTCAATCTTGATTTAAAAATGGCTAGTGATGGAAAATCTCCCATGGCCTTTGGTAAATAATCATTGGAACAATGGCCATAATTGTTAAAAATGTACACCTTATTTTCACTTTAAATTTCCAGCCATTGGATCATGTTATACCTTTCTTTGCTAGATTGAAGAGCCCATTATCAAATATTTGTTCCTCATGCAGGGACTTACTCATAGACTTTAAGGCCTGAAGGGACCATCAGGATCATCTACTCTGATCTCCTGCACATCACAGGCCACAGAACCTTGCCCACCCACTCTTGTAATAGGCCCATAACCTCTGTCTGAATTAGCAAAGTCCTCAAATCTTGATTTAAACGCTTGAAGCTACAGAAAAGCCAGCAATTAATTCAAACCAGCAAGTAACCCATGCACCCTGCTGCAGAGGAAACTAGAAAATCCCCAGGTCTATGCAATGTGATCTGATGGAAAATTCCTTCCTGACCCCAAATACTTAAACTGTAATCAAATCATCCCTTAACTTTCTGTAAGCTAAATAGACGGAGCTCCTTGTCTGTCATTATAAGGCATGTTTTCTACTCCTCTAATCATTCTTAGGGCTCTTCACTGAACCCTCATTAACTTATCAACCTCCTCCTTCAACTGTGGACACCAGAACTGGACACAGTATTCCAGCAGCTGATGCACCAGTGCCAAATACAGAGGTAAAATAACCTGTCAACTCCTACTTAAAAGTTGCCTGTTTATGCAAGGATCACATTAGCCCTTTTGGACCCAGGGTTCTACTGGGAGCTCATGTTCTGATGGCTATCCACCACAACCCCCATATCTCTTTTTATTGTCCATGCTTCCCAGGATAGTCTCCAACCTGTAAGTATTCTTTGTAGATATATACATTTACATTTAGCTGTATAAAATGCATCACTTGCTTGTGTCCAGCTTACTAAGTGATCCAGATTGCTCTGTATTAGTGACCTTTCCACTTCATCATGATTTACCACTCCCCTAATTTTTGTCATCTGGAAACTTTTTATCAGTGGTAAAAATGTTAAATAGAATAGGGCCATTAGAAACATACCAACTTGATGATTCCCTGTTTAGTTACTTTTTAAGAGGTATCAGTTAGCTATGAATCCATTTAATATGTACCATATTAATTTTAATTTCCAGTTTTTAATCAAACTGTCATGCAATATCAAGTCAAATGACTAACAGAAGTTTAAGTATATTACATCAATACTATCACTTTCATCAATCAAACTTGCAATCTCATAAAAAGATACTCAGTCTATCAATCTATTTTTCATAAACTTGTTGATTGGCATTAATTACAGAATCAAAGGAGGGTAATATATTTATTGAATCCGCTATCGGCTGCTCCATTGTTACCTGGGATCAATGCCAGATTGATAAGTCTATAATTGCCTGGGTCATCCTGTTAACTCTTAAAATATTTGCATAATATTAGCTTTCTTCTAGTCTTCTGGAACTTCCCCAATTTTTCAAGGCTTAAACTCAACATTAACAGACCAAGAGCACCTCAGCGAACTCTTTGAAAACTTTTGGATGCAAGTTATATGCATTTGCCGATTTAAAATGTCTAACTTAAATAGCTGTGGTTTAACATCCTCCCATGCTACTAGTTGAATGGAAAGAGTTATGATATGAATAAAACACCTGTTTTTCCCATATACAGGACAACAATTTATTGAACACTTCCATGGTGTTCATGATTTTATCATTTCCATCTAGCAATGGACCACTAGCTTTAAGGATCACCGTTACATTTTGGTAGTTGTCAAGCAAATACCTCATGGCATTTTATATGGTCAGTGGTTATAAGAATCATGCTTGGAAAATCAGCTTGTTTAGGGGAACATGGAGTAGAAAGATTGCATAGATGTTCCGGGAGCTGAACTCTTGAATTTCTTGGATTAGAAATGTGACTATATTCCATAGTTGCTGAAGCCAGGAATAAATATAAAGCTGTGACCAGAAATCCCTATAGCTGATATAGACTTCATTTAGTCCTAAACTTACTTCAACACTAGTGCAAAAATGTCCCCAAGTTGTGGTCCATTGAAGTTGCCACTCACTTCTGCAGAGACAGCTGCAACACAGCTAATGCCTGGGCCAGAGAAAAAGGGAGTGGAAGAAATATTATTCCATTTCCCTGTTATTTCTAAGGCAGCAAAGCCATCTCACAAAGCTTCAGCCAAACCTTGTTGGCTGTAGCTGGCTTGTGTTAATGGTGTGTGTGTGTGTGTGTGTGGTTTTTTTAAAGTTACACTGACATATTGGAAATTCTGCTTGTGTATCTGCTTTCCATATATTGGAAACGTGCATTAGTCCGTGATCGATGGATCTGAGGAGAGAGTATTTAAGCACGAAGGAAAAAAAAAAAGCAAGCTATCTAATCAAGCTACAACTGCAGATATATATTCAATACATGCAATTGCATTTTACCACTCGCAGAACATCATATGTTTCAGAGATGGACTTTGGTTTGATCTCAGATTAAATGACTTCAAAAGAATAATTTGCTTGATTTGATTGAAACTGGCAGTGCCATAATGGCTGATTGCAGGCTCAATATCAAGCATATATTGCATCACAGGAAGACAAATGAATGTTCCTGTTTCCTGTGCCAAAGCTTTATCCCAAGAGGCAACAGAGTATTCAGCCAAAAAATGTTTTCATGAAATATCAAGTGGAGAGAGGTACATGACATTCAAAATAAAATGTGGAGTTTTGCCAGTCTAGGTAAGGCCTCACTATGATCAAATATTTCTCACAGTGTACCTGTGAGTAGCTGCTCCTGTATTTTTCACTACATGCATCCGATGAAGTGAGTTCTAGCCCACAAAACTTATGCCCAAATAAATTTGTTAGTCTCTCATGTGCCACAAGGACTCCTCATTGTTTTTGAGTGTACTGTATGCTGACCAATTTAAACACTCGGTTAGCCTACATTCCTGCTGTTGGATGAAATTGTGGCAAATCAAATCTCCCTTAGTCTACCAGGGAGTTAAAAGTACTTCAACAGTGAGAAAAATGACATAAATTCTTACAGCTAACGTGTAATCCATTTCACTGGCTTTTTATCCTGATGTATCCAAGGACAGAAAATTGCTCTCCGTGCTGTAATTTTGTTAACTGCAGGGAGTGTGTTTGACACACTTGGTAAACAGTTTATAAGCATGAGTCTTTGTTAAGTAACTGGATCAGCCATGTCTCAAATTTTGGATGCAGTTTTCAGTTGGATGGCAGTATTAATGGCTATTTTAGTCGGTGGAGGCTTAAAAGGCCAGTTAACATGCTACTATATCATCCCAAACTGCTGCATGATCACCAGGATTCCTTGATAAGGTGTTGGCCATCACCTCTGGGTTTCCTGGAGTATATGTTGCAATAGGTTTAAACCTCCCCTAAAGCAGAGCACTATCTGACATCTAAGAGGTAGGCAGCTTGCCTTGTGATCCTCATGTGCCCGTGTTTGCCAGTCATTTTTTCTATTTAGGCACCCTTGGTCTCAATCTGCAGTTATCTGGAACAATGAGAGAGGCTTCCAGTCATCTCCATTTAACTGGAGAAGCACTGCACTGAAACCACAGCAGCTGGCGTCTGCAGAAATAGAAACAACATAAAATGCCAGTAGTGGAGATGTGGCAAATAGATTCTGTAGAGCCTTAGAAGGGAACATCTGTGCCTTGTCTCAGATCCATGTAGTCTGTATTAAGCCGTTCATGAAGACGCAAGTAATCTGAAGCTAGGTTGAGTGTGAATGTATCACAATATTTTATCATAATGAGTAACACCATCAGTTTTGATATATTTTTGGTGCTGGCATTTCAGTTATTGAATATTTTTTTTCCTCCTGGATCTGCCCTCTACACCAATCACATGCCTGAAGAATCCTGGTTGGATTTGTCTTGGTATACTTTTTGCATTTTAGTTCAGAAACCTTAATTACTGCAGAGCTGGTTTTAACCTTACCTTAGGGGCCAGCTAGTGTAAATCTGTACAGCTCTATTGCTTTCAACTCACTGACTCTGTTTCACTGAAGAGATTCTACCAGAGTCTTCATGCCTGGCTTCCTGCTGTGGATTTAAGGAAACATATACTCATAAACATCACCTACACTTATTTTGGGTGTTCCATATTTTTCTACCATAGACATTTAATTTTAGAATATTAATGCAACATCTGGTTTTAGTTATTGGTCTTTATATCTTAATACCACATGTTCCATAATGATATTTAAAATGTCAGTCACTGAAAGACCCTTGTTCGTTCTGAGCTGGTTAGCATTGTGCTGACTGTCCATGAGTCAATCTCCCCACCAAGATGATGTCCTCATCAGTGTATGTCATGTGAATGATTCCCTGTTTTACACCTTGTTGATTGCGGTCATGGTGATGTGATTCAAAGAACCATTTCAGCTTTTTCGATTGGCAGTAACTTTGAGTCCATTGGTGGCATTTGTCTCTCTGACACTCTGTCCTAGAGATTTCCCATTCATCACAGCTACAAGCTGCTGCAAATATGTTCACTCCTTTCATGAAGGTTTCAGCAATGAATGGCAAAGTCACATCATCTGGAGGCATACAGAAGATTGTCACTTTGGGCTCTAAAATGTAAGAATCCTTAAAGGTTAATCTTGCAATGTGACAACTCTGCACATAGTCATGGACGAGCTCTCCTTCCTCTTTGTACAGTATTTCATACTGCTCCCAATAGACAGTAATGGAAACAGCACTTTATATTTATTTCCTACATCATCACACCTATATACATCCTCCTTGCATATGTCCCCCACATCAGCATTCAGCGTGACACAACATTAACACAACGAGCACTACAAAATAAATACCCATCACGATCGCATTCACAATCCAAAATTACCAGAAAAACAAACTAACACCATTCCACTGACCTTTACTTGGCTTTCCTCCGTCATTGACAATCTGCAGGACTTGTCATTATTTTAGTCTATTTGAAATTTCTTTGTGAGGGAGGGTCTTTAATGTTTAGTGACAGGGATGATATCAAAATGACATGGATGAAAGGATTATAAAAGATTTCCCCAGATTCCATGCTAAAGTACTAGATGTCTATACTCAGCAGATTTTTATCCCCCATACACTCTCCTCTTCCTACCATCCTGGGATATGTTGCAACACACAGCATCACTGTGTATTTAGCATCTGGAATTATAACAATGAGAGTTGTCTGGTCTCTACAGGGCCGGTGCAAGCATATTTTGTACTGTAGGCAGGGGCGGCTCCAGGCACCAGCACGCCAAGCCGCGGGGGGCGCTCTGCCGGTCGCCGGGAGGGCGGCAGGCAGGGTGCCTTCGGCGGCATGCCTGCGGAGGGTCCTCTGGTCCCGCGGGACTGGCGACCGGCAGAGTGCCCCCGTGGCATGCCGCCGTGCTTGGGGCGGCGAAATGTCTAGAGCCGCCCCTTACCGTAGGCGAAACTTCCACCTTGCGCCCCCCCTTGCACATCAGTCCATTGAAGGGCAAATCCCAATGAGCCTTTATAGACCCCAGGGGCCAGCCATGCCCATGGGCTGCTCCCCAGACCAGGTTCCCCCTCCCCGCCCCCTGAACTCCCTTGGAGGGTGCACAGCCCCCCTCCCTGCGAGCCCTCCCCATCCCACCTTGGCGGCCCCCGCCCTGAGTCCACTTACTGGGTTTGCCGGGCTTGGGCTGTTGCAGCAGCCTGGGAGGGAGGGGCTCCTGCAGGTTGCAGTGGATGCATGCGGGCGCCAGCCCCCCATGCGCCTCCCCCCCACTGCCCCCTCACCACGCTCGGGCTCTGCCGCTCCCGGGCATGTGAGCCGCCGGGGCCCTGAGCCTGCTCCAGGAAGGGCAGCAGCAGCTCACACACCCAGGAGCGGCAGAGCCCGAGTGTGGTGAAGAGGGAGCCGGGGAGCGCCCGGGGGCTGCCGCCTGCATGCATCTGCTGCAGCCTGCAGGAGCCCCTGGGAGGGAGGGGTCGCCGGGCTGCAGCCTGGGCAGGAGGGACAGGGGGTGCAGCTGCTCCCCGCTAGCGGCACTGCTGCCTTTGCAGGGCTGCTGCCCCCCCCCCCGCACTGCGCTGACTCCTCCATGACTGGGGCTTGCTGCCCCTGCAAACCGACGCTCTGGCTCTCCGGTGCCTCCGGAAGGCGGCTCCTCCCTGCTGAGCCTGGGCATCTAGTTTGCCTAGTGATTGCACCGGCCCTGGGTCTCTAGAAGAGACCATGTAGTTAACATGTTGTTGCTGCTAAAAATAAGAAAATGTGGGTACCTTGGAATATAACCTAACATTTATGGGATGATATTTAGCCTGTATGTTTTGAGTACCACATGCAGCGTGAGGTCTATTGCTTGGTTTGTTCCCAGAATTTGAATGTAAATGTTAATGGACTGTTCTGACGGCAGAAATAAGTGGTAATTCTCAAAGGGACACTAACACATGGAAACCACCTTAAGCAAATTTAAATATTTATCTAGATTTGCCGACACACACACACACTGTAAAGCAGTAGTCCCCAAACTTTCAAGGGTTTTACCCCCACCCCTTTCTGCGCCCCCTGACCTCTCTGAGCTGGGGCCAGGAGCAGGGCTATGGTGGGGTGGGGGAAGGGGGGTCAGAAATGCAGATGGGGTAAAGGGGCTGAGGCTGCAGCTGTGGGTGGGGCTGGGGCTGGGGGTGGAAGTGGAGCTGCAGCCCGGCTGCTGTGGGGGCTGGGAATGGAGCTATGGCCAACGGTTGGGGATGAGGCCAGGAGCAGGGCTCGGAGCCAGGGATACAGCTGGGGGCAGGAATGGAGCAGAGCTGGGAGTGTAGCAGGGCTGGATGGTGCTCCCTCCCCCCGCCTTGTGCCCACCCAGACAGTCCTCCACATCCCCTTAGGGGGGTGCACTCCACACTTTGGGGTCCTCTGCTATAAAGGAGTTATGAGTCTCTTATTGACTCCAAGCTAATGGAGCAGCTCCTTTAGTTCAAACAGTACCAAGTCACGTTCTAGAGCTGGAAGTCCTAGGTTCAGCCCTTCCGTGGATGACTCTCTTCATTGTATCTGGCTGCTTCCCAAAGCACATGACATTATTTAGATTTTAATAGAAGCAATTTAAATTTTGCAAGCAAAGGGCAAGTGCCACTGGTGTGAGTAGGAACTACACAAGTTTGTGCAAATATACTTGTTTGCAAATTAATATAGGTGTTTGCAAGAAGAACAGCCGTTCACCAGCATATGCACTGATGATGGAAAAAACACACAAAATCTGCAAGAATGGCTGAATTGCGACACTATTCGGAAGTTGTGAAAATGTTCTTGAATAATTTCCCCACTATTCCCCTTCCTCAGTTCCATAGGACAAAAGAAAAACAAGAGTTTTCTTTTTCAAGGAGAGAAATGTGGGATGATCATTTTAAACGATGCTTTATATTTTACAAACTGTTAATTTCATACTAACTGTGACATGTCTCCTAAGAAACGAATTGAGGTTACTACAGTTATTTCCTAATTAAGTCCCAGTCCTGCCATCCTTCCATGTATGAAACTTTAATTGGAGTCAAAGAAAGGATAAGGTTTGACTGATTTAGACCAGAATTGTTAATGTGATGTGTATAGCAACTAGAATACAACACGTCTACATTTTTATCTGTACGTGGAAGATGAGCTAGCACTAGTTGTACATGTGGGTTTAAGTGACACAAGGAGAAGAGATCAACAATTTTGAGGTGAAATTCAGATATCTCCAATGGAGACTAAAGGACAAACTGGTGTTTCTGCTGATGATACCAGTTATAAACAGCTGTGACTGAACAGGATTACAGTAGTGAATGATGGGTTTATCTAGATGATGCAATAGAGGATGCAGAATTCGTGGATAATTAGGACTGCTGTGACAGTGAGGTTAATAGAGATTGAAATAGGAGTCAGAGCCTGCATTTCAATAGAGAGAGAACAGGTAGCCTGGCAGCGAATGCTGAATACTATGGTATTATGTGGTGATTGATATATATTTTGTAAACTCAAGTATGGAGTGGGAAGACTTAGTTTTTTTTGTAGCACATTACTGGCACACACATGTTATTTTTAAAACGGAGCAGAACAGTTGGCAAGTGGAAAAATATGTCCTTGCTCTGAATTCTGCATGAACAATGAAGGCCTTGAAGTGTCTGGGGCCAAACCTGCACTCTTTCAGGAATAACTCCCACTGAAGTTGATGGGCAGTTTGCCTGAGCATGGACTCCAGGATTTGGTTCTTGGAAATTTTAAATGATGGTGATTTTCTAAAGTAAAAGAATGCATAACTAAGAAAATTGCAGCTATCTAAGAGAAATAATGGTGTTGGGGTGACTTGGTTTGGTTTGGCAGATACTCGTATATCTTTGTGATAGCTTAACTTTCTCTCAATGGATTTTTCTCTCCTTCCTTTGACAGATTGATGCCTTATTAATGTCTTTCAATGACTTTTTTGGTAGTAAAAATAAGGTATTATGATTCTAATCATAGGTTAATCAGAATTGTGAAAGGTCGTTAATCAGCTGTCAATTAGTTAACTTGATTGGAAACGGAGTACAGTACTGGAAGGGTTGGATTTCCCTAGTTGAGCCTTTTAAATACAGATCTGCTTCATTTTAGAAGGCAATAGGAGCAAGTGCTTGGTTTTAAAAACACAACCACACCAGGTGCTAGGTGTGAAAAGCAAAATGCTCAGGAAGCTAGACATTACATTTTTAAAAAAGCCTCAAACAAAAGGCTTAGAAGAAATTATACACATCTAACACAGATGATTTAGCAGCTGTGAGGTGTTTAACAAGCCTTTAAATTTGGTACAGACTAGCCATAGCAAAGAGGGTTTGCAGTTCATGAGTTGTGTTTACATGTAATATCCTTTGTTGAGGAAAAAAGAAGTGATATGTCTGGATCTGAAAACACCATTCCCTATTTATGAACAGTGAAGTTTTTTTTAAGTAGAAAAGATAAAGGTGAAATCCAGCAGTTAGTAATTGCTGAAAGTTGTAGAGATGCTCCTGAGAAGGTCTGCTGTTGTGGTGATGTGTTGAGGGACAGTGTGAGGAGACGAGAGCTAGACCTAGTGTAATGGGTGATGGGGTGCTATATATATGCAGAACAAAATGGTGGATCCCAGTGAGGTATCAGATGTACTAGAGAAAGAGATTGGGCCCACATCCATGTCAGGATTTAAGTGCCTAAAACACAGACTTAGGCATTGCATGATCCACAAACAGCCTGCTCAGCTGCCACCTAACCCTGTTGATGCCTTAATTCAGGACTTGTCTGTAGGATAATCCGAAATGGAGCGCACTCATTCTCCTGTTGAAGCCACTCCTCTTTTGTATTAAATATTAATTAGGTCAGGGAGTGACTCTCTAATCTGGTGGTTAGGGCACTCACCTGAGAGTTGGGAGACCCCTGTTCAAATTTCTTCAGCTCACCAGCAGGGGTGGGAGGGAAATTGAACTGGGGTCTCCCACATCCTGGATGAGTACCCTAACCACTGGGCTAAAAGTTAGAAGAGAGGCCATCTTACTTTCCTCCTCCCTGCTAGCTGTTTCAGGTGAAGTTAGGCCGGGCGCCTGCCTAAGCCATTCTCATAGGAAATGCTGGCCCCCACAGACCTGATCACAGGCAGACATAGGTGTTAGGCACTGAACTCTCTGAGAAGAGGCAGGGCTTAGGAGACACATCTCTTGTTGGCATCTCCCATTGACTAGCTTAGTGTGGATCACATTCTCAGGCACCTAGCTTTCCCCATCCCTTATACAGGGAAGCCTAAGGGCTTAAGCCAGGCATTGTGGATTCCGACATGTACAACTAGTACTGGTTCATCCTCTGTGCCTCGGTTGCTACTGGAAGATCTGTAGCTGCTGCACAGAAAGGCCACTTTTGAGCCAAGAGACTTAAGTAATAGCAGGATAAATAGCAGGTAGCTAATAATAATAAAACTAAACATGTCATATCAAGGCAGCTTGGTATCTGGCAGCTTTTATTATGTAAATAATGGCAACTGGAAAGGACAACTTTATTGTTGTGAAGTCTTTTCCTTTTCCACATAACATGTGAAACATTCTGGGAGACACTAATTCACTGAACCCCTCAAATTATTTTTAGGCTATGGAATAAATGTACTTAACTGTTTTATCCACTGAATGTATTTCATCTTGGAGAGTCAACCAGTCTTAAGGGGTCACCCATATATGCAGAAATTACCTATTTACTTAAAATGCCTATAAGGAAGAAAATGTGTGTCTTTAGGGGGTTTCCTGTTTACCTTTATAGGAACAATCTGACAGCAGATAGATATGTGGCAAAGATATGTTGAATTTATAACCTTATTTATAATAAGGGTCTGTAGCAGAACAATGAACAGGACCCTTCAAGTCCTTTATAAGCTGGCAGAGTGAGTGTAAGAGGTCTGGTAGTTTAATTTAAATCACCTCTACATTTAGCCCTGACTTTCCTTTTGACTGTATTTCCAAAGTTCAAGATTCTTCCAGCTCGGATGGAAGCGGATACATTGCCCTTATAACAACCCATGTCTTGCAGTTATTCATTGGGAAAGCTCAGGTGGGACAGAAGGTCAAAAAGAGGTGCAGCCATGAACCCTTCCTCAAGTGAAGTGATGCTTTTGCTTTCCTGTCATGCTTGCACTAAGTTTGCGAAGGAAGGATGAGGAATATCAGATTAGATCAGGGAAAACGTGGCAATCAGAAATCTGCCCTGTTCACTTAGAATCATAGAATACCAGGGTTGGAAGGGACCTCAGGAGATCATCTAGTCCAACCCCCTGCTTAAGGCAGGACCAATCCTCAATTAGATCATCCAACAGATTTTTGCTTCATATCCCTAAATGGTCCTCTCAAGGACTGAACTCTCAACCCTGAGTTTAGCAAGCCAATGCTCAAACCACTGAGCTAAAATCTCTCTTGTGTAGAGGGTCAGCACTCAGGCTAGACAACAATTAAGTACCTCTTAAACTCTCAAAATAGGGATTTTAGATGTTGTGCTGGCTCCTCTCTACAGTCTTGCGTTTCACCCTGAAAGAAGACCAGGAAGAATGAGACAAAACAGGCAGGAGAAATTGGAGGAGATGCAATACATCGGAGATGTTAGAGCAGAAGGCATATGAATTCTATTTTTGTAAATAAAAATGTGGATTCACATTTTCTCATGCATTTCATATAAAGTATAGTTACAACAGCAAGTCAATGGAAAATGAAAATACCAAATAGGAGAAATTGCAGAAAAATACTGGACTGTAGTATCTAGTTCAAATTGAAAGACAAATGCAACTGGTGGGTAATATATGGTTTTCTTCTTACTCGTATATATTTTTAGGTTCAGCTATTTTTTTGTACTGTACTTTTTACTTTGTTCGTTTTGGCAATTTGTTCTTCTCTTGATACAGTGAATACACACAAACATTCTGCCTGAATGGCTTTTGATATTTCTTTTTAATCTTTTATTTTCAAATTAGATTATTTCTGAAACTTCTTATTTTGCGTGGCACCCATCAACTAGATCTTTTCTATTCAGGATCTGATTTATTTCACTATACCTCTACTGAATTGTGCTCCACCATGACCCTTCATCTCCTTTTTACTAGTTATATAAGTCCTTTCTTTCTACTCCACCCTAGACTGTTCCCCTTTTTTGATACTTCTGAGCCATCTTCATGGATCCACCATCAGCTTCAAGGCTACTACATGTGTCCCATAAGAGGAATAAGGAGGATTTTGGATCTCTTGCTTCCTGAGACTTTGTTTTCCAAAATAAAAACATCTTTTTCTATTTGTTTTCACTCTAGAAATTCAGATCTTGGATGATGACTGGAGAAATGGCATGAGTAAAATATCAGAAACTATGCCATTAAACTCCTGACTAATTGACAGGGAAAATGATTTTTACTCAGACTTGTTTTTTGTTTGCGTTTGTGTCTGGTCTTCCCTGAAAAACACTTTGGAGATCAAATGTCTCTGTTACAATTCAACACACCAACCTTAAGTTATTAAAATTTATTTGTATCCTGATAGCACCCAGAGCTCCCAACTGAGATTGCTAGTTTCTGCCCCAAGGAGTTGACATTCTAAATAGATGAGGCAGATAAAGGAATTGTGATCCTAGTTTTATGTTTCAGGGAGCAGAGAAACAGAAGGATTAAGCAATTTGCCCAAGCGGCATAGCGAGGCTGTGGCAAAAGCAGGTCAGAACCCAGTTCACTGGAATACTAGTCCTGTGCCTTAACCACAAGATCCTCCTCCTTTGGCATGAGAGAGCTCACACTCAATATTTGAGACTTCCAGCAAAAATATCTCAGACTAGAATCAGTGCCAGGTATATAATAGCACCAATGGTGCCATGGTTCTGGGACTGCACTCAGAAGGGGCCCTGGTGTCTGGACTGAGGCGCCGCGCCTCTGCCCAGCCTGTGCTCTGCCCCCAGGCCCTGCCCCCCTTGGCCTCATCTCCTCCAAGGCTTTGCCCACCACTTGCTCCTCTCCGCCCTCTCCCTGCCTCACCCCCGGCTCACTCCTCCCCCTACCCACTGCTTGCTTCTCTTTGCTACCTCCTCCCCATGTGAGTGGCGGGCAGGCCTCGGGGGGGGGGGGTGAGGGGAAGAGCCGAGTGGGGGTGGGACCTCACGGTGAAGGGGGGGGTGGGGCCATGGTCCGGGCACTGGGGCTCACAAAAGGTTAATCTGGCCCTGACAGGAGTTGCTATTCCTGATTATTCTAAAGTTAATAACAAGAATAGTCTGTATCATTTTTTTTAAAAAGGTTGTCTGTCTGTATAATAAGAGCACAACCCTATTTATATTTCTCTTGTGCAGGTTGGTGGATGATCACTAAAAGTGCACATTGCTGTGACTAGACAGTGATCTGCCTAGTACATGGAATGGACTATATTTTGTAGCTGCTTGGCCGAATAGTCAAATCTGCCTGAACTGAATATGCAAACCTTTCACTTGTGTGCATATACGGGTAATTTGAAGTTGCATAAATGTCTGTTAAGGAGTATAAATGTGAGGAAACTTTGGTCTATTGTGTGGATCTATGTACATGCAACTCTCTCTACCATAATTAAAAAAGAAGAAATAGTGGAGCCCAGTCAGTGAGCATATAGTTATGCAGTAATGATAGTTATATAGTAAGTAAAGGTAAAGGAGTAAGGAACTGATCGCAGAAACACAAGAGACCTACAGGCCTAGACCTATAAGGATAGCTTAAGCAGTTAACATAAGCATAAGGCCTTATAGCCTGAGTGGAAGTAGTTGTACAATAAATTAGCATAAGTAAACTAACAGTGATCTTAAGTCACAAGATGCCACAAAGCTTTGTCTATAGTTTTTGTAATAACCACAGGTGTTGCAAACTGCTGATAGACCATCACAAGGCACTAGTTTATAGCAGCTTGGGATATCTTTAGTTAGGGACATCAACAGATGTCTGACCACAAAAATGCCATGGTAACTGATTGACATATATACTAATAAGCCTAGGGTGATCAGATGTCCTGATTTTATAGGGACAGTCCGGATATTTGAGGTTTTTTCTTGTATAGAAGCCTATTACCCCCACCCCATCCTGATTTTTCACACTTGCTGTCTGGTCACGCTAAATAAGCCTGAGGTAAAAGGATTAATAACTTATGGGAGAAGGCACCCCGATATTAATTGGGTGAGGAATTACCTACTGAATATGCATTAGATATTGGTGTCAGTATAACACAATATAAAAGCTATAACTCGGCCTGTGTGCCTCGGAAGATGCTGGGATGACAATCCCTGGTAATGGTGGTAATGAAGGGGAAGATGATACTAATGCTTCAGGTTGTTTTGCAAGGGATGTTGTAAGTGTGTTTGACTTTGCTAACTGAGTTAATAAAACTATTTTAGTGTAATTTCCTGAGTGTGTGTTGCATCTGCGCACATTGGGGCTCCCAACTGATTAGTTATTCTGATAATACTGGGTTTTCTGATCTTGTGACAAAAACCTACCCAATTTCAGTCTAACTGGGGACACTAAATTAGTCATATAATCAATATACAATCAATAGATCAGGCAACAGCTTCCTGATTCTGAGAGCTGGCCCAGTCTAGCCCAGATGTTACGTAGAGCTACTGCTGGGCAACTCTAAGTTGTACCGCTGACATAGGGTTCTTTAATGGACCTGAGTGACACAAATGGACTGTAATGCACCAGAGAATCTGACCCACTGAATTAAAATTAGGGTAGATGTTAGACACAAACTTGCAGGAAAAAATACATAAAGCTACAATCTTCATTCTTAAGCACATGGTTTAAAAGTAACAGAGAAACCATCAGATTGCTAGAATGGTGGAGTTTACCAAACTTCTTTATCCCTAGAAAACTAATTTAATCTCAAACTAATGCATCCACAAAATATTTTTGAAAGTCATATGGAAAATTAAAATCCTTGTTAGGCCATTAGGGATATCTTAATTAAGCAGTCTATTTACTTCCCTGGTAGCACTTTTCATATTTCATTTCCCTATAGTCTGTCTCTTTGCTCTGAGAAATTATCAGAAAAATATCACTTCCCTTTATCTTATGTCAAAGGTTAAAGATGACTATTTGCCTCAACTAGAACTGGGCAAATAATTTATGGGGAATATTTTATGGCACAAATTGTGCCTTTCTTACTGTCCTCCAACTATCTGCAAGCAGTTTATTAGTCTTATAAGTCTTCACAAAATACTTTCTATAAATACTTGGTCTGTAGATTGCTTGTGAGCTGTTCATTGAGAACAAAATAAAAAATCAAGATGTGTGGGTTGATTTTTATCGGACACATAGGTCATATGGTATAGTTTCTGCTCCCTAATTGGATAAGTATAGCTCTTTCAATTGGGTTACTGAAATCTCTGGAGTTTTGATGAAATTTTTTTGAAATATTTTTTTAAAATGTCATTTCAATGGCAGCAAACTCTTTATTTGACATTTTCCCTCTTTTTCCAGTGGTGGAAATGGTGAGGTGAGGTGTGGTGGGGAGGAGAAATAAAGAGGAGGGTAGTAGAAAAGTAAGCAGAAAGTAGGATTTTTTTTCCACCAAAATGAATGCACCTTTAAAAAAAATATTTCACTTTGAAAATTTAATTGAAAATCAATTTTTTTGATAAATGAAATGTTATATGTGAAATTTGTTTTGGGTCAAAAATAATTTTTCATAAAAAAAAAAAAAACCACAAAACAACTTTTTGATAGAAAAAATTTCAACTGGCTCTGTTTAATTTATAAAGCAGTCACAGGTGTACCCAACCATTTTATTCATATGTGCTTTGAAGGTATCTTAAAGGTAGTGGAAAGGAATATTTTGTGTCTCAAAAATTGTATTCAGAATGTCTGTGAGTAAAATCTTGGCCACACTCAAGTCAATGGCAAAACTCTGATCTAGGTAAATTACTAACGAACCTCATCAGCGGTAGTATGGGATCACTTCACCACATCCCCCATGAAGAAGGGTAGAACTATCATTCCCATTTTACAAATGAAGCACAGAGATTAAGAGAATTGTTTAGGGTCAGGCAGGATGGGAACCCACAGCTTCTATGAGCCAAGCTAGCCGTCTAATCACTGGACCATCCTTCGTCTTTAAGTTCACTGGGATCAGGGTTTCATCCAATACATTTTAATGCTGCTGCAAGATTATTTTTCCTCTCTAGATCTGAGAGTCTCATTTTATCATGGCACTCCAAAACTGTAAATAAATATAGCAGCACAGAGTTACAATGTGTTCAAATCTGTATTTGAAAAAGATGTGCCATATTTTTGAGATGCTTAAGCATAAACACCCAGAGGCTGTGTTTTTCACTTGAGTTGTAACACTATAGATAAACTTCATCTGAAGGAGGGCTGTCTTTCTTTTAATGCCTCTTTGTTAGTAACTCTCATTAGAAGAGAAGGAAATATAATCCCAGTTTCTGCTTTATGTGCTCTTTCCAGGAACCCTCAGTCCTGTTCTCCCCTCCTCTCCCCGCCTTTTTTGTTTCACTTTTTTATATTTCTCTCATATTAAGAGTTAAAAGAATAATAATAAAATAGGTTTTCTTCTTTTTCTGGCTCCTTTTTGCTTTGTTGTTTGAATCCCCTGTGGCCCATTATCTGTAGTACAGCAGCTCTCGCTCTTGAGTTGCCAGCTCCTTATGAGTAACTCCTGAAGTTATCTTTGAAGTATCAGTAAGAAAAATTTCAGTAGACAAGTGTCCCATTCTGAGTTTTTGTGTAGCCAGAGATGGAACATTCAACCATCTAGAGATGAAGATCTGTTGGATTTGGAGTCAGTTCCTAACCACTTCCGTTTTTCTATTTTTTTAAATGTTCCAAGTCACAATAGTCTAAAAAGTCCACTCTGTGCTGATATTTTCAGCCAAAAGCATTACGCTGTTCTACATAGTGAAAATGCCAAAGTTATATACATTGGCTTATATACCATACTGATAGTATGAGAAGGATTTTTTCTTAAACTGACGGCACTGTTGTGACTTGGGTGAAATCTTGTTCTGGGTTGTAAAAACACTACTGAGACTGATGGGTGTGAACCAGGGGTGGCTCCAGGCACCAGCACAGCAAGTGCGTGCCTGGGGTGGCAAGCTGCGAGGGGCGGCCTGCCATTCGCTGTGAGGGCGGCAGGCAGGCGGCTTTCGGTGGCGTGCCTGCGGGTGGTCTGCCAGTCCCGCAGCTTCTATGGCAATTTGGCAGCGGGGACGCCGATGACACGGCACCGGCGGACCTCCCGCAGGCATGCCGCTGAATCCATGTGACCAGCGGACTGGCCACAGGCGTGCCACCAAAAGCCGCCTGCCTGCTGTGCTTGGGATGGCAAAAAACACAGAACCGCCCCGGTGTGAACACACCCTTCAATTAACATGATTGTAACAATAAATTGACCACAAGCTCCCACACAGGACAAAGGAAGCATGTCAAATTGCCCAGGAGGTTTGAACTGTGTGGCTGAAGGTTTTTTGCTGAGTATTGTTTTGGGAGATGGGGGAAGACGCATACAACAAGAGGGAGCCTGAAGGAATCCAAGCAAAACTTGACCTTGAGAGAAATTTAGAGAGAGGTCCTGGGTAAGGGCACTGGCTGAAAAGAAATTTGGGCCTGTAAGGAAATAAACCACTCCTTTTACCTTTAGTTCCTCCTGCATCTGGAGAAGCAGGCCTCTTTGTGTTCCTTATAAATAAACAAGACTGCATCAAAGAAAATACCAGACCCCATTATCAATTTCTACTTCCAACTGGAACATTCCCAGGGCTCTGAACTTTGGCTAGCTACTCAGGACAACTATACTAGGGTATATAACATTTAGAAATAAATGATTGGCTTTTCCTACAAATCAATGGCACATTCTGCAAACGGATGCTAGCATATTCTTGGCTGTGTCTAATTTAGTTTGTGACCCTCTTGAAAAGAAATGATGCTAAGAATTAAATTAGATACTTTTGCTTAGTTTTGTTGCTTGCATGACTTTTTCAGAAAGCATAAAGCCCTAGTAGAACTGCATAGAATGAGTATGTTTCTAAATGAGATCCATCTGTCCAGCATCACTGTTACTAGGATACACAAGCAAGCCGTGCATGTATCCAAGCTCTTATTTATTTGTGGATAATGCCATCCTTGACATGTTGCAATGTAACAGATCATGCAACAAAAACACTTATAGTGTATAATACAGCTATCTCCATGTTTACAAATTGCCCTCCCTTTGGTTTCATAATTCAAACATTTCTGGCCCTGCCTTTGTTGAGCAGTAATTGAATTTTTAGGTACTTGCTCTGTTAAGGTTCAAGGTTGCTTTATCGTTTTGCAAAATAAAAATTAGTCAATACAAACCTTTCTAGCTACACAAATATATTGAATTTTCAAATCAGTAATTAAGTTTAGATTCCTGCTGTAAAAGGGAGACCATAAACATACAGTGAGCAATCTGACTTTTCCTTTGATTAATTCAGCTCATCTCAGTAAATTAGAATGTTTCATAAAACTTCAATTTTCAAGTTTTGTGGGTCACCCAGCAGTTTTACAGGTGCATTCTGTTAGCAGATACCAAACTCCCACAATCCTCTGTGTATGAACCAAAGTGCTGATACTCTTTAATAATTCTAGGTACTCTGAATTTAGGTTGAACCTGTGTGTGTGTCCAAATGTGTCCAAATGACGGAGTATGGGTAATAGTTTACTCTGACCAAGCTGACCTGTGGAGAATGTGTCCAGTTGCCCAAGAAGGGACAAGTTGTAACTGATGAGGGATATTTGTTTCAAATGTGTTCTGTGATCGACGAGATAATGAACTACCGAGAGAAATTTTTAACTCATCAGGAATTCCTTGTTGTCACAGATGTTTTCTGTAATAATGACTTCATCAGAAATACTTTTCAATTGATCAGACATGTAAACTGAGAAACCATAAAGGAAACTCCACAGATAACTAGGTTGTGGGAAAAGGAATAGCTTCATCTGTCCTCTGTAAAGACCTATGGTATATAAGGAACTGAGGTGCTGAGAGTTTTTTCCAGGATTGGTTGTGTAACATACAGAATACACAAAGGAAGGTTATATCATGCTGCATTAATCTTTGACTAATACCGTTGATTAATAAATTCAAATTGAGCTTGCTTATATGGAGTCTTAAGAATCAAAATTATACCGCGACAATTTCCCATCCAGTCGAGCTGGAAAAAGAAAAGGCGTTTCTGATTGAAGTGTCTTTGTCAAATCAGAATTTTGAAAACTTACAAGTCTGTATTTATCAACTGAAGAAAACCCCAGCCATACGTGTTCTTATTCAGGGGCATTTCTTTTGTTACGTCACATATAGTTACTGCTATTATGATTGCAGGCCTAGCTGCATCTCTATCCCCTTTCTGGCTTTTGAGTGCCTCCCCCTCAAGGGTCGGGCCTCAGGCCTTTACCTTTCTTGGGATAGAATTCCATAATTCCCCACTCTTTAGCCCAGGTCCTTGGTTATAGCACCCTGTGCATCAGCCAGGCCTACCCAGCATGTCTGACTGAGACTGGACACCAGTGGTTCTTGCCTGTGGGAGTCTCTGACAAATGGTGAATTAGTGACCAAAGTATTACATTTATTTTAACAGAGGTAACATCATTTAGAAAAAAAGGATTTTAAAACAGTCCACACACGTCTTACCCATCCCGTGATGGAGGCCTAGGTATCGCAGCTGATGGCCCTGTCAATCTGGTTTCCCCAAATAATTCCCCAATAACTATCTCTGGAGAGAAAGACACTCCGATTTTATCCAGGCAGAGTAGCTTTGTTTCTGTCAACACGCAGGCCTTTGTCCTGCTTCTCAAAACTAGTTGGGTAAGCTGAGCAGGAGGTCATGCTGGAGTCCTCAGCGCCAATGGCTCTCCTGTTGTTCCATAAAAACCCTCAAGTGTTTGCAGAAGAGTAACTTTATTTTGAGGTATCCATTGCTTCTTGTGTTTTTCCTTACAAGCCCATATTAAACTAAATCAATATGTTCAGACAGTAACGAGGTCAATAACATACATTATTTCTTAATTATTTCAGATAAACTGATAGGAAAAAAATGATTGATTTTTCCAGTCTCTAACTTCCATGATTCTGTGGTTTATTAGTTACATTACTATAGTGCTTAGAGACCCGAGTCAAGGATCAGGAGCGCGTTGTACTGGGTACTGTACAGACATATCTAAGGGTAGGCATGCTTGAGCTAGCTTTGCGTAAGCTCGCTAAGAATAGCAGTGTAGTCACGGTGGCATGAGCACAGGCAGCACCATGGACTGGTTGAATTCTTATCTAGGGTCACGGGCAGGATTGTACTCTGGCACCTAGCCCCTTTTGCTGTCCATGCTGCAGTGGCTTCACTGCTACTATTTTTACCAAGCTAGCTAGATCAAAGTTAGTTTGCGTATGCCTGTGCAGTTGTGCCTCCCGATTGCTGGTAGACATACCCTAACTGTACCTGCCCCAAAGAGGTTACAATTGTTAGGTACTAATTTGTAAACATTTCATTTTCTACCCATCACTGTATCATCTGGGTGACTGTATACATATGACCATATTGTATCTTGTTACACCATTTATTTCCCTGTTTCATTATATCTTGAATTTTTACTTTTAGTCATGGGAAATGAAATACCATACTAGCTGTGGCTATTGCCCAATTGCATGTTAAATCCCATGGTATGATGATGCCATAGGGAAAAAAATCACCAGTGTTTCCATCATGTGAGTTGAACTAACTTAAGAGGATGAATTGAACTCTTTTTAGTCCTGGCAGAATTTTTCAGTCCTACTGTCTATGAACAGCAAATAGTTTCACAATTTTTCTGATAGTGTTTCAGCATCAGCCCAGCAGGGAATCCCCTCTGAATTCAGCATAGGGACTATTTTTTCTATCCTGCTTAGTGAGATGAGACCCCTCAGCATGCCTCTCAAAATGGCATTGGCTTTCCACTGCCATCTTGCATTATAAGCACATGCCCATTGCTCCCAGCAATGATTCAGTGACACTTCCTTGCAGAATGCAGCAGTTGAACAAACATGATAGTACTATTCCCACCTGCATTATTTATAATAACTGCCTACAAAGAAGCAGGTTGACTTTAAATTGGTCCCATAGGTCTTTAGAGCATTTAATAATGTAGGCCCTGACTATGTGTGATGTCTCCCTAAGAGGTATTTTGGCTCTGGTGCCACTCATTTTTTAGAGATTGTACTAACAAATATGCCCTACCTATGGTGGGACTGATGGATTCTTCTAATATGTTTGTCAGCAAGGAAATCTAACTTCATATTGCAACACTTTTGATAGTTCCCCATATTTCTAACCATTTATTTCCACTTCCTCTGTGAAACAAACAGGATTTGGGGTTGGTTTTTTTCTCCTTCTCCCCACCTCCACACAATTTCTCTTTGGATTTTCAGTGTATTGTAGATGTGATTTGTGAGTGGTGACCCAAACCCCAGACTGAAATGCCCCCAAACTTTTGGTCATTTGAAATCTGAACCTATGGCCAGTTTGGCAAGTGATCTACAATTATTTTTGAGCAAATGAAACCCGAAGGTCTGAGCATCTCTACCCCTGGTACGTTCAGTTCCATCTGCGGATCTGACATCCGGGGCTTGATTCCACCACTAGTTTTCTTTGTGCTTAATTAATTTATTATGGAGGTCTGTACAATGCTTGATTTAGCAGTGATTCTGTAAGTAACATTATTATTAATCAGTAAATATGCTATGTTAATGTAATGCTGACAGACTCCAGTAATAGGCAGGTGGGATCGAACATGGGTCCTCTGAAGCTTAGTGTTTGAGCCTCGACTGCAAGAGCTAAAAGCCACATGGCTCTTAGCCAAGGCTGAAGACTCATCAATCTCTAGCTGGGCGAGGTGCCACTAGAGGGGGACAGAGTACCATACCAAGCAGGCATGGGTTACATTGGCACTGCAATAACTTCTAAAACTTTAGCTTAGATCAGCTAAAACTGTTGTGGAGCATAGCAATTTCTCTCTCTAAAACTGGGATTGTATCTTTTCAAGTGTCACATTAATCAGATTTTTTTTTTCCAAGCCATAAATCAGAAGCCAACTAACATAGCTGGATTTGATGCACTGTTCTGGGCAAAAATGACTATTTCCTTCATCCTCATATTTTGAAGTCTACACAGAACATGGCAGATGAATTTAGAAAGTGTGAAAAAGCCCTCAGTTATTTGTGAGTAATCAGGTTCCCATGATCAGCAGCAAGGTTACTTACCCATTTTTAATAAAGTATATTAACTGGATATGCCTGAAAATACTTTTCAATATTGGTGGGCCTGCAGCTAAACTATTTTTATTTATTCCTGTGCTGCATCTAAAAGCAGATTACCTACCACAGATCAACATGAGAATAGAGGCAATAACTCTTACAGCATCATAATTGTCCACTCTGCCCTTTAGCACAGCAGCAGGTAGTTCATTACCTCTTTCTCTCTTCTGTTTTATCCTCTTTGGCTTGAGTTTAAGAGAGATTCTTCCAGCATAGATCACAAGGTAGATGGCGACTTACCCATAGCAAATGCAGTAGTAGGCTAGCAAATAGTTTAGTATCAATGTTTTAAGAAACACTTTTTGTAGAAAGTTACATGTATAAAATTGCCTTTTATTTTCCTACTGATGATTGTTTTCCCTTGTAGATCTGTACAGTTCTCTAGATACAAAAAACATAGGTTATGATCCTTCTCTGTATCTGTAATAACAGTGCCTCATGGAGCACCACTGAAGCATTAAAGAGAGTTTCATTTTATCATCAAAGGACAAATATGTGATGGTGGATGCAGAAACCATAGTCTTTAAGAGCTTGTATAGCACTGTGCAAATGCAATGTCCATTCCATGACAGCACAGCATTCATTTTATTTTGCCTCTGCAGGGCAGTGATAACTTCTGCAGCGTGCAAGATGAAACATAAATAACCTTTTGTCATCTTTAGCAAAGGTGCTTGCTGAGAAATACCGTATTCAGAGTCTTCCTGAGCAAATTATGAATAATTTAGTTGTTAGACTCCAGGGTTCTGACTCCTTGGATTCAGCGTTCTTTCTAGACGTGTACTGAGCTACTCAAAAGTAATTGAGATATTTGGAGAATGGAGATGGCTTCTGGTTAATAGCAGTGAGCTTCACTCTGTTTCTATTTTGTTTCTAATAAACTTTAATGAAATGCTCAGTAACCACCCACAGTATCCATGGTGTTTCTCATCTGAACACCTTGTTTAGGGCATGGTAGTGAAGGGGAGATGGGGGCGAGGGGAGAAACAGTAATCAGGTTCCTTTTAGTGGAGCAACCAAAACTGATAGCCATTTATTTAAATTTATTTCCTGTTACTTTTATATTGACCAGCTGCTAGCAGCTCATCTTTTGGTAGCTCCCCTGGCTCCCCATTCATTCTAGGTTCTAGTTCAATGCTGACTTTATTAAGCCTGATTCTCCAGTCACTTACACCAATGTAAATCAGGACTAAGTCAGACAGACACGTCCCTTAGGGGAGGATCTATTAATGTAGATTTTCTATATCCTAGTAAAGAGGAGAGGATGGAAGATGATAAAATACTGGTAGGATCTGATGAGAAACTGTCAAATGAGTCCCATTCAATCACATCATGTAATGGCAGACAGCTAAAAAGTGACAAGTTTTTAAAGTGCTTATATACAAATGCTAGAAGTCTAAATAGTAAGATGGTGAACTAGAGTTCTTGTATTAAATGAGGATATTGATATAATAGGAAACTTGATGGATGGAGGATAATCAATGGGACCCAGTAATACCAGGGTATAAAATATATCGCAAGGACAGAACAGGTCGTGCTGGTCGGGAGTGGCACTATATGCGAAAGAAAGCGTAGAATCAAATGAAGAATCTTCAATGAACCAAACTGTACAATAGAATCTCTATGGATAGTAATTCCATGCTCTAATAATAATATAGCATTAGGGGTATATTATTGACTACCTGACCTGGATGGTGATAGTGACTCTGAAATGATCAGGGAGATTAGAGATGCTATTAATATAAAAAAACTCCATAAGAATGGGGAATTTCAACTATCCCCATATTGACTGGGTACATGTCACCTCACAAAGGAATGCAGAGATAGTTTCTTGACACCTTAAATGACTGCTTCTTGAAGCAGCTAGTCCTAGAACCCACAAGAGGAGAGGCAACTCTTTATTTAGTCCTAAGTGGAGCACAGGATCTGGTCCAAGAGGTGAATATAGCTGAACTGCTTGGTAAGTGATCATAATGTAATTAAATTTAACATCTCTGTGGCAGGGAAAACACCACAGCAGCCCAACACTGTAGCATTTAATTTCAGAAAGGGGGACTACGCAAAAATGAGGAAATTAAACAGAAATTGAAAGGTACAATGCAAAAAGTGAAATCCCTGCAAGCTGCATGGAAACTTTTTAAAGACACCATAATAGAGGCTCAACTTAAATATATACCCCAAATTAAAAAACATAGCAATAGAACCAAAAAAGTGCCACTGCCCCTAAACAACAAAGTAAAAAGCAGTGAGACAAAAAGGCATCCTTTAAAAAGTGGAAGTTAAATTCTAGTGAGGAAAATAAAAAGGGGCATAAACTCTGGCAAATGAAATGTAAAAATATAATTAGGAAGGCCAAAAAATAATTTAAAGAACATCTAGGTTCTTTCCTAGGCTTGTTCTTTTCCTAGCCTGGGCCCAATCCTTTCCCCTGGTACAGTCCTTGTTAATTCCAGCAGACATCTTAGGAGGAAAGCAGAGGTGTTCTCATAAGCTTTGTAACAATGCCTTACAAGAGACCTTTTTTCATAAAGCATATTCCGGTTACATCATATACACACTCATAAGCGTATTTCCATAAAACATTATGGAGTGCAAAGTCAGTGTTGTTTACTTCTTCTCATAACACAAGAACTAGGGGTCACCACATGAAATTAATAGGCAGCAGATTTAAAACGAACAAAAGGAAGTATTTTTTTCACACAATACACAGTCAACCTGTGGAACTCTTTGCCAGAGGATGTTGTGAAGGCCAAGGCTATAACAGGGTTAAAAAAAAAACGAGAGAAGTTCATGGAGGATAGGTCCATCAATGACTATTAGCCAGGATGGGCAGGGATGGTGTCCCTAGTCTGTTTGCCAGAAGCTGAGAATGGGCGACATGGGATGGATCACTTGATGATTATCTGTTCTGTTCATTTCCTCCAGGGCATCTGGCATTGGCACTGTTGGAAGACAGGATACTGGACCAGATGGACCTTTGGTCTGACTCAGTGTGGCCTTTCTTGTGTTCTTAAGTCACCTGCAGTCAAGAGATTTATACCAGTATAAGGGAGAAGAGAATCAGGTTCTCTTGTTTTATTAACCCTCCATTGATTTTCATCACAAACTTAACCTCTAATTCCTTCTCCATTCCCTTCTCTCAACTAGAATTGAACACTTTTGTCCCTCCCTATGATCTGGTAACTGTTAGTATGAGGGAGTGCCTTCCCCTCTACACCATCTGACCTTCAGTACAACACATTTCTGACTTATTGACTCTCTCTGCCTCACTGCAAATATCAGCTGAAAAATGACATCTCTTCTCACCTTTAACTTACTGTTCTCATTGCTATTAGCTGTTATCACACTGTAATTCTATTTCTATTATATTAGTTGGTCTAATTGACACAGCGCGAATTTTGCCCAGCATTAAGTATTTGCAGGATCAAGCTTTCATATTGTAAGAAGGGACATAGGTAGTCACAGTGCAGAATTCAAAGGAAAATGGGTGAAATACATGAAATTTTTTTTAAGGTTCTGATCAAATTAAAACAAAACTTTTAACCAAGAAATTCGTCTCTTTTGATTGTGAAACTGCTGAAGTCAACAGGATATAAACTTTACAGGGCTTTGGGGCAAAGAGTCTGATGTGTCAGGTTAAAGGTAGGTTTATTTTTTCTTTCCTACTTACGGAATCTCTGGCAGCAGGTGATCGCCTATGTTGGGGCAGTCTATAGACTGCAGGCCAAGTCCGGACCACAATACACTTTTTTTTTTGAATGGGCCCCAAAATCATTTTATTTACTTGTTATCATGACTGGGTTTTTAAATTTATTTTCTCTGGAGTCTGGACCTTGACTATATATCTTGTTGGACCTTGACAAAAAATAGTCTCACTACCCCTGCCCTATGTCCTGGCACATATGTGGCTTTGCATTAGAATGCACAATTTTAAACAAGTCACATGACTGAAATTTGATGTAGGTATATTTCCTCTAGTATCTTTGGGAAGTGGCATATGGGTGACCATATGTTTATGGAGGGTTAGCTCTTTGATAAGCTGACATTTTAAAGCACCCTCAGACTCCATCCAGGCTGCATTCTGACTAGATCGATGTTGTGAAACCCAAATCTATGCCCAACTCACCTGTTTTGGGCTGTTTGTCATAAGGCTGGAACTGAGCTCATGTACTTCAAGGGCTGTGAATTTGTGGGTGACCTTGAGCTATATATGGCTCTCAAGGCCAAGCCAAGCCATTTTCCTGTCACAGATAAACCTCACACGGTACCAACTCCTCACTCCTTTGCAACCATTCTATCTTGTTCAATTAATTTAATGTAACACTTCTGACACTGATCGCTCTCTTAAATAATATAAAAAATAATCCCATGGCTCTTTTATTTTGTTTTCCTTCACTGGTCTTTCTCCATTCCCCACACTCCATTTTGTTTTCCTTCCACTGCATAATTTGGGGATTTGTCGTTGTTTTCCCTCAATCTGACTTTTCTATGAGGAGTAACAATGGGGATTATGCTCCGCTCCCCTTGCCTTTACCCAACTCCTTCCCCTTCCTTTTTCATTGTCTGTGTTGTTTCTCTCCTTATTCTCAGCCATGATCTTTAATGTTTCTTTCCTTTTCTTTCCCCTCTTCATCTTTTCGTCTCTCACCTTCCCATATTTCCAGTCTCTTCACCAACCCTCAATTTCTTCTTTGTTCTTTCTTCTAAATAATTCCTTCAATTTTTCCCTCTTGTCTCTACCCACTTACAAACATCAGTCTTTCTCTCTGCCCACTCCCCTCCTCGGTCCCCTGTGGAAACAACAATTTCCACATTCATTTATTTTTGTTCTCTTCCTCCTCCTCCTGCTACGTTATCTCCTGGAATCTACCCCCAATTGTTTGTTGCCTTGCAGTGGTAGAGAGGCGATATGGGGATGGTATGTGGGAGAGCAACTGGGTGACTGGGGCTTTCCACAGTCTGGGCCAGCAGATTTTTCTTCTCTCTAGGTCCCCGGTGATTGACCAGAGAGATTCTCCCCTCTTCCTACCCACAAGGACCAACATGCACATTTCTTACCCCTCCTTATGCCCATAGAGGTAGCACAGCTAATATTCATCTAATATTTTTGGATGAACAGAACAGACACTGCAAAATAGAGGACAAATCAAAAGTTTAGCACCCGCTTCATAGCCAATAACACCACAGTAGTGAGGAGTGAATAAGACCCAGGTAGGGGATGAGACAGAATAATTAAGCTCTAGTTGTACTTGGCTGGAGGCCAGGATGTTTGGGCAGGAGGTGGTGATAGAGGAAGACAATAGATTCCAATGGAAAGGCTGCAAAGGCTTACAAAGATTCAGGTTTGACAACACCATAGTAGCGTTTCTGAGGAGATATAGGCCACATGCAAACTGCTATCACAAAACTGGCCCTTGTGATTGTGGATCCAACCAATTCATATCCAATGATTCAGCTTAAATCCCCCCCAAAACTAAAAAACGGTTTATATTCAGGTTTCCAGTGTTGTCCCATCTCTAATTTTAAAACCAGTGACAAATACTGTTTACATTCTCTATTCTGTGTTCTCTTGTCCTAGCCAGACAGTAGAAAAAATGAGTCTAAAATTACGTCATGGATAGTTGGAGGGCAAATTTAGATGGAAACAAAAGTGCCCTTTTATTTTTAAATTCATTTTACTTTTGCAGCAGACCATACCTATTCTGTATTGACAATTAAAGTAGATGCATTTTTCTCAGCACAGAAAAAAATCTTTTATTTGCCTCGAGCCCTTTTCCTTTTTCATTATAATCGCTGCATTTTCTTCTTAACACAAGCAAGTCAATATAAGCATGGCTGGCAGGCTAAAATGATTATGAGATAATTTGTGTTTGCCAGACCAAACAAAATCAATCACTATTGTTTAGGGACCAACAGCATTAAATGGCTGTGAGATATAGTTCTGGACTTTTACAAAATAGGTTTTTTCAGCACAGATAAGGGAGTAGCCTGCCTAACACCCTGAGGTGTAGTTTGTAATTTTCAAATTTACACAACAATATGAACAGTGCTTACGGAGGGAGTCATCTGTGTCAGTTTTTTTTAATAAAATAAAACTAAAACTATCCTGACTGCTGAAATTATCACTACAGTTATACAGCACGTTCCTCTTGGGGAAGAATGCATAGTGAATTCATATGTGACTTTGAAATAACATTTAATGAAAATGTATTTGTTGGGAAAAATATTTCTTAACAATGAAATGTGAGTCAGAGTGTAATAGATTAATTCATCTTTGCTTCAGTGAAATGTGCGTAACGCTCAGTAAATGCTTCTGAGGCTTTGGCCATTCCTCCATGCCCCTTCTCACCTTAAGAACTAGTTACTTAGGAAAAGCTGGTGTCTGCTACCAGAAACATCTGAGATTCTTTTTCTGTTGGAGTAGTCAACTAGCTGAATTGTGTTGTGGAAACTTTTTTCGGATAGGGAAGGAAAATTTGGGACCGGATAATTATTATAGTGACCAGGACAATATTAAAACACAGAGTAAGAGTGTGTCCTTGTACTTAAGAGCTGACCATTTTAATAGTCAAGCCAGGAAAGAGCGGGAGACAGGCAGTGTTCCCTCTACTTTTTTCCTACGCATGTGCGGAATGAATTTTATTATGTGCACCAATATGGAGGTGATGTGTGACCAAATTCATGTGGCGGGGGGGGGGGGGAGGGGGGGGCAAGGGGTTTGGAGTGTGGGAGCGTGAGGGCTCCAGCTGTGGCCTCTGTGGTGGGGCTGAGGATGAAGGGTTTGGAGTGGAGGCTGCCCCGGGGTTACGGCGGGGAGAGAGGACTCCCCCTAGCCCTCTCCCTGCAGTAGCACCTGGGCTGGAAGGGAAAGGTGCCTCTCTGCTGTGGCAGCTCTGGGGCTGCACCTGTGGGAGATATGCCTCTGCCCCGGCTGTGGCAGGTGTGGGCCGGGGCTGGTCTGGGGCCAGTGCATAGAGGCACCTCTCCTCTGGCCGCAGCAGGTCCGGGCTGGGGCTGGACTGGGGCCAGTGAGTAGAGGCACCTCTCCCCTCCACAGCCCTGAGTGCCTGCACGGTGTTTAATAGGCTGTTGTGCGGCTGTACATCTTAAAGGGAGTTTAGGAGACAGGATGCATTACTATCTCCATTTTACAGATGGGGAAGTGAGGCACAGTGAAGTTAAGGGTAAGGAGGCTTTCAAAGCTGACTAGAGGAATTAGCCAAGGGCTAGCATTGAAATGAAGAGCAGTTGTTACTAAATCTCCTAGTTATCTTTAAAAATCTCAATCCCAGTGTTCTGCACAAGATCACATGACGTGGGAATTGAATCTCCTGAATCCAGAACCCCTGAGTCCCTCCCAGCCTAATTCCTTATCTGCAAGAACATGCTTCCTATTTTTCTAGATTAAAATCAATTTACAGATGGTGAAAATGACCTCAGTCAATTTAACAGGGAACATTTTTAAAATTAAATGGGGGGGAAGCAGTAGAAAGTGTTGTGTCGAGCGTAATCCTTCATTGACCGGGAATGGAGTGGATGGTCCTTTCTATCTCTTATTTCTGTGATTTGGTGTCACTGTGATTAGGTAATGATTTTTCCAAGAAAGGTCCCCAGATGGTTCCTCCTATTTTAAAAGATCTTTTAATCCTGCATTATGAACTCTAGGTCCAATAGAAAGCATTGAATGATTTTCCATAAATCACATAAAAGTGTGGATTCATCTCTGTTCTTATAAAGACTGATACCAGCTATAAAAGAATGGTCTCTGCTTTGCTGATCATCTATTGCTCTTTCTTTGTGTGAGCCTCGCTGAAGATTAACTGGCCTTCTATTCATCCCCTTGCATAGAAATATGTTAAAATATGTTTAAGTGGATCTTAAGCCCTCTCATTTGCTCTATTTCATGCCTCATTCAAAAGAACCAAAGAAGGAGGCTGAAGAACAGAATTTAGAAATGGTTCTTTTTGACCTTCACATAACTACTGAATATTATCCTTTTAGCCCAAATGATCCTACTGTTGAGAAGGGTTAGGACATAAGAACGGCCATACTGGGTCAGACCAAATGTCCATCTAGCCCAGTATCTGTCTACAGACAGTAGCCAATGACAGGTGCCCCAGAGGGAGTGAACCTAACAGGCAATGATCAAGTGATCTCTCTCCTGCCATCCATCTTCATCCTCTGACGAACAGAGGCTAGAGACACCATTGTTACCCATCCTAGCTAATAGCCATTTATGGACTTAGCCACCATTAATTTATCCAGTCCCCTTTTAAACATTGTTATAGTCCTAGCCTTCACAAGCTCCTCAGGTAAGGAGTTCCACAAGTTGACTGTGTGCTGCGTGAAGAAGAACTTCCTTTTATTTGTTTTAAACCTGCTGCCTATTAATTTCATTTGGTATCTCCTAGTTCTTGTATTATGGGAATAAGTAAATAACTTTTCCTTATCCACTTTCTCAACATCACTCATGATTTTATATACCTCTATCATATCCCCCCTTAGTCTTCTCTTTTCTTATGTTCTTATGTTATCCTTTTAGCCCAAATGATCCTACTGTTGAGAAGGGTTAGGACAAGAGAAGATTTACTTTTTCACCTAGAAGTGTGCAAGTTGTGTCCTAACAGTTGAATGCATATTGTACTTTATTCTTAAGTGAGTTCAGTTCTTGAGATGGGTTAGACTGACATTTCTGAAGATTAAAGGCACTATTTATGTAAAGATCAGATTCACGAAGGCCAATGACAGTATAATCTTCACTGCCTATTCCCACCCTGACCTGTCTCAACTCTAACCTAAAAGGACTTTCTTGACATGAGGTAGTAATTTATACTGTGACAATTCAATTCTTGGTGTGTCTAATGAGACCACAGATAATAGGACCATTTAAATCACAAAATCATAAATAGATTATCAGGGTTGGAAGGGATCTCAGGAGGTCATCTAGTCCAACCCCCTGCTCAAAGCAGGACCCTATCCCCAGACAGATTTTTATCCCAGTTCCCTAAATGGCTCCTTTAAGGATTAAACTCACAATCCTGAGTTTAGCAGGCCAATGCTCAAACCACTAAGCTATCTCTCCTCCCCCTGGTTTTGCATAGTTTTGATAATGAGATAATTGACCACCAGGAACTGAGCTAAAATAATCAATTTCATATCAGAGCCATCAGATGAAACTAAACTTTGGTGTCTATCAACTATATATATACACACACACATACATACAGGAAGGCACTGTTTAGAATATTATATACAATATATGTAATACATAATATTCAAAACAGTGCCTTCCTGTCTTTACTTAATAGTTGTTGCACTGAACAAATTATTAAACAATCAATTTGTAAGCACCTAGAAGTTAATAGGGTCAGGGGCGGGTCCAGGCACCAGCACACCAAGCGCGTGCCTGGGGCGGCAAGCCATGGGGGGCGCTCTGCCAGTCTCCGCGAGGGCGGAAGGCAGGTTGCCTTCTGCGGCATGCCTGTGGAGGGTCCGCTGGTCCCACGGCTTCGGCAGACCTCCCACAGGCTGCCGCCGAATTTGAGGGACCAGGGACCTCCCGCAGGCAAGCCGCCAAAGGCAACCTGCCTACCGTGCTTGGGGCGGCAAAATGCCTAGAGCCGCCCCTGAACAGGGTGCTAAGTAAGAGCCAAAATGGTTTTATCAAGAGTAAATCATACCAAGACAACCTAACCTCCTTCTCTGACAGGGTTACTGGCCTAATGGATGATGGGAAGCAGTAGACATGACATATCTTGATGTTTAGTAAAGCTTTTAACACAGTCCAACATGACATTCTCATAAGTAAACTAGATGAAATTACTATATCGTGGTTATACAATGGGTTGAAAAACTGTACTCAAAGAGTAGTTGACAATGATTCACTGTCAAACTGGGAGGATGTATCTAGTAGGGTCCTTCAGGGATCTGTCCTGGATTCAGTACTATTCTATATTTTTATTAGTGACTTGGGTAATGGATAAAGACTATGCTTATAAAATGTGCTGATGATACCAGGCTGAGAGGGGTGGCAAACACTTCAGAGGACAGGATTAGAATTAAAAATGACCTTGGTAAATTGGAGAAGTGTTCTGAAATCAACAAGATGAAATTCAATAAAGATAAGTGCAAAGTTCCATTCTTAGGAAGGAAAAATCAAATGCACAACTACAAAATGGGAAATAATTAACTAGGCAGCAGTACTGAGGAAACGGATCTGGGGGTTACAGTGGATCACAAATTGAATATGAGCCAACAATGTAATGCTTTTATGAAAATGGTAAATATTATTTTGGGGTGTATGAGCAAGAGTGTCGTATATAAGAAATGGGAGGTAATTGCTCCACCCTACTCTGCACTGATGAGGCCTCAGCTGAAGTACTGTCCACCTCCACACTTTAAGAAATATGTGGACAACCTGGAGAGAGTCCAGAGAGTGGCAACAAAAATGATAAGTTTAGAAAACCTGACCTATGAGGGAAAAGTTAAAAGAACTGCATGTGTTTAGTCTTGAGAAAAGAAGACTGAGGGGAGGACCTGCGAAGTCTTCAGATATGTTAAGGGCTGTTATGAAGACTTTGTGTGACTCTGAACAGTTGTTCACTGAAGATAGGTCAAGAATTAATGGGCCAGGCAGGGCTGTCCAGAGGATTCAGGGGGCCTGGGGTCTTCGGCGGTGGGGGGCCCCCGCCGCCAAAGACCTGGCATTTCGGCGGAAGGACCCCCCGCTGAGGGTCTTTGGGGCACTTTGGTGGCAGGTCCTGGAGCAGAAGGACCCCTCCGCCACCGAATTGCTGCCGAAGACCCGGAGCAGAAGACGCTCCGGGGGCCCGGGCCCCGTGAGAGTTTTTCCGGGGCCCCCAGAGCGAGTGAAGGACCCTGCTCCAGGGCCCCCAAAAAACTCTCGTGGGGGTCTCTGCAGGGCCCGGGGCCTGGGGCAAATAGCCCCACTTGCCCCCCCCCCCCGGCGGCCCTGCAGCCAGGGAGATTTAGGCTATATATCCATTAAATATACATTTAGAAAGTTTTTCCTAAGTGCTAGAATAAATTACTGTGGGAGATTGTGGAATCGTCATCATTCAAGGTTCTTAAGAACAAGTTGGACAAACACCTCTCTATCCACATACCTTACCTTAATCTGGGTAAGTGACAACTATCTGTCTCTAAGAGATTACCTTCATTTAAAATCTAGTCTGTGTTTCTGGTTTTCTGGGTCCCTCAGAGTACAGGAATCATGACCCCAATTCTCTCCCGCACTTAGTATCCCATATTCCTTCCTGTCTGTCACTATCACACATTGAGCTTAAGATGTTTGTTAATTGTGTCTATGTATACGATCACTTTTTTTCTACCGCAGTTGGGCTAGATTCTGATGTATTTGGATAAAATTATTCCAGTTTTAAACCAGCATAACTGAGATGAGACTTTTACCATAGTATCTAATGATCAGAGTATTACTGGGAACCTCTGCAGTATATTTTTTACTTTGAATGTATTTCTGGAGCATCAGACAGAAGGTGTGTGTGGAATCCTGGCCCTCCTGAAGTCAATGGGAGTTTTTCTATTAGCTACAATGGAATCAGGATTTTACCCAGGGTGCAGAAATCCGTTTAGGATGGATGTATGATGGATTTATAGGGTTCTTTTTATATTTAATTTTTCACAATGATATAGGTTTGAGAGAGGAGACAGACTGGAGAAAAAAGCAGGGGAGAAGTGAAGGGTAAATAAGAAAACAGAAAAGTAAGTTATGCTTGTTTGCATGTCTGTGGCAGCTGTAATGATAGCACTATGATTTAATAACCTTACAAAGCTCTGTGTGTCACTTTTCTGTTGCACACTGATGTAGTAATGCAAGGGAAAATGGTATTTGAAATGTCGTATATTCTTAGGATGAGCTGCTCAGAAGTAAGCAACCAGAAAAGGCTTCTTGATAACAAAGTATGACATTAGTAAACAGCAAAAAACCAAACCAGCAAAAAAGAATTGCTGCTGTCCCAGTGTATTTGGTTTGTTGAAATACATGTCTCTAAGAAACGTTCCTGAAAAATGTGGTTTCTCTAGTAATGATAATATGCAGCGCAGTTGTCCTGTTATCCATAATAATATGCTATAAACCATGGATGTATATGGCACTGTATGAAAACGAATAGAAAGACTAATGCTGCATTTTGAGTCTGTTTTAAATAGGTTTGAAATGTCTCAATTTAAGATCTGCAAAATAGTCTACATTTGCATAGAGATTTCACCTGGTTTATATGTAATTTTCATTTTAAAACATACCCACAATAATCTTTGTCATCCCTAATTCATTTCCCACTGGGTCATTGCTGAAGCTAGCCTCATAATATCAATTTCATAATGACATCTACAGCAGCAGAGCCACCTGCCCTTCAGCATGTTTGGATTTATCCATTCAAGGAGATTTCTTCAAATAAGAGAATTAGCAGCACAAGCCTCGGTGTGTTACACAGAATTTATGCAGGAAATGATAACATTCTAGGATAAAAATCTTACAAGTTGCAATTCCATTCCAATTTCACTGGATGAAATGAAGTTCAATTGCTCATTTTTATTTTGTCCCTTGCAGAACGTTTCAAGATATGGGTCATACAGAAACAGTCGCTCAGATTTGCTGCAAAGGGAATCTACAGCTAGAAACTTTGATTCTGGTGAAATCCATGTTAGAAAGAAATGTATGACTTGGGAAGTAGGAGGTCGTGAGTTCTAATCACAGAATCCTCTGAGGCATCGGACTGTGGTTTAGGCCTAAAACCTATCTCTGGCTAAGGCAGCCAGTCCAGTGAGAATAAGCAGGGATGCTGGCTAGTGTGTCTTTGCAAAAGGAATCCTGATAGTATAGCATGGGATTTGTCATAGAGATGAGGGGAATGCCCTTTGCTGCTTCAAGGAGCAGCAAAGTGCACACTGACCTACTGGATGTCACTACACACAATGATTTCATGGGAAATTTCTAACGGGCTAACTGCAAACCGAGTTAACTAGCACTGCATTGTAACACATTTCACAGTGATGATGTGAACCACACGAAAAAATAGAGAGAGGAAGAGGGGGGAAAAAGCACAACCCCTGTCTAGGATTTTAATGAATGCTTGGAATGAGGGGGAAATTATTTCAGAGCATCATAATGGTTTGTGTGTTTAATAGGAACAAAGGAAGTGCCAAACTGGATCACCCCAGCGGTCTAGCCTATCTCTGAGATGGACACCTCAAAGGAAGGGCTAAGCACCATGTTGTGTCTTTGTCCTTTACACAGTCACGGGTGCTGGAACAATTTTTATAATGAGGGAGCTGAGAGTCATTTAACCAAACTGTAAACCTGTAGATAATGGAAACCACTTCAAGGCAGGAGTGCAGCAGCACCCCTACTTCCAGCACCTATGTACACAATAGTAGCAATATAAACAAATCACACCAGTACAGTAGAGTCTAAATAATTATTTTTTAAGTAAATATTCACAGGTCTCACTACACAGACACATGGCTGCTCTGGCTGTTTTCGCAGTGAGCACTGTTAGAGGGCTCACAAACTATTTAAGGGACACTACTCAGTTCCTAGATGCTTTACTAGTGATAGAACATTTTGCAATAATGTGCTTTTGAGGGAAATTTCTTCCTAACCTTGAGCAGCTAGGGCTCTATTCTGCAAGTGGCTGAATTCTCTCAACACTGAAGTCAGTGGGGGTGTTCAGTGACAGGAGTGCTCAGTGGCATCTTGCAGATTCTAGTCCTTGGGGCTAGGTTGGCACAGTGCAGTGTGCCCTGAGTAACAGGCAATGCATTGTTTTGCTGACCTGTAGCAGAGCAGAGACTGAATTAATTCTGAGTCACAATTTGATCCCTGCTTCCCCTTTGTTCTGTGGAAGAAGTAAGCTGAGCCATGTTTGCAATTTATTTCCCACCATAGCACCAGTGAGTGAATTAAGGCTCCATCCACGCCTCCTTTCTGCCCACCCACCACCTACCCATCTGCTTATCCTCTCCTCTGTATTGTGACCTGCAATGCAGATAGTTTGTGTAGAGGTACAAGGAGGCACCTTACATCCCATTACCCCACATAGGCTGAACCCTTATCGGTTAGTTCATTTCCTGAAGCATGGGGGTTGATTATTGGTTATAAAATTGTATCCTAGCTAACTTAACTGTGGATAATATACTTATTATCCATATAAAGGTCTGATCCTCTTTTTTTGAATCCTACTAATCTTCGTCTCAGTATTATCTTACAACAGGATAAATAGGTGTTGTGTTAAATTCATTTCCTTAGTTTTAAATTTTTCTTTTAATTTCATTGGACATGTCCTCATATTACGAGAAAGGGCAAATACCAGTGTCTACCTGGGCTTCTTTATACCTTCTTTATATTATTTTATATGCCTATAGAGCACTACCTTTTATTTGCCACCTTAATAAATTAAGCAGTTCTAATCTTTTTAATCTCGCCTCATCTGTGAAGACTTTCCCTGCTTCTAATTACTTTTATTGACCTCTATTCCTGCTATATCTCTTTAGAAATAAGGTGAACAAAGCTGGTGAGGATGCACCTTCAATATATATGAAGACATTACATTTTCAGTATTATTTTCTATCCATTTAATATGTCTTCTATCCTTTTTTTCTCTGACACTGCAAATTGAGTAAATGTTTTAATTGGTCTACTTAGAAGGATGCCTTGTTCTTTTTCATGAGTGGTTACAGTTAATTTAGACACTATCTGTGTATATGAATAGCTAAAATTGTTCCTTTCTATGTGCCTTAATTTATACTTGCATATATTGAATTTAATTTCCTTTCAGCCGCCATGCAGGAAAGCATCCTTATTCAAGAAACTACTTTCCTGAACTGGGGTCTTATGACACAGTTGCCTAGTTTGGTTTGGTCCATTTAAAGTGCTTCACAATACTCTATATCAGGGGTTCTCAAACTGTGGGTCACCAGGGCTGGTGTTAGATGTGCTGGGGCCCAGGACCAAAGCCTGAGCCCTACCGCCCGGGGCCAAAGCCCAACGGCTTCAGCTCTGGGTGGTGGGGCTCAGGTGACAGCCCCCCCCTCCGGGGCCCTTTGGCTTTGCCCCTCCCATCTGGGGCAATGGGGCTCAGGCGTTGACTTTGGCCCTCCCTGGCAGGGCAGCGGGGCTCAGATTTTGGCCCGCCTGACCCAGGCTGGTGGGGCTCAGGCTTTGGTCTCCCCCCACGCCAGGGGTCGTGTAGTAAATTTTGTTGTCAAAAGGGGGTTGTGGTGCAAAAGTTTGAGAACCTCTGCTCTATATACTTCACTAACCTGTACAATTCTGTGCCATGCACCAATGTCACCACCTCACTGTACGCCTCTTCCAGTTCATTAATAGCCATATTAAATAAAGCCAGTGCCTGTGCCGATCCTTTTTACACTTCCATCATCCACAGCTATTCAAGTGAGAACCTGCCATGGTGAAAAAATAATCGGTTATTCCCATTCCTTGTTTTCTCTTTTAACCAATGTCTAATTCATTACAGAACTTGATCTCTCACCTTTGGCTACTTAGTTTGCTTATTAGTCTAATTTCCTGGGCTTCGTCTGCATGAATAAATCACTATGGGTCATATCTTGCCATAATTTATTAAGGAGAAATCCCTAATGAAATCAATGAGGTGTTGGGTCTAATAATCAATGATATGACCAACGGCCCTATGCATGTACAGATATGCTATGCATACCTAGATATTGCTAGGCTTGTTCTTTATTTGGTGTTGTCACAAATGAAAAAAATCATGAGTGTTTTGGCTGACCTAGTGCTGTAAAGGTTGCAGATAAAGCATGCGTTTCTTTAAATTAATACTTGATCGTAGAGGGAAATGATTAATAAATGAATCAGACTCTCTCATTCAGAAACCGAATACGTCAAGTGTTTTACTTGCCCTTGACTGACCAAGTGCAAAAAACTTGATACAATTCAGTAGGAACCTTTTCCATTATAATTTTTGTGAATATTGTTCCAGTGTAGTGCATTTTGTTGTAATATCAGGATGACTGTCTGGAGCTGATACCAGTCTGGTTTAGCTGTGAGATTTAGGATTAAAGATATCGTTAAACCCCCAGTGCAGAGAATGGAGAGGTTGCAAGAAAGTACCTTAGAAAGCAGTGAAAAGATACAGAAGCATGATTTAATAAAAGACTTGGTGGCCTAAAAGTTTTTGTCCCTTGTTGACAAGCTAGAAAAGACTGATTTAGGTTCCTAAGAGAAAAGACCTAACTGACACACACAAGTGAATTAGTGTTGCTGCTATAGACTGAATGACCAGAGCTGGATTGGAAAAAATGTGTATGTTACTTTAAAAATGGTTGTAGCTGGAGTGAAGATGAATGGGAACGAGCCTGGGGATCCTGCAGAGAAATAGGAAGCATAGATCACTGTAAGTGTAGGTAGGAGAGTTGTATAAAGCTCAGTGGTTTGGGTTTGCAGGAGTTTTACTGAGCTTTTTCTGGCAGGGACAGTTTTCACAGGTTTGCAACTCCATGAGGGTCTCTTCATTTTTCATTTTGCCTCAAACATAGAAATGAACCTTGAGCCAAACTGGTAACTTTTTATCCCATTGACTTTAACCATCACTTTCTTTCAACAGGTCTGGACTCCCTTCCTTGCCTTCAGCTATCCTTTGAGAGAAAGCCTGATGATTTTTCTATCAACCTCACACTTCACGTCTTTGGCAGGCCTGTTATGAGCCGCTGGCTTCCTGGCTGTTCAAGAGGCAGCCAGTTAGCTCACTCCAATCCCACTTATTCAGTGGGCCGGCAAGGTAAGTGTGGTTCTCCTTAAACCAGACACTTTCCTCTGGGGAACAAGAGTGGTGGCCACCATCTTCCATTGACTCACAGGTTACACAAGCAACTCGCTTCAGCTGGGAACCAAGCAGGCTCTCACTCAGGTCCAGGGAGACCTGGGCCACTTCCAGCTTTTGAGGCCTCTAGCCATAATAAAAAAAAATGATGACACGTGAAAACAAAATAAGGTACCAAAAGAAAGTGAGACATAATTTGAATATTTTTTTTATTTAACAAATGCTTTTCTGGACCGATAGGGATGTGCATAAAAACAAGTAGCAAAACATCAAATGCCAAAACAAGTGTCTACATTTGAGGCCCCCTTTGAGCTTGAGGCCCAGGCCAAATGGCCCTCCTGGCCCCCTCTCTGGCCCTGGAACCAAGGAATACTCTTAAGATTCTGCTGTTGCCTATTTTAAGAATTGAGGTCAGTAGCAGAGTGGCGGAATAATTTCCCTGGTGGGATGTTGGGTTATTTTTGGTTATGAGCCTACCTTGAAGTTCAGTAAGACTTGATGAAGAGCTGTTGACCTATGTTGCAACTGACTAAGAGGTTCATCAGGCATGGATTTGTAACAAAACTTGGACACCTCTAATTTTTGCTGGCTGCAGGAAAATCTTGGACCATTCCCAAAATACATTAAGAAATGTATCTCTTTTATTCCTCTCCCATTTCTGGACACGTTGAAACATATAAAGCAGCTTTCTCGGAGTAAGAGTATTGCTGAACATGTAGGGCATCACAGGGCACTGTAATGACCTGAGAATCCTTAGGATTTCATAAGCGTTTGGAGATTGGACAATACAATTTGCTTGACAGTTTCTGAATCTGTAACTGCAAATGGGTATATAGATATATCCATTCTCATTTGCATATGTATATACAAGTTGGCACACAATTGCACATGTTTGATGTAATCCCAAACTTTTTTCTCTTCCCCTCCACCCAAAACTTGTTTGTTGTTCAGCCTAGAAAGATGATTTTTTTTTGTTTCTAAATGCTAAGTGCTGTTGTAGCCTCTTGGTTTAAAAACCAACCTCTTTGTACTCCATATCCTTGAAAATATAACCTTACTTCAATTTTATTCATGAAATGACTATAATCAGAGTATGTTCAATGCTTTAAAGGGTTATCACAGGTTTAGACCAAGTTAGGGCTCAGCAGTAAATTATCTCCATGGCTGCCTGGCCTAGTGGCCTGTACAATAATGGAGCCTAATATTCATTTTTTAGGAGCCTATGAAAAGGTGGAAGGTTGCTGCATGGTAGCTGGTGTCTCTCCCTCATGGAGCTGCTTCCCACTTTCTGTAACCTTATTCTCTCCTGTCCCATGCTTCCTCTTTTGGTCTGCCCCTCCCTACTCCCCTTCTGGCTATTGCTCCTGCCTTCCCCCTCCCTTCAGAGGAGTTAATCTAAAACTGTTTTTTCTAAAAATGAAGCTCACCCATTGTTCAGGTGTTTTACTTTGAATTCATGAGTGCTGATCACCCACCATTGTCTCTGGCCTGACAGAGACATGACACCACCATGCTAACTGATGGTGGAACCACGTGCACGTAGGCTTTCCATGACCCTGCAATTTAATTATACAGTTCCATAAAATCATTCACAATTCTGTCTGCCCCACTGCTGAACCTCCAAATCATCACCGATGGCTATTCACAAGCATCCAGTTGCTTGGGAAACTCCATTTTTGCTGTATTATTTCACTTCTTTTTTTTTTTTTGTTTGTTTTTTTTGAGAGGCTGGGATGGTAGCTGGTGATTTTGGCTAGAATTTTCAGAGGAGCTTCAGGGAGTTTTTTTCCCAAATCCCATTGGCTTTCATCTGCTTTCAACTTTAGGCTCCTTTGTAAATCCCCGGCTTTACATCATAAGCTGAAATTCCACTATTAGAGGAATAATGAACAATGTTGTATTAATTTAGATGGAATATCTGAACCTAAAGAGTCACGGTGTTCACATGACACACATGGCCTTGTCACTGTCTAAAATTAAATAATGTCAAACAGGGTTCTGCGTTTTGTATACAAAGATCTCCGCCCACTTAGCATCCTGGCAAACACCACTAAAAATCCATTTTATTTTATCAAGGATACAGAAAAGGAGGAAAAAACACTTAAGGCATTTGAAATGTAAAGTATTAAGTAAGGCTTTCATTGTAACAACATCCCTTGTTCCCTTTCCCTTTAGCTGAAGAGAGTCTTCAGAAGGAAAGATCACCTTTGTTTGATAATCTCCTACATGGTATTCAAGATGGTAATAACTTGCTGTGTTGGGGAAGAGGGAAGTAGTTAGCTGAGCTAGGCTGGAGCTGTTGAAGTCCAATCTCACTTCCTAGGAAACAAGACAAACACCCACAAAAGAGGGGAGAAAAGAATAGCAAAGATAGATGATGCAAATTCTGTCCCTGGAGTTGACTCTCATTTGTAGCCTCACTGCTGGAGAAATGCAGGCCCAGCACATTGTCTTATCAGTCACCCTGAGACCCAGCAGACTTGTACCAGAATTTGGCTGTTTAAGGCATTGCATTTAGCTGCTGCTCCGGTCACAGGCTTACAGCAGTGTTGCAAAATATGCAGTTTTGGATGGCTAAGCCAGATTCTGATTAGACAGAAGGAAAATTGAGAGATAGGAAAGAGAAGAAATAAGGTAGAGAAGGAATAGGACACATGGGATGGGGGGAGAGAGACAGTCTCAAATCCCAGGCAGTGTTCAGGATTCAGCTGGTGCTGGTGGAATGGTGATGTCATCTTTTTCCCTCTCTGTGTCCTGGTCTGCTCAGGACATCTCTCAGAATTAGGATGAAGAAGCTTTTGATACGCTAATAAAATAATACCAACAGGATCTTATAAGAGGGATAAGGCAAAATGCTGCGTTTATTGTAAATAGAGGAGAGAAATCAGGATATGCAGTTGAATGTTATTTCACTACTATTCCTTATTCATTCACACACTCATTCATACAAGTTCTGCAGAGTTGTTATAGTTACCAGCCTAGAGGTTGCTCATGGCAGAGTACTGGCCAGGTAGCCTGCACATGAGGGTGGAGCCGAGTCCTTGTCAGATGCGCATCCGATGCTCCTGGAGGGTGGTTGCAGAACCACACGCAAAGTCCCTGGGTTTTTGGTTCTGTTCTTATAGGATTTTGTCCTTATACAAGTCTATGGGAATCACTTCATCATGCTGATGTTTGTTTGAAGTGATCATCAATCAGCAGGTGGCACATCCCTGATGGCTGAATGTTATCTTGTTCTTCAGAGTCTTCAGCCCTCCATTGGGGTGGGGGGGCACTTGAGTGGATTACGGCTTGCCCCGGTTATCTCTGTGCTACGCATTCTTCGGTCATGGGCGATCAGTTATAACTCCTAGGCTGGCACCTTCAATTTGCTAATTATTTATTTGCATCACACACATTCATTCACATTCATCTTTTATCTTTAAGTCACATCTTACACTTTTGTTTTACGACCTCCTCTTCCTTGACATTCTTATTTTACAATTCTATTTTCCAGATGTGACAGACTTTCATCAGTCTATTTAACCTTTTTAATACAATAGCAGAAAACAAGCAGGATAATAAACAAAGGGGGGTAAGGGATTTCTGCAAGACCAATTCCAGAGCACAGTTGTTTTTACAAAGCTTTCTCACTCTTTGAGAACAGACTTTCTGTCTTAGGATGTGTTAACACAATTAGCAGTTTGGCCGTGCATGTTTCTCACAGAGAGGGAAAGACACAGAAATGAAAAAGCAAGAGGCCTGTTCTGTTACCAATATCTTGACGTTTAAGCTGTGGGGAATTCAATCTTACCCCTTGTCTCTTTTGGCCTCAGACTTGTTATACACATACACTTTATGGTTCTAATACAGAAATTCCCTGATATGGTCCAACACTCTGGGGTTCCAGGAGATGGTGGGCATGGCAGCCATGATGGTAGAGCTCACTCAAGTAGCCCATTTTGCTCCCCCAAGTCTCTTTAAGGATCCAAAAACCGAAGGGTGGGTGGAATAGCCCATCCCCTCATTATTTTGTCCACCGTCACTCCAGCTTTGGTTCATTGTTCTCACTGTTCGTGTTTACCACGCATGATCTTAACACAGTCTTTGAATTCAGGGGCGGCTCTAGCCATTTCGCCGTCCCAAGCACGGCGGCACGCCGCTGGGAGCGCTCTGCCGGTCGCCGGTCCCACGGCTCTGGTGGGCCTTCCGCAGACGTGCCTGCAGAGGGTCCGCTGGTCCCGCGGCTCCGGTGGACCTCCCGCAGGCGTGCCTGCAGATGCTCCACCGAAGCCGCGGGACCAGCGGACCCGCCGCAGGCACGCCTGCGGGAGGTCCACTGGAGCCACCTGCCACCCTCCCGGCGACCAGCAGAGCGCCCCCCGCGGCATGCCGCCCCAAGCACGCACTTGGCATGCTGGGGCCTGGAGTCACCCCTGTTTGAATTGTATCAGTAAGCCTCTTTGTTTGAACTAATTCAGTCTCTCTTTTTTTACACCTTTTCCATTCAACATTTGTTGTTATAGGTTGTTGTTATAGGTTACTCAACATCTTATGAACTTACACTCATTTTTTTTACAGGTGAAATTTAGGGTAAATTTGTAGATCTAATTATCATGACATGTAAAAGATGGTAGTTCACACATACTCCATTTCTTCATTCAGAAACTAATAGTAAAAGAGCTATGCCAGGTAAGGTTATTCATCTAGAAGAATACAGCAGAAGAATCAGAACCTTTTTGTCATGCATGTGAACATAACACTCAAGACAGAAAAGTGCTGGAAAATGTAGTTTTTCTAACGTTTGACTTTCTTCAGAAGAAAAAAAAACAATCTTGTTCTGAGTTTTTTTTTTTTTTAATCTTTACAATTAAGGAGAAACTTGAGGAAAAGTTAACTAAGCTGGGAATATCACCGTGGTTTTTTATTGTTCTATATTAAGGGTATCTTTCTTTAGTAAAGTAAAAGAAAATAATAGGAACGAAGTTCTATACTTAAAGAAGAAGGCTGAAATATTTGAGCTCAGTGACCTTGCTTAGCAAGTATAACCATGTGGCATTATTCAGATGGCTATAGAAAAAAAGGCAAGCAGATAAGACACAACCTTTACTGAAAAGTTTTGGGGAACCGTAAATTGGTTCTTATTATTTCTTTTCCTTTTCTTTTTGTATTTTCCAAGGAAGGATTTAGAAAGAAGGTGAAGCTTTTGGTGAAAAAAAGATAATTATGTTGACATTTCAACCCAGCATTGTTGAGAATAAAGGCTTACAAGTGAAAAGACAGCTCCTTTCCTTGTTTACACTTCTTGCAAAGAAAAATAAAAGCACTTAAATGATTTTCTTTATTATCTGTGAAGTGGAACAAGATAGTGACTAGTGATGATTATCTTTCTTTCCCTGCAATTGTACATTCACCTGTCTGTCATTTTTGCTTCCATAGGTCCAAATGACACAAACTTTATGTACAGAATTGTTGCCTAAAATGAGAGATGTCCCTTTTACATCAATACCTTTAATATGAGAACACATAAGAATGAACTGATGTCTACCAAAATTGTGTATAGTAGTATGGAGCTTGTACACATAAAGTTCAACCCTTCTGAAGTATATTATATATCCTATAGAATAATAATGTAGGAGGTAATAAAAAATGGAATCCACTTGGCAGCTGTAGCAAGATTCAATAATTGAGGGTCCAATTAGAAAAAAACACTTGAAAGCATAGAAGTTAACGGGACTCATATGCTTAGCGTTAAGTACTTGTGCTTAAATGTTTTGCTCAATTAGGGCCAGTGTTTCTTCTGACATATGAAGAGTGAAAAGGGAATGCTTTTCCCACTGTGCAGCATTGCACAATTGGCTTAGAGCTTTTGATCATGCCTCTCTCTGAAGAAAGAGATTTTTTTACAGCTAAAGTTAGAGTACCATGTGTAATGAGTAAATAATCTCATCAATTATGACACTCTTACGTGGTCCAGTTCTGCTAAGTACTCAGATCTTGCACCATGAGCCCTTCCTGCACTATTTTAAACATGCATTTTAAGATGCTCTTGTATTTTCTTTGCTTATCGAGATACATTTCTTTGTTTCTACCTTCACACATGGTCGTTGGCATACTTCAGAGAGCAATTGTGCCACCATTGATATGTGAAATACCATCAGTATGTCCATACATAATGCCTTGCGGCCTACTTTAACTTGCTGCTAAGCTCTGATTTCCTGAAAGATAGCCAAAATTATTAATCTTGTCTTTGGAGAAGCAATTCAAATTGGCGAACATATTTGCCAAAAAATCATGATTCACAGCAACAAGAAAACTTGAACACTAAAGCTTTAAATTTAGTTTAAAATTTCAGTTTATGTAGGATTTCTCGTTCTGTGAAGTTACCTTATGACCTTAAGCACCATAGTCTGCTCCAGCCAGAAGTTAGACATGTTTGAATGACCGATCAGAATCTGTGAGCAGAAGTGGAACTGCTGAGGATTGAGGATGGAGTGGAGATGATTAAAATGCATCTGAAGAAGTGGGTATTTTACCCATGAAACCTTATGCCCAAATAAATCTGTTAGTTTTTAAGGTGCCACCAGAATCCTTGTTGTTTTTGTGGAGATTAAAGATAATCTAGTCATGGCCCACCACCTAAATGAATACTTTGCCTCAGTTTTTAATATGAATAATGAGGAGCTGGGGACAGTAGCAGGGTGGCGAATACTGTGTGCAATTCTGGTCTCATGTTTAAGAAAGATGAATTCAAACTGGAACAGGTGCAGAGAAGGGCTACTAGGACAAGAGATGGATGATGGCAGGAGACTTAAGACTCGACTGGGAACTCCTGTGATGAACCATGTGGGAGGGTGGAGGTGATCCAGGTACAATTCCTCTTGAAACTGCGACACTCAATATATGTAAAACTGATTGGCAATGTAAGATATAAAAATCGACCAAGAGCCTGATCATGGCTGAGTACATGTTTTCATTTATTTCAATGACATTATTCAGCAGGTACGTAACAGTATAAGGGCCACTTCCAAGTACTCATCCCAACTTTTTTTAGCTACCACTGGGTTGGATTTATGTGCCGGCACTATGTATGGGTCGATCAGCTATCTTAATATCTTCCTGTCTCTAATACCTTGTTACCTAAACCCATAGATAATGTTTCATTACTCTATTCCTGCTATTAGTTATTCAGATTGCTTTTTCTTTATTTCCTTGGAAACTTTTTTTCTTTGGGCTATTTAATTTTCACTCTGTCCCTTCCCATTTCCATCACTTTTCCTTCTTTCGGTTGCTGAACTTTCTCTTCACCCTTTATTATCATTAGATATTCCATTCTCTGGCCTCTTTTCTCATTTGTAGCCTATCACTTTGTTTCATTTTCTTTCAGCCTCTTGTTCATTTTGAGTAATGTGTTTTTCTCTTTCTTCTCCCCACAAAATAGAGAATCATAAGAAGGGGATAGAGATCTTTTTCTTCTATTTGAAAATCAAATCCTCAGCTTGATTGGCTCCATCCATCTCTGATTCCTTGTGCAATATCAGGGTACACCTAGTAAGCAATATCTCAGATATGATGATCAGTCCCTGGAGTCCAAGAGAATAATAAAAGCCACGTATCTCAGATTAGCACCGGTCCCATCAATGCCACCCTTATATCAACCTATGTTCAAGAAAATTAATTCTACACAATTATGCTAATATTTCCTTAATGAATTATAAAAGAAACGTGTGCAGAACATTAATGAATCATGTTAATCCTCCCTGCTGTGAAATTTCAAGATCATTTTTCTATAAAAGTACATGAATATTAATGTGAACCCTGGTGATTGGTACAAAGTTAATTACTGTAACTGACATGCAAAAAAACCTGTATAATATTGAATTATTGATAGTTATTAAGATGGGAAACTTCAAGGTAAAGTATCAGTGATCCATGTATAGGAGGTGATATAAGAACATATAAGAAATATGTGCTTTCAGTTTAATCCAATTATATTCAGGAAACATGGTTTGATTTTTATCTGGATAGCGGATCTGATTCAAAGTCTGTTCAAGTCCACACTAGTCTTTCCATTGACTTCACTGGTCTTTATATCAGGCCCATACAGGTTGGTGTTCTGTTCCCACAGAAGTCAATAGAAGCGGGATAGGCCCTTTATCGTGTGTAAGGTTGATAATGTGTATGTATGTGATGGAGAGATTTTCAGTGGAGTTTAAAACTTCCAGACTAATAAGCTGATACAAAATCTTATTAAATGCACATTGAAAGTTTATGTATTTAGCATGAGACAGGATAACTTCAGTGATTTTAGAACTCTCTGCAAAGATGAATAGCTAAAATGTGATGATAAAACAGTGTCAAATAGTTATCTTAAAATGATTTTATGAATATTTTCTAAAGTTCGTAAACTTCTTACCAAAATGGGAGGATGGAGTCTCTCGGTGCCACCACACTATTAATAATATTATTGGCCATACTAAGAGAGTTTCACACTGGGGCCCAACAAGTTGACTCCAACAGATGTTTCCCACTGTGTGTGGAGATCAGGGGGTTGCTAGATCAAACCTTAGTGTTTTTGCCCAAATTTACTAGGGAAGTCAGGGTCAGAGAGGGGATTAGAACTCAGAAGTTTCTGGTTATCAGCCCAGTTCATTAGATGACAACTCTCTCTCTCTGATTACTTTCATAAGTGTCTCAATTACAATGGTCTTCAGGTTTTTTAGCAGATTTGGAAAAGACCACTTTATAAAATATTTTTTCCTTGGATGCAAGGGAAGAGTTAAGTGCTACTAGAGTTGGTGATAAATCCTGACATCAATTTTTAGGAAAAATTTCCATTGATTTCAGTATAGTTCTGCATACTGAGGTCTTTAATCTTCATTACACTTTTCTATGGTCACCAAGCTATTTAATTCCATGCTGTCATATAGCACTAGGATCATTTTGGATTACTTTATTTAAAAAAAAATGGAAAAAAATTGTTCATTGTATCTTACTCCTGTGGCATTAAAAGAACTGATAAGTGGCTGCTAATTTAGGAACACATCTGTGCCTGTAAAATTGTTATGAAGGGCTCTAATCCATTTATTTCATCTACTGTTTATGATGTTACTGTCTAACCTAATATTAGTGCAGATTTTGAGTGGAAATTTGTCTTGAGCAGGTCTTCAGATGTGTAATTATGAACCAATTTGACTTGAAAATGTTTCCTTCTGATCTAAAGACTATATATAATTTACTCCCACTATGGGAACATCCCATACCTTCCTTTCACTGCAGACTCCTTACTTTCGAAAAGCCTATAATTTTCACATTACAGTATGGACTGTAATGTATTTAAAATTAATCCTTATTAATTTTCTATTAGAAAGGATCAACACACACATTCAGAAATACCCTCTAAACAATCCCATCTGGGATGCTTTCTAATAATCTGGTTTGTAATGATTTTTAAAAAATAACATTAACTAGGATTTGTAGATGGCCATATAATTGTAGGCCCCGGTGCTAGAAAGATGGAAAATAAGCTCTGCTCCCCCTATAGGAGAAAAGATAGCTCCCCCTACAGAGGAAATCTAGCTCTGGAAGGCTTACTTTATGTAATTATTGTTTTGCACTGTACAGTGCATTTATGTGCAGTGTTTTGTTGGTTTTGGAATGTTTGGGGTTTGGTTTTTTGAAATTGTATTATATGATGCGTGCAAATTGGCATGTAAAGGGGGAGGAAATACTGAAAGTTTGGGTTCTTTCCCTGAAATTTTTAAAAAGCAAAACATATTGTCAAAATGAAACTTTTCCGTGAACAAATTGTGTTAGATGAAAAAACTTTTCACTAGCAATTTTAGCTAGAGCTGTCTAAATTACGCTGGGGCCCTCTCTAGCCCTTGAGGATTGGGTGGGCACAAAGGTAACTTAACCCTGTGTTAAATGCCACCTCCTACTGGGCTGAGAGTTCTGCACACAGTACAGAACCACACCTCCAGTGCTTAGTATTGCAATGGCAACAAATTCCTCTTCATCAGTTCTGATTGGTGACCAGATAGAATCCACACTAGGACTCTCAATGTTTGGTTTATGTCAGTTATATTACAGTTATTCAAGTCTGATGAAAGAACTTTGTGATTTCTTGATGGCAGTGAGAAGCCTGATTTTTATTAAATAAATCATGCCAGAAAACCTGATCACCTTTTTAATTAAATTATTAAATGAATGGATTAATGGGATGCAGTAAGTGTAATAGATGCTGATTTTAGCAAAGCATTTGACAATGGCTGATGAAATGTCACTGGAAAATAATTCAAACTGACTTGGATATGCAAACTGTGCCTGGATTAAAAGCTGATTTAAGGACCCTAAACAAAGGCTAATGAAAGAGAGGTCAGCGTTAGGTCTGGTCTTATTTAATGTCTCCATTAATTATCTGGAAGAGGAGGTAAATAGCAAATTAATTACAAACATGGACACTGCTAAATGGGAAGGTGTTATGAACAGAGGACTAGTACTGCATAAAAACTGCAAAAGAAGACCATAAATATTCCTTGGAACTTCCAAATGAACCCACTTCCACTGTGTACACATCGTTTAGGGGCTTGATTTCAGTGAATGTCCACAAAGTAATGTTCTAGCACAAGGAGTGCCCCAAACTGAACGTTACATACTCCAGTACGTTGTGAACTGCAGAGCTAATCAACAAGAATGTGGTTTCCAGTTCCGAATGGTGGATTTTGAATTTTACATTCAAGTGTGCAATTCAGAATTCAGTCTTTTGGTTGGCTAATTTGAGTTTAGGGCCTGAAGGGAACATTGTGGTCTGACCTACAGAAGTCATCCATTCAGAAACAATACCACATGATTTAGTAACTATTCATCAGAACCCAGATTTAGAATGTCGAGTTTTGGAATGAAATATTTGTGAGCAATTGGCAAATTTACTTTAAAAAATGGTCATTTTTGAATAACAAATCCACTGGAAAATTTTGCCATTTATTCACCGGAGTTTGCAAACAGAAAAGTGAAATCCCTTGAATACATGTTTCATTATCAGTTTATTCATTCAGTAACAGTGAGGACAAAAATGTGATACAGAGGGTACAGAAATGTTTTACAATATGCACAGTAAACAGCAGAAAGATTCTGCTGGGAGAAATGCCTGGAGCAGCCTCACATTAGGGTGAGCAAACGCTAAGGCAAGAATGAGGAAAGACCTGCCCTCCCAACAAATGTCTCAGCCAGGGCTGCTCCTCACTAAAAGGGTTGGGCTGGAAACACAGGGGGCACTTGGTGTGCTCAGCAGAGCAACTGATACGTGCCTGAGCCTGAGAAGTGTTTTCCATCTTGCTTTTCTGAGGCTTTGAATACATCCAGCACTACAAATGTTGCCAAGTGCAGTGTCCCTATGCCTTTTTCTACAGTCATAGTTCCTTGTGCCACCTCAGAAAACCAACAGTATGCTCCAAAATGAGACGCACAACTTTCCTATCACAGCACCATGGTTTATTTTGAGTTTGAATCTATGAGCAATTGCTTTTGACCTTGTAAGAATTATACCCATGGGGTGAATTCACAGAATTTCAAAGTCATGTCTTGTTAGTTCAGCAGTCCAAGGGCTTAGTGCTTATTCTGAATTGCCAATTTGCTTGGTCTAGACATGTATACTCAAGCATTGACATACTCGGAGAAAAACCCAGTGGTGACTGTAAAGCATGGAGAGGGGAAAAAAAAATCATGAGCACTTGAAAATAAGACATGTTGACAGCATGACAGATCCAGGAACACTGGTAATAGGAACCAAGACAAATTAAAGTAATGAATTGAGACAAAGATCGCTGGAGTGTGTCAGCGCATACAGAGATAGTAATGATTAGTGTTTGTAGACTACTGAATGTGGAAAGTAAAATCAGATCTAGAAATCTCTAGTATTATGTATGGGTTTCTGTCATACGTTGAATTAGCACTTTGGTTGCATAAACAGAAAAACACCACAGCTAACATTCTCAAGTAATGCTGTAGAATCCTGTTGCCTTCAGATTTGAATTCTGCATGTCACAAAGGAGGGATGTTCATTGTTTTAGCGTAACTCGGTGTTGCTCAGTGGAATGGAGAAATGCATGCTCAAGACAAAAAATAGTCTCAACTCAGGTAGAACAATAAATAAAACAATATTGGCTGTCTGGTCTAGTATAATGTACTTATAAAGTGCTATTATATGGCAGTGGTATGTTACATAGGGGCTTATATTAAGAGGCATCTGGTACAGCAGACAGGAAGTAATTCATGTTGGGAGAGCTCTGCTTCACTTTTCACACCAGGCACTTTTCTCACCATAGAGATAATCATGCATGTTGGTGACCTCATATAATGACTTAACAGCACTAAAATTTGCGTTCAGATCCTGGATTCCAACAGAATAGAATAATGGAGCTTTGAAATACTACGTGACCTGCAAGAAGCAGGAGTCTGATAAAGATACAGCATGGTCCAGATGATTGGGCATATAACTGGGAGTTGGCAGAGCAGGCTTCAATTTGTGGCTCTGACCCTGATCTGCTTATAATCTTGGGCAGATCACTTTTTCTCTCCATGTCCCAAATTCCCCAGCTGGAGAATGGGATAATGGCAACTATCTTCCTTTGTAAAGACCTTTGTAATCTATGGATGATCTCAGATCTAGGTGGGAACTCAGTGTTATTTAATGACCACCTGCTATAGGAGAGGTGGGATTTCATAGCTTTTGTGATGGAAATCCATATTTCCCCGAGTGATTTCCTTTTCCTAAACTGCTCAGAGTGGAGTCTGCTTTTTTTCTTCTTCTGTGTCTTCATCTTGTTTAGCCTTAAATAATAACAATGAAACCTCCCTTTCAGGTGTTCCCTCAGGATTGAATCATTTAAAATATTCATACAATGCAGAACTTAGAAAATATTAAGCAAAAATGGTAGGTCTTGAGAAAATGGTTATTGTGGGAGATTCAGTTGGAAATATGGCGAGCAAAATTATCGGGGCAGCAGGGTCAAATAGAATTTCCTTATAGTTCCTGTCCAAAGCAGTTGGTTAGTGTGAACAGAAGAAATCAATAACAATGTTTGGATCTTGTACCACATAGACAGGGAATACATTTTTATGCATTGCTATATTTAGGATATTCACAATGGGAGACTATATTGGAATAGCAAAGTAAGAATGTGGTTGTTTAGCTAAAACATTTAATACATGTTTGAGCTGCAGTACAAGTGCATTTTTCTGGTGAGGCCAGGGCTGTCATTGATGATGAAGGTAATCAGATCTGAAATGCAAAGTGTTAGCACTATGCTGGGTGTTCATATTCACATTGCATAGTAATGCTTATAAGATGAGTTCTCATGGGATATTTTACAGTGCAGGACAATGTGCAAAAGCTGACTGTTTTTCCTATCAGCTTCTGTTTTCTGCTCATCAGTTCTACACTGGTTGTGTACCCACAGGACTGCATCTTCATTAAAAAAATAAACCACTTGATGAACAAGACTTCACCCATTTACAGTCAGAAACGTGTGACTAAACACTTTGGAAAGGTTGAAGGATACAAATTTTGTAGTTGATTCACACTGTATTTTGTATACTTGAGCTCTACTTTAATACCAGAGATTTTCTGGTGGGAACATATAAAACAAGAACAGGTATTGCCTGATGCATTGATTGTGAATGTTGATTACTTAAGAATTCCCAATTAATACTGTGAGGTTTAGTAGGTCCTTGTTCCAAGATCAGGCCCAGTATTACCAATATTAAAGTTTAGGTGGAAACCATGATGGGCATGGTTGCAACACTCTCACTTAGGAAATAGTTTTATTAACACAGTTAGCAAAGTTACAAACACTCCAAGGTAGATAGAGATAATACAGAATGTGTATCTCAGCATGGATACACTTACACTATCCCTTGCAAAAGGACTTGATGATAGTCATGCTCATCATCATACTCGCCATCATCATCATGATCAGTGTCAGTCATCCTGGCATCTCCCAAGACTTGCATCCCCCTAAGGCATGCAGGCCAGGATACAACTGTTATAATGTGCTACGCTGATGCCACTGTGCCTAATTCATATTCAATAGGATATCCTCTTTTCTGTATCTGTATTTCCTCACCTGGCTGATGTTGGGGTGCTCTTCTACCATAGTCCTTTTACCTCAAGCTTATTAGCATATAAATCATTTAGCTAGTATAGCACTCTTGTGGTCAGACATCTGCTGATGTTCTGATCTTAAAATAGCATATTGTGGTTACCTGTCAGCAGCCATTACAGCACTCTATCTTGGGATATTTGAAGGTCTAGGGTTACTCCTGGTTAGCTGCTTATTCTAAGGCTTTTGGGCCTTATGCCTTGTTTAGCTAAGGTCTTACAGGCCTTGTAGGCTCATCACATTACTGCCTTAATTTATACCCAGGCCTTGCCTAGCAAATACCTATACCTATAGGCTACATATTCAGTAGATGGAATACTTTCCTGAATGCTATTCACTAATCTTCACATAACCGGTGTAGAAGATGTGTATCTTCTCCAAAAACCTCTTGCATATTTCCTCTCCACAGCAATTCTGAATGTAGCAACCACAAACCCCAGCCACATCCATACCACTCACAACTCAGCACCACTGAGTCAGAAGACCCCATCCATTACACTTCGCTCTCCCCCACACACTCAGAATTTATTAGATATTTTAATTATTATAAAGGTTATCAGCTGCAAAATCCTATCTCAGTGCCTCAAAGTGGCACAGCAGTGACCCTGACTTATCTGACAGTGAGGATAGTGGAGTGTCTTCTTCAGTAGGTTCAACCATGCTATCAAGGGTTGTCCTCCTTTTTGAGGTTGGGTGCTAGCTTAGTTGAGAAGGTAAACGCTCTAATGATAGCATAGTCAGTGAGTGGATGAAGAAATGGCTAAAACAACATGAATAAATGGGCTCCAATTCCTTGTGCGCTCTTTGATCCATTCTACGGCAGTGGTGGGGAGTTCAGTCAATGAGAGACTGTTAAGAATCTCAGAGGCCAGAAAAAGGACTGCCCTCTCAGTGTGCACCTATTACTGTAGGACTGATGAGACTGATAACTGATGAGAGATGATTCGATCAACCATCTAATAGAGAAGAAGGCAAGCACAGCCTGTGACGTCCCTGGTCTCTGTGAAACACGAAGAAGGAAGAAGATGGAAGTGAAGTGGAGAGACAAAATTGCCATCATGCTGGGAAAAGGAGAAGGCACGAGAACTGTTAGAGGAATCTGATTCTTCATCATCAACAAGGAATGGTCTTCAAAAATAATTTCCTGCACATTCAAGTCATTGCACGTCGGAGTGCTACACCTCCAACTGAACAAGAACAGATCTATGCTCCCAACGATGTGGCAGAATTCTATCAGGAGGTCGAGGAAACTCTCGTTCAAAAATCCACATATACGATCGTGATGGGAGAGTTCAATGCCAAAGTTGGAAGAGGGAAAGACGGTGAAAAGTTCATTGGAAGGTATGGCATCGGCAAACAGAATCCATAAGGAGAGAGACTGGGAACTCTGGAGACAAAAGAAATGTTAATTGGTAACACCTGGTTTAAGAAGAAACCCAAGAGGAGGTGGACATGGATCGCACCCAATGCGAAGAATAAGAATGAGTGACTATATTCTGATTGATAAGTGGTGCATTGTACAAGACATCTCATTAGTACCATCATTTTACACCAGTAGTGACCATTGCTTTCTCAGAGCATGGCTCAACTTAAACAAAAAGGTGGAGAAGAAAGCACTACAGATGGCAAATCAGAGACAGTGGCCAAAAATATTTGGTGAGGCAATCTTGAAAGCAAACATTTCCAAGGAAGACTGGAGTCTTATAGATAACTGTGATGAGGATTAGAAAAACTTCACTGATAAGTTGAGGCAATGTGTGAAATTAGCTGAAAAGAAGACCAAAAAGAGTGAAGGGAAGAATCTTGGAGGAAACACGGAACTTGCTAGAGAATTGGAGGAATATGAAGGAAAATAATGGTAACAAACTTGAGTACTCCCTCCTCTGCAAGTTGATAAGAAGAAGACTAAAGGAGAACTTCGAGAAGTACCAAAATGAAAGGCTCTTAAAGACGGCTGAAGATTGCAGAAGCCTCAAAAAATGCAAAAGTAATTGACACTGTGGGGTTAACAATAATGGTGCTGAAGAACAGGGATGGAAAACCAGTAACTGACAGAACAGGGATGGAAATAGTCTGCAAAGATTTCTACACTGAACTGTTCGCGTCTCAGATAAATGTCTTAGTACCAACACTTCAACAGACCAAAGAGCAGGTACTCCCAGGCCTTGTCTGCGAAGTTCGACATGCAGTTCACCAAATGAAGGAAGGAGAAAAGCCCCAGGTAAAGATGGACTGACAATTGAGATAAGAGCTGGAGGCTAAGACCTCTGGGAAACCCTTGCTCAGCGGTTTAGCCATTATTTGGAAATGCAGAATACACCATCTAGCTGGAAGGAGTCCAACACCATTCTGCTGTACAAAAAGGGCAATCGTGAAGATCTAAAGAAGTATCGTCCAGTATGCCTGTTCTCACATGTCTACAAGCTGTTCACCAAAAATATAACAAACTGACTCTCTCAGAGTCTGGACAAGCAGCAGCCAAGAGGGCAGGCAGGCTTTCAAAGGAATTTCAGCACAATGGACCATATTTTCTCTGTATTCCCGTCAGTATTCCAATAGCTGGTTTATAAATTCCCTTTATGTATTGCCTTCGTTGACTATGAAAAAGCATTCGACAACACAGAGATCAATGCAGTGTTGAAAGCTCTTGCAGAGCAGGAAATCAACACAAACTACATCAAACTATTAAAGGAAGCAAATTCTGACTGCACTACAGATATAACTTTATTTGATACTTCCCTTCACACCCCAGTTAAGAAAGGTATGAAACAAGGAGACATGGTTTCACCAAAACTCTTCACAGCCTGCCTCAAAATGAAAATAAGGTGGATGAATTGGAAGGGCGGAATCAACATCAACCAAGAGCAGTTAAACCATTTCAGATTCGTGGATGATATTGTGTTGATTGCCGAATACTATCAAACTACAGAAAATGCTGCGAGAACCCAACACAAAAAGCAGCCAAGTCGGACTGAAAATTAAACGTTCCAAAACAAAATGTATGTGGTCTGATACCTTGCCAAAAGTCCAAATAACAATCAAGGGAGAACAAATAGAAGAAGTTGAATAATATGTTTGTTTGGGCCAAGAAATTAACATGCATCCTGATCAGGAAGATGAACTCTCGTGAAGAAAGAAAGCCGGTTGGTGTGCATTCAATTCTATCAATGATGTCCTCCAAGGAAAAATCAATAAGGCAACACACACCAGCCTCTTCAACTCAACAGTACTGCCAGCAATGTTGTACAGCAGCGAAACATGGGCGCTGAGGAAGACAGAGAAGCAGCAACTGTGTGTCATGGAAAGGGCAATGGAAAGAAGAATTCTGGAAATTTCAATCCGTGACCGAGTTCCCATGAAGTGATCTGACAGCAGAGTGGAGTGCAGAATGTTGTTGTTGAGAGCAGGCATAGTAAAATGTGATGGGCCGGGCATATAACAAGGCTCACTGACAATAAATGGACTGCAGCTGTCACTGAATGGTACCTATGGGAACTGAAACGACCACTCGTCCGACCTCCAAAGAGATGGGAAGATTTTATCGTGAAAAGACGTGGCCGCACATGGAGAAGGAAGGCCAGGATACAAGAAGAATGGAAGTAGTGTTGTGATCAGCACAGTCTATACAAGGACTGAAGGACCGATCAATCAAGATGATAAAGGTTGGATTTTATGCAATTACAAATTAAAATTTATCTGTAAAGGATTGTGTGCTGTGGCCAAGAGGGATTGTGGGGCTGTTTTTGACATTCAGAAACCATTGCTCTGTATGTATAAGTACATATGCCACTGTACAAGTGATGTTATCGTGAGTCTTAATGACATTTGGTGTTCTTTTCCCTTAAAGCTGCAGCTCCCAGAATCATGTGATTGTGTGAATCTCAACTTTTGTTTTAAAAAAGTCTCTAGCCTTAATGATTATGGAGAAAAACTTGAAATTGTGACTTCTAAAGGCTCAAAAATCAGAAAGCAAATAAAAAGACCCCCATGTTTATTTTTTAAAATCTCATGGTTCTTAAGACAACCTCATGATTTTGTTCCCTCTCCCCATAAATACGTAAAAAGGGGGCAAAATAAAGACACATCAATTAAGGAGGGAAATCTTGCAAAAGTGCAAATAATTCTGCTTTCGTGACCTGTCTCACTAAGGTCACTGAGGTAAAACATCTCAAATGAGTCAGCTCAAACAAATAAGTGTTTGCAGGATCAGACCTTCAGCCTGCAGCCTAATGCATTTTATTAGTGAACTGTACAATTATTCTGATTTGTTTGTATTACCACAGTACTTAGGGGCCCTATTCATGGACCATAACCCCACTGGGCTTGGTGCTATACAAACAAAGAACAAATGGATGGTCCTGCATCATAATATAAACAGTGATAATCCTCTAATTAGATATAGACCAGAGATAATGTATTTTATTAAACAATTTTATTGTTGCCTGTTTATAATTGTTTCAAAGTGTATTGTCATATGTCTTCTTTAGTTAACTAACAAGTGCCCCAAAGCCTCTCACACACACAAAGCCAAAGCTTTAGTTCTACATAATTATAGAAAACTATAGCAGCAGTTTGTTAAAGCAATTAACATTTTATATCTTCACCTCTGATCAGACTTACTCTCATTTAAATCAAAATCTATCTCATTCATATCGATAACTAAGCTAACGCATTAGTAGATGATTCAAGTCATCTTAAATTTAAACGTCTAATATATGTTGTCTTTGATTCATACTAGTTAATGAAGATGGTTAATTTACAGCTGTGACCCTTAATTGCTTGTTAATTATAAAATGAACATCTGTCCTGAGCACTTTACGTGGATATGCTCAGAAGCAGGAGCGTTTAGTGGATATAAATGTCTTCTTTTATTTTAAAAAAGTGTGTCTATATAAATACAATATACAGTATAACTTTTATATACAATTATATATTATGACTAAGGCTAAGTTTTTTGCAACAGATATTTTTAGTAAAAGTCAGGGACAAGTCATGGGCCTCCATGAATTTTTGTTTATTTCCCATGACCTGTCCCTGACTTTCACTAAAAATATCCCTGACAAAATGAGGAGGTGGGTTCAGTACCCACTGCTGCTGTGGCTCCTGGGTCCCCCATCGCTGCAGTGAGTGGGAGTTCTGGGGTCCCCCTGCCCAGGGGGGGCTGGGCTGCTGTGGGGTCCTCTCACCCCACAGGGGCAGCTGGGCACTGAGGGGGTCCCCCGCTACCTGCTGTGGCTGGGCAGCTGCGGAGGGTCCCCCACCATCCCTTGCATGTGGGTCTGCCCACCTGGGCAGGGGCTGGGAGTTGGGGGGGCAGGCGTGGCTGGGAGCTCTAGCGCCAGAGCAGACAATATCAGAGGTCAGTGGAAGTCACGGATTTTGTGACACAATTGTAGCCTTAATTATGACAAGTGTGGAAGAAGGGTATGATCAAATGTTTGCCTTCTTTTGGACCCTGATGCTGCATGTGGTTGTACGTAATGCATTCATTGGTTTATGGATCCATATTTCTCATAGAGTGTCATAAATCCATATGAGGTCCTACATTGCTGATTTTTTTCACTTGAATCTCTGACTTAGCTGAAAGACTTGTCAAACCACATCTGGACAGACAGTTTCTTATTGACTACACAGCAGAGGTGGCTTCCAAGAAAATTAATCAATCTTAATTATCCTGCTGGGAATTTATTTTGAATAAGTAGAATATATTGTGAGGTTCTACTCAGCAGTTGTGATAGGGCTGTATGCATTGTCATATAGACCCTGTGGAGATAAACAGAATAGGAAGTAATATCTCAGAAGGCTGGACTGACAGCTTCTCTGGTGGCCCCTGATTGGGTGAGGCACCCTATTTAAGTCAAGCAAGAGTTCCAAAAATGTGGACTTCCTGCCAGCTGTAGCAATGGATCTGTCTCTTAGCTCACTCTCGGACTTCTGACCTTGGCTTTGACTCCTGGTTCCTGGCCCTGGCTCGGACCCTTGTCTTGGACTCCTGGTTCCTGACCCTCTTGCTATTCCTGGCCTCTGACGGTCACTGCTCTTACTACTAGGCATGACTGCCCAAGCACCAGGTATGATACACACACCCCTATTGACATGCCTTGTTGATTCAGTTTCAGGGAGGAGTATGCCAGTCTCTGATGCACTGGACTAACACCTCTCAGAAGAGCCATCACGATAAAGACTAGTTATTGGGATTGGAGACTGGGAATGAGTATTTCACAATGAGGAGGCTATCAACAAGCTAGTGAAGAACCGAGAACTGGAATATGGTGCCTCGTGCCTCAATGGTCTAGTACTAATGGTCAAATTGTGCTCCATTTTAATTATCTTTTAGCGCTCTCACATTAGACTGCAATTTATGGGGTCATATGAATGCAAGAAGGCAAAATTTTGGTCACTGTATAGATGTGACTGAACTCAGGGTTTGGAAAACTAATTTATTCCAAGAGAGCAACAGTATAGTAGGGTGGCTGGTGCTACTGGCCTCTCATGCACATACATTATTTTACGGTTGGGTGTTGGATCCCTTTCTAAGGTTCTGGTCCTTATTTATAGTGCATTTAAGACCTGTCTAACTCTTCTGCACCTCATTATGGCAGATTGGGGTGCTATGGGTGGCTGAGCCTAGGTTTGTATTCATTGTGACAGGGAACATAATTTGCTTCTTTCCTAGAACACATTGATGCTTTTCTCTAGTTATGTAATTGGTGTCTTGATACTAAGGGACTGGGAGCTTAGAAATTATTATTATCCTTATGTATTTGGATTATAGTACAACCAAGAGGCCCCACTCTATATAAACACTGAGTAGAAAAACAGTCCTAGCTCTGATGAGCCTATACAAATTACATAAATATTATTTGTTTTGATTGTTCTCTCTCTCTCTCACACCCACACCCACCCACCCACCCACAGGATTGTACACATTAGATGAGTTGCTACAGAGAAGTTCTAATTGCTTAACAATAAACATTATGTATGTCATCATTGGTAGCGTCCATGAAATCTTAGTCTCTATTGTCTGTAAAGAAAGTACTAATGTTAATCTGGGATTCTCTGAGGTCAGTGTACAGTACATTTGTTCTTCCTAGTACATTTATTTTACTGCACATTTGAGGTCTGTTTAAATGGGCTTGCCTGTATTTCTTTTGTGCTCTTCCACTTTTCAAAATATTGAACATAGAAATTATAGTTCAGGGAATTAACTGACCATAAGCAGTGCTGAGCTTCCAAAATCCTAATAATTGGTTCCCTACCGGATCTTCCGTGGCGCTTTGGCGGGGGTTCTTCACTTGCTCTGGGTTTTTGGCGGCACTTCAGTGGTGGGTCCTTCAGTGCTGCCAAAGACCCGGAGTGAGTGAAGGACCCGCTGTTGAAGTGCCGCCAAAGACCTGGTGAGTACAAGCCCCACATGCCTCCCAAACAGCCTGCCCCCGCATCCGACCCCCACCCATGTCCTGCTGCCGACTGCCCCCCTCAGAACCCACAACCCATCCACCCCTGCTCCTTGTCCCCTGACCACCCCTTCTGAGACCCTCCCACCCCTAACTGCCCCTGGGGACCCCACTCCCCTACCCAACTCGCCCCGCTCCCTGTCCCCTGACTGCCCCGACCCTATCCACCACCCCAACAGACCCCCAGAATTCCCATGCCTACCCAACCCCCCTGTTCCCCATCCCCTGACTGCTCCCCCAGAACCTCCACCCCCTCCAACCACTCCCTGCCCCTTATCCACCCCCTCTTCCCAGCCCCGGCCTGGCCCCCTTACCATGCTGCTCAGGGCAGCGTGTATGGATGCCATGCGGCCTGCTGGAGCTCGCGGCCCTACCCCCTTTCCTTGCTGCTCAAACCATCAGGAGCTGCCGAGCTGCCCAGGAGCAGTTCAGAGCGCTGGCAGCGTGGCGCAGCATGCTGAGGTTCAGCATGCTGAGCTCCCAAGCCGGGAGCTCAGGCGGGCTGGACAGGACGGTCCCATGGGCCACACTGTTTGCCCACCCCTTTAACAACCAGTTCTAAACCGGCTTCTAAATTTAACAACCAGTTCGCGCGAACCAGGTCCAGCTCACCACTGACCATAAGAGTGTCTGTAGCATAAGCATGCTGGCAAAACTCTCAGTTGGTGAACCATTTATATGTTTTGCCTACAATAAAGCAAGCAGGGAAAGTCAAAGCAAAAAAAAAATCCATTTGAGAAATCAGTGGACAGTACCAAGAGATTTAATTATTGAACTCAATCACTAGGTACTACTCTATATTGTTTATATTGAAAGCAAAAGAGAGAGAGAAGTTTAATATTAGTTTCACTATTTTAAAAATATTTCTGTAATTTTGTATTTCAGTCAGATTGAAAGCCAGATACAACCTTTTAATTTGTCTCTGCTGAAAGCAATATATAGTCCTTGTGTCAATTGTGATATTTTTTTTTATCCCCAACCTCTCTATCACTATATTTACAGCAATTAGAAGTGTGAAACATTCATTAGGACAGGACAGCACCTTTGGACCAGTAGCATGCCTTCAAGTCCTGCTTGGTAGAACCTTCCTGGTACCTACTTTTGGACATGGATCAGAAACTGGTGGAGAGGGTGAGCTGGGGTCCCCTACCACCATCCTCTGATAGAGCTGGAGGTGAAAAGCCTATCTCTGATACTAAAGACCCAGGAGTAGGAAGACCCCCTCATCCTGATTCTGGCCAGGTCAGGCCTGAAGCCCTTTTCTGGACAGCAGAACTAGCCTTTTTTGGACTCTTTATTTGGCCCAGCTTGAGGGGCTGAGTCACATTAGGACACAGGCCACTGCTGGTTTGTGATGGCTGTCAACAGTGGGTGCTAAGGTAAAAGAGCACCTGCCCCTTGTCTGACCACTAGGTGGTGCCTGTGGTGAGTGGAGCCCTCCACAAGGGCTCATCAACCTAGCAACCAAAGGTACAATGAGAGAGACAAATTCTGATAGAAATAAGGTGCAAGAGTTGTTCCCCCCTCCCCCCCCCCAAAAAAAGTGAGGTTAACTAACTGTTAGAACAACTTAACAAGGCTTGTGATGGAGTCTCCATAAATGGCTGCTTTTAAAATCAAGACTGGGCAATTTTGTGGAAGACTTGTTCTAGTTCAAACAGGAATTAATCCAGGGAAGTCCTATGGCTTGCGTTTTATACAGGAGGTCAGACTAGATGAGTAGAATGGTCCCTTCCAGCCTTGGAATCTATGAATGATAAAGCAGAATATATTGAATGTTTAACACCAGACAATACTACTTCTACACTTCAGGAATAGTACACATCATTGGCTTAACACATTTGAAAGCACAGCACTTAAATTGCATTTAATCCATATAATAGGTGTGCATATCTTGCCCACATGAAAAGCCCTTGCACGCATGAGCATCCCATTGCCAAGTTCTGAGTACATATGTGTGGAAGGAGTGTATATTGGGTTTTACAGAATCAGGCCATTGGTTTACAGTATCTCTTGTTACTACCAAGGCCTGTAGTCAGTCATCTCTCAGTATAAGCTACAAGGACGAAGGAAATGTGTAAATAAAAATACCTTCTGGCAAAATGTTTCTCAGTGTCCATTTAAAACATGCAGATTAAACAGTGGTGCTCGGAAACGGAGAAATCAAAATAAACCCTGTCTGTTTGGTTTTTTTAATACCTAGCCTATGAGACAGATATAGGCTATCACTTGATTAATTCAGTAATTGCAATTCAAAAATGGATGTAGAAACTACGTAGTTATAATGTTACTGTGTCAGACTCGAAGATGATGTGGAAAAATAGGTAATAAAAGGACTCATTTAATTTCAGCAGCAAAAATGTTTTTTATTCATCTTCATTCAATTTTATTTAAAAAAAAAACCTCAGTCTGAGGTGACTAAAAGTCATTTTGCTGTTGTGGCTAATATCTAAAGTGCTTCTGTGCTTCTAAATGTACAGTTCACCTATACATAGAAATTCATTTCCAACTGGGAAACACTGAGGCTGTTTACATAAAGTGAGGATGGCAAAGTTTCTTCAGCTGAAACAGGAAAAAAGAGATGCACTATTTTTAATAAGTATCAGAGGGGTAGCCGTGTTAGTCTGGATCTGTAAAAGCAGCAAAGAGTCTTGTGGCACCTTCTAGACTAACAGACGTTTTGGAGCATGAGCTTTTTCCGACAAAGTGGGTATTCACCCATGAAAGCTCATGCTCCAAAACGTCTGTTAGTCTAGAAGGTGCCACAAGACTCTTTGCTGCTTTTATTATTAATAAGGCGTATCATTATCACTGACCTTATAATTACTGCAAATTGTATATGTAGCAATAATCCCTGAGAATTACTCATTATAGGCAGTTAATCAATGATGTGATAAGATAAAAGCCCAAGGTGATGAGGAAACTGGTGAACTTCAGTAATGACTGATTTTCAAAGGATTCCTGTAGCATCAATTTATGCTTGACAGTATTTTACAATGGCAATATTTTTATAAGAAGTCTACATTGGATGATGTGTTCTTTCATAGCCAACAATTGATCAAAATGCACAAGTGTTTGTGCTTAGGGCAGATGCTGATACTACATACAAGCTTTGCTCAGAATCTACATTTTTTTTTTTTTTAGGGGGAGAGAGCTATTGCACGTATTACCAATGCGTTGATGACTGTCTACTGTTCTGCTGGAAGCATGAAAAGCCCATTGAAATCAATGGGCAGATTAGCAGTGACTTTAATAGGCTCAGGATCAGATTCATAGAGTACTCTTGGAGAGGTTATTTGAGCATGATTAAGTTGTTTATCATATAGTGAGGATGCCAGGTAGTTGCATGTCTGATTATTCAGAGGCTGGGTATCACTTGCTTTTTGAAGGTAAGAATCTCAGGCGTCTCTTCCCTCTTGACTGTATACATATAATTCCCATTAGTTATTGGATAGATGCACGACATATGAAACTTTCTAGGGTTTCCAAACTACTGAGAACTACACTTAAGCCCATCATGTAGTATTCCAGCTACATTTTATTAATAATATGGATTGCAGTGAAAATTCACACCGAGACCTGACCCCTTGCCACTGCTGTGTCCCTTTTGTAGTCATTTACACCTATGCCAAATGATTGATAGTGTGAGACGCTATCAGCTCAGATGGGCAGCATTGTGCACTGATGGTCAAAGAGAACAAACAGGGCAAAGCACTGGAGAACTGGCCCTGTAGATTTGCCAAGATATCTGCTGTGATGTGGCAGTGGGTGTGAGATCCGAACTGAGTTCTTGGGGCAGTGTGTCATTGCAGTACTCTGGGTCCCAGAATGCTAAAGCCCAAGTCCTCTGGCTGCAAAGAGCACAGTTAATTTGTGCTTACAAGGCAGGCAGGCAAACTGTCTTTCAAGGGTACTGTATGCCAGAAAGGAGAAATCCTAGAAGGTAGTGGAGGCACGATAATCAGAAATCATGGCTATACAGACAACTGAGATGCTATTTATAAAAATATTTATTAAACTTGTATCCTTAATAATCCAATCAATAAGTAGAATATCAGTATATATTATAGCTATTAATTCCATATGAAATAAACAAGGCACATTCCATGTAAATGTGATACTGGGTATTTGTATTATTAATTTAGATTTTGAATTGTTTTAAGGTCAGATTGAGTTTTTGCTTAGGGAGTGGTACATAGCTGGACTGGCTCAGGAGCAGCCCTGGTATAGAAGTGACTCAGAGGACTGAAGTGGGTTAGCCTGGCTGTGGGGCATGGTGACCCTCAGGAGTGATTTACTCCTTCCCTGGAGAAGAAGGGCATGGAGGGGCGGACGCTTGGTTTCATTACCTCTATGCACTAGCCAGATTAGCTGAGAGAATACAGAGTGTATTTGTAACTTGCTGTTGGTATGGCCTTGTCATAAACAGATAGTTAAGGGTTAATGTCTCTTTTACCTGTAAAGGGTTAAGAAGCTCAGTAAACCTGGCTGACACCTGACCAGAGGACCAATAGGGGGGCAAGATACTTTCAAATCTTGGTGGAGGGAGTTCTTTGTTTTGTGCTCTTTGTTTTGGGGGTTGTTCGTTCTCGGGACTGAGAGGGACCAGACATCAATCCAGGCTCTCCAAATCTTTCTGAATCAGTCTCTCATGTTTCAAACTTGTAAGTAGCACAGGCAAGGTGTGTTAGTCTTATGTTTGTTTTCTCAATCTGTAAATGTTTCTTTTGCTGGAAGGATTTTTACCTCTGTTTACTGTAACTTTGAACCTGAGGCTAGAGGGGGTTTCCTCTGGGCTATATGAATCTAAGTACCCTGTAAGCATTTTCCATCCTGATTTTACAGAGATGATTTTTACCTTTCTTTTTCTTTAATTAAAAGTTTTCTTTTTAAGAACCTGATTGATTTTTCCTTGTTTTAAGATCCAAGGGGATTGGGTCTGAACTCACCAGGGATTGGTGAGGTGGGATGGTTAATTTCTCCTTCTTTTAAAATCCAAGGGGTTTGGGTCTGTGTTCCCCAGGGAAGGTTTTGGGGGGACAGGGAGTGTGCCAGACACTGAATTTCTGGCTGGTGGCAGCGTTACCGGATCTAGGCTAGGAATTAAGCTTAGAAGGGTCCATGCAGGTCCCCACATCTGTACCCTAAAGTTCAGAGTGGGGGGAGGAACCTTGACAGGCCTACTGAAAATAACTATCCCTACTAGCCCCACAGCCTCTAACTGAAGAATAAGAAGGGGAGGATTTGTGATTCAGATAATCCCTCTGAGGCGCACCACTCCTGGGGCAGTGCAGCCTATGAACACAGCCCTTGCTGTGCAAGTCAGTCTAACCCAGAATTTCAAATTCACCTGGAAGTTGGAAGAAGTCTAATTAGCTACATTCAATTTTATTTGATATATAGAATCTACTGGCTCCCGTCTGAACTTTTGATTAAAGATTTATTGTCTTAATAAAATTATACTAATAACTATGCTTAGTTTGTCTTTGCTAAAAAATGTTTTTTGCTAATCAGGCCGTTATTGGCCAACCTGCTAAATTACCTTCTACTTGTATTAAATGGAAAAATTATGTAAACTGAAACCAGAGAGCAATAACCATAAAGAACAATCACTTCAATGACATGCAAAGAGAGAGCCAATTATTTAATAAGCTCTTCATATGGAGAGGGGTGGTTCTTTTAGGGACCTGGTAATGCAATCAGATTTATAGTGCATAGATCCTCTGGTTATATTAATATTTTAAAATGGAAACATTGTCAAGAATGTACAAAGATGAGTGGGGCAGGATAATCTATACAAGCAAGATTATTTGTAATTATGCTAAAACCTTTGAGACATGATATTTAACTGGACATTTATTTGCCCTGCCATAAACTCATAATACATATTTAATATAGCAAGTTAAATTTTTCACTTGAAACACTTTTCAGTGAAAAATGGCTATTCATTAAAATTGCTTATTCCACAGAAATGTCACAAGTTCAAATGCAGATTTGGGGTTTGGCATTTTTTGAAGAAAAACTTAGATGAACATTTTTCAACACATCAAAATGACTTAGGTTCCTAAGTCCCATTTTCAAAAGTAACATAGGTAATTAGCATATTCATGAGATTTAGGCGCTAAGTCACTTAGGCACTCTTGAAACTTTTTTTACCCAAAACTAAAGATATTTGCACTTTATCAGAATATTTTGAATAAAAAAAATAAATTCCTATGAGCTCTAGTAGTTAAGATTAGGTTATCCCCATATAAGAACAGCCGTACTGAGTCAGATCAATGGTCCATCTAGCCCAGTATCCTGTTTTCTGACCGTGGGCAGTGCCAGATGCTTCAAAGGCAATGGTCAGAACAAAGCAATTGAGTGATCATTCCCCTGTTGTGCAATCCCAGCTTCTTCCAGTTACAGTTGTAGGGACACCGAGAGCACGGGAGTCACATCTCTGACCATCTTGGCCTATCCTCCATGAACTTATCTAATTCTTTTTTCAAACCATTTATACTTTTAACCTTCACAAAATCCCATGGCAACAAGTTCCATGGGCTGACTGTATTGTGTGAAGAAGTACTTCCTTATATTTGTGTTTAAACCTGTCACATATTAACTTCATTGGGTTACCCCTGTTTCTCGTGTTATGTGAAGGTGTAAATATTTCCTTAGTCACTTTTTCCACACTATTCATGATTTTATAGACTTATGTTGTATTTATTCCCCCTTAGTCATCATTTCTAAGCTGAACAGTCCTAGTCTTTTTTAATCTCTCTTCATATCAATTATGTTCCATACCCCTATTAATTTGTTGCCCTTTTCTGTACCTTTTCTAATTCTAATATATCTTTTTTGAGATGTGACCAGAACTGCACACAGTATTTTAGGTATAGGCATACCATGGATTTATATAGTAGCATTATGATATTCTGTGTCATACTAGCTATCCCTTTCCTAATGCTTCCTACCATTATTAGCTTTTTTAACTGCAGCTGCACATTGAGCAGATGTCTTCAGTAAACTATTCATGATGTCTCCAGGATCTTTCATGAGCGGGCAACAGCTTATGTATAGTTGCACTTTGGAAAACCACATGATTACTTTGAATTTCAGCTGCTATTGAGTGCAATGTTTCATTGCCTAGTCACCCAGTTCTGTGGGAGACCTTTGCAATCAGCTTTGGACTTAACTATCTTGAGTAATTTTGTATCCTCTGCAAACTTTGTCACCTCACTGCTTACCCCCTCTTTCAGATCATTTATGAATCTTGAACAGCACAGGTTTGAATACAGTTCCTTGGGGACCTTGCTATTTACCCCCTCCATTGTAAAAACTTACCACCTGTTCCTAGACTGTTTCCTATCTTAACCAATATTGATCCATGAGAGGACCTTCCCTCTTATCCTGTGACTGTATAGTTTGCTTAAGAGCCTTCAGTGAGGATCAGTGTCAAAGGCTTTCTGATAGTCCAAGTATGCTATATTGACTGGATCATTGTCCATATGCTTGTTGAGACCCTCAAATAATTAATAGCTTGGAGAGGCATGATTTCCCTTTGAAAAGCCATGTTGATTCTTCCCCCAACATATTGTGTTCATCTGTGTCTGATAATTTTGTTCTTCATACAGTTTCAACCAATTTGTCTGGTAGTGCAGTTTCGGCTTACTGGTCTATGATTGCCAGCATCACCTCTGGAATCTCTTTTAAAAACAGGCATTGCATTAGCTATCCTCCAGTGATCTGGTACAGAGGATAATTTAAGCAGCAGATAGTATACCAGCTAGTAGGTCTGCAATTTCACATTTGACTTTTCAGAACTCTTGGCTGAATACCATCTGATCTTGGCAATCTATTACTGTTTCATGTATCAATTTGTTCGAAAACCACTTCCTATTAGCACCCCAATCTGGGACAGTTGCTCAGGTTTGTCACCTAAAAAGAAAGGCTTAAGTGTGGGAATCCCCCCAATAATCCTCTAAAGTAATGCTCAATGCAAAGAATTCATTTAGCTTCTCTGCAACAGCCTTGTCTTCCCTGAGAGTTTTTAGCATCTTGATAGTCCAGCATCCCCATTGACTGTTTGGCAGGCTTCCTGCTTCTGGTATAATAACAAAAAAAATGGTAAAATTTGTCTGTAGCTAGTTAACATTCTTTCTTGGCCTGCCAAATACTTCTACATTTGACTTGCCAGAGTTTGTTCCTTCCTATTTTCATCACTAGCATTTGACTTCCAATTCTTAAAGGATGCTATTTTGTTTCTTACCACCTCTCCTCTTTTACTTTGCTGTTTAGCCATGGTGTTACTTTTGGTCTCTTACTGTGTGTGTGTGTGTGTGTGTGTGTGTGTGTGTGAGAGAATTTAGGGCATACATTTAGTTTGAGCCTTTCACGGTGTTTTTATATAGTCTTCATTTAATTGGCAGGCACCTTACCCTTGTGACTTCCTTTTATTTCCATTTAACTAATTTCTTCATTTTTGTGTAGTTCCCTTTTTAGAATTAAATGCTAGTGTGGTGGGTTTCTTTGGCATTCATCCCTCTACAAGGATTTTAAATTTAATCACATTATGGTTGCTATTACCCAGCAGTTCAACTATATTCATCTCTTGGACCAGATCCTGTGCTCCACTTAGAACTAAATCAAGAATTGCATCGCCCCTTATGGATTCCAGGACAAGCTGCTCAAAGAACCAGTCATTAATGGTGTCCAGAAATTCTCTCTCTGCATCCCTTCCTGAGGTAACATATACCCAGTCAATATGAGGATAGTTGAAGTCCCCCACTAGGAAGGCTACAAAGGCAAAAAAACACAGCAACCTTCCTGAGTATTTCACAATCACCATTACCACCCTGGTCAGGCAATTGATAATATATTCAAACTGCCATACTCTTATTATTCAAAAGAGAAGCATTCCTAAGTGAAATACTAGTTTACCATAGGAGGTCTCCTGTCTTGCCTAACAAAAGGCCTAGAGAGACCAGATGAACCATTGTGGAACATGAGCAAAGATTGTTGATGGTACCCCCACACCCATTAAGAGTTCCCATCACAGTTTGAACTCTGTGGGAAGGCAATAAAAATCCCTGACCAGAAGGAATTTGGAGAAGGCAATATTTCTAAGCATAAGCAAGGGATCCCTAAGCTTCTTAGCTTGGGCTAGTCCTAAAGGGCACACAGAGCTTGCACAGTACAGCAGCTTCTATTACCTTTTGAAACAGAAGACTGTAACTCAGTTCTGTGTATATTTACCTAATTTTAACCTTGTAAATAACTTTTCTTTTTCCTAGTTGATAAATCATCTATTTTATTATATGATTTGCTCCACAAGTGTTGTCTTTGGGGGAGATCTAGGGTGCATTTGACCTGGAGTAAGTGACTGGTCCTTTGGGGCTTGGAGTAACCTTAATAATAATAGGTTTCAAGAGTAGCAGCCATGTTAGTCTGTATCCACAAAAAGAACAGGAGTACTTGTGGCACCTTAGAGCTGTAGCTCACGAAAGCTCATGCTGAAATAAATTTGTTAGTCTCCAAGATGCCACAAGTACTCCTGTTCTTCTTAATAATAATGTGATTCTTGATGTAAAGGACCAACTACACCTCTCCCTGATATAACACAAATTTGGATATAACACTGTAAAGCAGCGCTCCAGGGGGCTGGGGCTGCACACTCCGGCGGATCAAAGCAAGTTTGATATAACGCAGTAAGATTTTTTGGCTTCCAAGGACAGCGTTATATTGAGGTAGAGGTGTACCACAAAGGCAAGCTTGCCTGGGTAGCAAGATAGACTGGCGTGATCAAGAGGACTGTCTGACTCCATATTAAGGGTATTAGAGTGTTTGAGGAGTTCACACTTGACACTTAGTTGGTGAAATCTAATCATAGAATACAATCAGTTTGGGGTTTGTGCCCTGGTTTCTAACAGTCTTCCCCTATGCTGGCATCCATGTTCATGAGCCATTCCAGACAGCCTGACAGCTACCATAAAAGTCCTGAATTTTAATCTCTTACCTAGCAACTTAAATTTGGCCTTAAGGACCTCTCTATCTTTCCCTAGGTCACTGGAACCTACAGTGTACCATGGCCACCAGTTCCTCCCCAGCACTGCACATCTTGTCTAGGTGTCTTGAGAGGTCAGCAAACTTTGCACCAGGCAGTGTGGTTCTTCATGTAATCACCAACCCAGCTATCTATTTCTAATAATTGAATCTCCCATTACTATTTCCTGGCCCTTCCTAGTAAATGACATTTCCTCCACAGGAGGGGTATCCCCAGTGCATGAGGATACCATGACATCTGGAAGGATGGTCCCATCTACAGCATTGTTTCCCTCCACTTCAGCAAGAAGTAGGGGGAATAAACAGGAACTGGAAATACTAGTGAATAATCACAAATACAACATAACTGGCATCATAACTATAACTTGGTGAGATAATGTTACATTACTGGAGTATTGGTATAGAAGGGTACAGTTTGTTCAGAAAGGCCAGGCAGGGGAAAAAAGAGATGACGTGTTGTCTTGTATATCAAAGATGTATACACTTGCACCGAGGTTGAGATAGAAGTGGGAGGCAGACCTGTTTGAAAGCCTCTGGGTAAGGATAAAAAGGGTAAAAAAACAAGGGTGATGTCATGGTAGGGGGCCACTGGCTGGGAACTGCGACCAATGGGAGCTATGGGGAAGGTGCCTGCAGGCACAAGGGCAGTGCACGGAGCCACCCTGGCCACTCATGCACCTAGGGGGCCGCAGGGACCTGGCGGCTGCTGCTTCCTGGGAGCAGCGGTAAGCGCTGCCAGGACCCCACACCGCAAACACCGTCCTGCACCCAAACCCACAGCCTGGAGTCCCCTCCCACACCCAAACTCCCTCCTAGAGCCTGCACCCCACATCCCCCCCCACACACACTCCAACCCCCAGCCCCAGCCCAGTGCCCCCTCCTGCACCCCAACCCCCTCATCCCCAGCCCCACCCGAGAGCCTGCACCCCCAGCTGAAGCCCTCTCCCATACCCTGAACCCCTCATTTCTGGCCCCACCTGGAGCCTGCACCGCAAGCCAAGAGCCCTCAGCCACCCCCAACCCTCTGCCCCAGCCCGGAGCTCTCTCCCACACCCCAAACCCCTTATCCCCAGCCTGACCCCTCACCCCCATCCCACACCCCAACTCCCTGCCCCAGCCTGGTGAAAGTGAGTGAGGATGGAGGACAGTGAGTGATGGAGGGAGGGGGGATGGAGCGAGTGGGGGTGGGGCCTCAGATAAGGGGTGGGGCATGGGCGGAGTCTCGGGGAAGGGAGCGGGGCAGGGGTGTTTGGTTTTGTGTGATTAGAAAGTTGGCAATCCTAGTTCACCTGGATTTGTCCACTGCCTTGCATAGAATTGCACCCTTTGAATTCTGACAAAGTGTAAAGTCTCCAAGTGAAACTCTCAGATGAAACTCAAGTTTTACTGGGGTTTGGGGCAAAACTACACTAAAGCACTGACTGTGGTGTTTTCACCATACACGTAGCTGTCTGCTGGATAGTCCCAAACTCACTTAAGACTTCTTAGTGAATTTGTCCTATGCGTGTGTGTTTGTTTTTTTTTAATCCCGAGTCCTGAAATCATCTTGTTTCTGGCTTTCAATTTATAAGGTCTAAGGCATATGCCAAACATGCACTGCATCTTGTATGTTGTTGCTGTTACTTGAATGTCCACAATACCAATTACCAAGTTTTCTCAGTGTGATGTGTATATAGTGTGCATAAGCAAAAGGGATTTGTTATACAAGTTGTACTGTATAAAGACAGTTAAAATCATGGAATACTCATGGTTTTAACCTCCCTGCTTCTATTAAATGGGAAAAAAAAAGTTTGTCTTAAGTGCTGATGGCTCTTCATGTATTTTAGGATGTGACTTTAATGCCCTTGTGCCTGCTGAGAAGCTGCCTGAGGTATTTTATATTCAGAGATGGAACAGGGTGGATTAGGATCAGGTACAGAGCCAGTGAGACTCTTAATAATACTGTATCACAAGAGGATCTGAAGAGAGGAGTAGCAGAGGGGGAAAATATTGATGTTAGGTCAGCCAAACATTAGCATCCCTTTAGCAGGGTGAGGTGGTAGTCCGCAGAGAGGGAGCAAGAAAGAATAGATATTGTAGTAATGAGCTAGAAACAAGAGATGATACTCAGACATAATAAGGTTTACAGCAAGAAGATCTGTCAGAAATACAGTAAAAATATAAAAAAAGCAAACGTTTTAGGTTTTGAACTGGCACTATTAATACCTGCTGACCTTCTCTGCCATCTCTCCGTGGTAGGAGTTTCAGCTGAGAGAAATTTAGTTTAATCTTGCAGTTTATATTTTAGAATCATGAGGCTACTGAGGAATAGGTGAGTTGAAAAATAAAAATACTAAAGTATAAGGCCTAATGGGGACAATGTTAGACAGTAAATCTTGCTGCTGGAGAAAACATAAATGTAGTAAACTATAGTGCCACCTACATGAGATGTCATGGTGATAACAATGTAATATTCTACCATCATCAATTTATAGTACTATCATTATAGTGTTGTTAGTAGACTTGTATGTATATAAATATAGCTCAAGTTCACTGAGTCTCACCTTTCTCTGGCACACAAATGGCAGTCACATTCGGCAACCAACATTCTCCAGTAGAGGGAAGCCCATGCAAACCTAAAAATCACTTTACAGAAGACTGGATCTTTCAGTCGGCTCCACACAGGCAGACCCTTTGGGTAGGTCTACAGTGAAATCACACATTTGTGGCTGGCCGCTGTCAGCTGACTCAGGCTTCGGCTACAGGGCAGTCTAGTTGTGGTATAGACGTTCAGATATGAGCTGCAGTCCAGGCTCTGGGACCCTGGGGGGAGGGGAGTGATGGGGGAGCCTGCAATTGGACTGGACACAGCCTGAGGCCTGTGAGCTGGCAATGGCCAGCTGTGGGTGTTTAATTGCACTTTTGACATACCCTGTACCTGTGTGGGTTTGATTGCAGAACTGATGCCCAATTGTGATAAGGGGCTTAGACGGCCAGATTACCTGGTGCTAGCACACCTGACTTCCACCCTCTGTCTTGGGGCAGTAGTGATGCCTGGTTCCTGACCCCAGGCCAGGAGCGTTTTTAGCCTCCCCCTGTATCCTTAAGCCTTTGTCCTTAAGTGAGGCATGGTAGGGGGACCTGGGCCCTCATCCTCCACTGGGTCCGAGTCCAAGGTCCTGTGGGAAGTAACACCTGCAGATTCCTCCCTATAAAGAGTCTAAATCTGCTACCCTGGGCTACTTCCTACCTTCCTTCAGTTTGGGGCATGGCTCCTCTTGTCCAAGGAGTCAATAGCTTCAAAAATATCCAAATGAGCAAGCAGGATCCTGGAAGACCTGCTGGTTCTCATAGGCTGTGGTAGTTGGAAAAGGTACTGCTTGAGGCCTTACTTACTACATGGTCCCTTCTCAGGCTCCACCTTCTGTCTGGCTGCCCAGAGACGGATTTTTCTATTCTGCAGCCTGTCCCCCAGCCCTTGCTTGGGCTTCCAAGCGCCTTTGAACCCACTCATCTAGCTGGAGCATGCTCAGCAACTGGCCCAGAGGGATGGGGTTACCAGGGCCCAGTATTGCCTTTTAGCCTTTCTGGCCCAATGTGGGATGTTAAGCCCCATTGCACTAAGCAAATGGAAGCATCTATTTTTCTAAGTGCAGGAACTTAAACCGTTGAAACAAGAAGTACAATTCAGAAAATTGTAGGAAAGCATAGAGAACAAATTCTCATGGTGACCCAGAGTCAAGAAGTCTTGATTATCCGGTGTATGGTATGAAAGTGCAGAGTACTGGTTAACTCTAGCAGTAATGGAGAATTCAATTTTGCATGCAGACCACTTCCACCTTCAGAAACTCATGCTGCTTGCTTCAGATCTATCATGGGTATATGTGCATAACATCCTGTACTGTGCAAATAGTAACCATTGTAATGGGAACTCAGGTGCCAGGTTTTTTACTCAAGGTATGTTAACTTGGGACACTCTACCAGAAGGATTTTGCAATGTAGTTAAGAATTAATCTATCAGATGTATTAACATTTGACACCCAGTACATTGTTACTGAGTGTATGAATAGTTGCTACATAGTGGCATATGAGATTCCTTCATTTCCTTATTCTCAATAGAAAGAGGACCATGTTTGTACAGATAGCACTGTATGATAGCTACTGAGAAATGCTGACCTTACAGGACACTATGCACAACTTGTACAAACATAGTCCCTGATTTCCAGGACAATATATCTATTCAGGGCTGCACTTAAGCAGGTGCTTAACTTTGAGTATCTGCCTAAGTGCTTGCCTAAATCAGGGCCATATTCGTTTAAGAAATATGAATTAATTAATATAAAATATATTAATATTTTTGTTCTTAATAAATATTTTATTACCATATTACCACATCCCTAACATAGCCCATTGCAAGGGTGTTCGTGTAAGATCATATCCCACATTACACACAGTAGGACAGCTGACTTCAGTAAGGCTGCCCCCAGCTCCTCATCTTCCTCTTCTAGCTCCTTTTTAAAGAGGAAAAAATCCAGGTGAGGAGAGTAGTGCTATAGGACTACAGGAGCTCACACCAGATTTGAATTTGGCCCAACTTGCTTTTCTTCTGACTGTTCTGATCCTCTCCCTATTTTCAACCTTTTAAGACTGGATGTGAACCCAGTATCCCAGCCAGGGGCGGCTCTAGGAATTTGGCCACCCCAAGCACGGCGGCACGCCACGGGGGGTACGCTGGCGGTCTCCGGTCCCGCGGCTCCGGGGGACCTCTTGCAGACGTGCCTGCAGAGGGTCCGCTGGTCCCGCGGCTCCGGTGGAGCATCCGCAGGCGTGCCTGCGGGAGGTCCACCGGAGCCGCGGGACCAGCGGACCCTCCGCAGGCATGACTGCAGAAGGTCCGCCGGAGCCCCCTGCCACCCTCCCGGCAAAATGCCGCCCCAAGCGCGCGCTTGGCGCGCTGGGGTCTGGAGCCAGCCCTGATCCCAGCTAGTCATGTTTAAGGGTAATAAATTGAAGTACTACACATCTGACTTGTGTTTTTACCTGTACTATGTACTTGGATGATAAACCTATAAGTAACCCAGGGAAGATGGGTAGACAGCTGTGTATTTCCATGGAATCACTATGAATGATTCCTTCCCCTCTCCAAGTTCTGAACAACTAACACAAGGATTTTCAAACTGGCGGTTGTGATCCCTCAGGGTGCTGCAAGGTTATTGCGTGGAGGGTCCTGAGCTGTCAGACTCCCCCCCCAAATCCCAGCATTTATAATAATGTTAAATATAAAAAGTGTTTTTAATTTATAAAGGGGTTGCACTCAGAGGCTTGCTATGTGGTAATAGGTAATAATTGGAGACATACCAATCTCCTAGAGCTGAAAGGGACCTTGAAAGGTCATCAAGTCCAGCCCCCTGCCTTCACTAGTAGGACCAATTTTTGCCCCAGATCCCTAAGTGGCCTCCTCAAGGATTGAACTCACAACCCTGGGTTTAGTGGGCCAATGCTCAAACCACTGAGCTATCCCTCCGCCCGGAAAGGGGGTCACCAGTACAAATGTTTGAGAACCACTGAACTAACAAGTGCACAAACCTGTCTGAAACAGACACCTGTGACTTGTAATGTAGGCGGAGCACACAACTTGGCAGGCTGTAGGGTTTGAGAGCACCTATAGAAAATACCAAGAAAATTTTTTAAAAAATTGTTCTTACAGTCCTGGTTTCTTTCCATTCCTGAACACTGTATTTATTCTAAAAAAAATATTAGAGATCGGGATTTGCCTCTATATGCCACTTGTTAGGGTTCATGAACATGTTGGTGTCCTTCACTGATGCTACATGATTCACAACTGTGCTAAGTTATTACCAATTTACATATTTATTGGCCTTTCCCATGTTTGTCAGGTCTGTTTCATGGGTCTTATTTTGTTTAGTTTGCAAATGGCTCTCTGGTTTTTCTTGCAAATGTGATTAATTTGGAATTAGATTGGATTACAGAGCCGGTATATCAAATAATGTTTGATTATATTCATTTGCTCAGTGTGTTTTGTTTGAATTAATCACTAATTCAAGTCCTGCTACTCCCATCTGGTATGACTGGGGAGCAGACAGCAGGGCCCTTATCCTTCCTGCAGCACCGTGAGAAATCTCACTTTCTTGTTCCCTTCCAGTCCTTATATGTAATGTGTCCTCTGTGTTTCTCTGGTACGTAGTCTCTCCCTAAACCAGCCACCTTCTTGGGGCAGGTGAAGTTGTCGATGCTGATGAGAACTGCTCTTGGCTTCCTTTTCTGCAGGAGTGTCTCTGCCTCCCTGCAGATTGTTCCCCTATTGGAGATACAGAGAAGGAAAGAACTGCCAGGCAGGAGGGGGACAGGCAGCCTTAACAGCAAAGCTCCCAATTACGAGAGTGACATAGTAGAAAACGCAGCCCAAATGTACAGATCAGTCCTGCTGTGGCTGACAGGACATGCAATGGCTAAAGAAAGGTCATGGGCATTATTCTGCTAGCGTTTCTCTAATGAATATGAGGGACTATGCAGTAATCGTTATTCACATCCCAATAGCAACTTACATAGTCTCTCATTTTCAAACATAAGTCCTGAGCAATGACATGTGCGTGGGCAGACTCTTGTACCCACGCTGAGTGCTGCTCAAGTCAGTGAAGCTCTGCGTGGAATGAGGAGGTCCTTTCACATACACAGCTTATTGCAAGACCAGGGCGGCCTAAAAACATGTGAACAAAGTCTTTGCAATATGCATGGCTCAATATAACCAGAAATAACATTGGCTAATCACCATCTATTGTTTATATAAGTTGTGGTTGTTAAAATTAACATGGCTAATATATGTAAAATCACAGGACTAAATATTTTCAAATGTGAGCTGAGAGTTTCACTTATTTATGTAGATAAATACTATCACAAACAAGCAGCACCTACAGCCCAGTATTAAGCCAATGGTGTCAGACTCCGCTGATGCTTATCTTGCTTCCAAAACATGGGTGGTTTTGTTGTTTTCCATGGAAGAAGGTAAATGAATTGCTGAGATTAATTTGTTTCTCCACCCTGTTTACAACATTTCAAAAAAAGAACCATTGATTTCAATGGATTAGCTCTTGAAGAGCATGATTAATCTCCGTTCCTATTATGGTGTGCCCATTCACTGGATTCTGCTATGGCAACAGTGCTGGAAACAGTATTGTGGGTCAAGGATATTTTGATCTGCTGGCGGCTGACCTCTGCTATGAAAAATGCATTCTTAAACGTGGAGCGGTTACTTGCATTTAGTGGAATTAAAAGGGTTTAGAATGTGACAATGCAATGTGTTGAATAGGGATCTGAAGTATTTCCCGGGGGAAATTGGAAACCTTACGTTATGTAGAAACTGCTTTCACAAGTATTTTATCGATACTCTAAAAGGAAACCGAAACTAACTGTGGTCCTCCATCCAGTGTTCTTTTGAAGTCCTAGATTGATAAACCAGAAGGGTATAATGGTCTCTTCGATTCTGACTGCAGCTTAGCACAGGCTATAGAATTTCACACTAATTCCTGCATTGAGCCCCATAGCTTTGTTGGGAAACTAATTCCATCTACAACACCAGACACCTGTTTTTTGCTGAGTAGTCTCCAATCCCAGTACTGACTCCAGTTTGGGACTAGGACTCAGAATTGGGACTAGGTTGTAGCCCAAGATAGTATTTAGCAGCAGGCAAAAAAAATTCTCTATCATTGGGCAATTGGATCAAGTCCTAATGCCTCATTCCTGCAATTGGATGTTCACAAGTAGACCTGTGTGCTTGCATGGAGCCTTATTATATTGAGGTTTTTCGGTTGCTAAGAAGCCTGAAGGATCATTAGGAAATTGACTTTTACAGCTCTGGGCTCCAGTTTGTGAAAGTTTAATGCAGTGCTTTCTCCTTTTTCTGCAACACTGGCACCGTGTTAATGATGTCATGTTTGCGTGCAAGTTATTTTGATTATTGCCGCAATAAAGCTTTGGGTTCCTACATAACAAAATAGTTTCTCTATTCCATTTAGCTGCTCAGTAGAAGCTTAATCAAAGTCAGGATTTCAGGACATTAGTTTAAGGATGATACAAGCAAACACAGGAAGACTTCTACAAGGACAAAGGAAAAACATGTGCAGCTGAGTTATCACCCTGTCTCGTTAGCAGGGGGTATACATACACTGTACTGTTGTTTTCAGCCTCCTCACCATTCTTAGCGAAGAAATGTCAGATCCAACCTCAGATTTAATCACCAATGAACCAGCATTAGCTCTTGTTTCTGCTACTTGTTGCCTCTGCCCAGTTCAGTTAATCTGACACTGTTAATGTAAACAGGAGATTTCCATTCCTTGGCCTATCCCAATTCATATACTTCCACATTGTATTTAATGACAAGTTATTTCACTCTTTATTCCAGTTTTGGCTAATAAACATTATCTTTATGTTTACATGATGGCATCTGGTTCCTGCTTAGCTGCCTAGGGCCAGATTCTATCCCTGTGAATTGCACTGAGTGGTACTTGCTCATATTTGCAATCCCTCTGAAGTAATTGAGACTCCACATGTAAGTACTATTGACTGAAAGGTAGGGTGGCAGAATCAGGTCCCTGTAGAATGAGGAAAGCCATTGTTTGTTGCTGTGTTCTTAATTATTTCCTAACAACTTAAACCAAACAGCACACTCGTGTGTTAAGAATGTGACATTTCAGCCTTGTGATGGGGCCTCTGATGCAAACTTTCAGTCCAGCTAGGAATATGAATGTACCCAAAGTCTGGGGTGGGGTTACAGTGCAGAGTCTTGACTGGCTCAATTAAGAGACAGTAGTAAGCTGCAAAATTCAGCTGTCCAAAATCACCGAATTACCGAATTACCATTGAATTACCGCTGAAGACCCTGCACTTCGGCGGTGGGTCCTGCTTCGGCAGTAATTCGGCTGTGGGTCTTCAGGGCACTTCAGCAGCGGGTCCCAGAGTGGAAGAATCCCCCTCTGCCGAATTACCACCGAAGGGAGGCCCCCCACCGCCGAAGACCCCAGGTCCCCTGAATCCTCTGGGCGGCCCTGCTGATCAAAGCAACTCCTAAAGACTTGTAAAAATCTGGGCATTAGTCTTAGTCTTTTGTGTTTTGGTTCCCCATCTCTACATTGTGAGTGCTAGCACTTCCCTACTTCACAGGGGTGTTGCAAGATAAATGCATTAAAGATTCAGGAGCTCTGATACTATAATAATTGGAATCACGTAAGTGCCATAGATAGGAAGATTTCAGTTGAAACATTTCCTATGTTTGAATCGCTCCTTTGAAGTAAGTCTAGTCTAAATACCACTTGTCCCATTTGATTTTGTATTAGCACATGTATTTGAGCATTTCCACTTCAATTTTAAATACATAAATAAATGGCTAACTCATCCATAGCATAACAAATGCCAATGCAGAAGTGCTGTGCAATGTAGCTAAAAGAACCAGTTTGTAGTAAGCAAAAAATAAATCTTGTCATTGACAATTCATTATAGTCCTAAATTCTTTATCTGTGGTATAACAAATTCATATTTTTAAAAGCATCTCAGTTTAATTGTGCCCTTTCAGCTTTAATTAGGCCTTGTGCTTTACATCTAGTCGCAGAAATTTAAAAATGAGAAATTAGAGTGAGGAGACGTTATCAAAAGTTCATGTTTCAATTTCCTGCCCAAAGAGTGTAAGTGCCTTTAAGAGTGATTGTAAGATCTCTGGCCCAAATAAACATTGCTGGCAGAACCCAGATAGTGAGCTCCCTGCCACTGGCAGTCTACCTCAAGGTGCAGACTGACTCACATCCCTTATTCTCCTTGGCACCACATGGTGCATCTCAAAAATCATTGAGGTGGGAGATAAAGATTCAGTGCATCTTCTGGACAGTATCCACTAATGTAGTTCCAGCCAAAGTTTCTAAAGCCACCATATTCTGGTAGAACTCTTGAAGAAGGTCAACAGTGGTACTGACGCTTGCTCTCCCATGGGGCGGAGGGAAGGGTGTGCCAATGCCACAATGGATTCAGGTGGCTGTGTTGCTATGGGAGTGATTCAAGCCCGTGGCTTAAAAATATGGATTATATCACCACTACTTTTTCTGCTAGCAGGTAGGAGAGGTAATCAACAGAGGTATGCAAGAGAGCCCACCAAAAGTCAGTGAGGCGCAATAACTGCTAGCATATGGTGAAGGGAGACATGGAGATGGCAGAGGAGAAAGAATGGGAGAAGCACAAAATGAGTGCAAGATGCTGAGTTTTGAGGATTTAGTGACAAGTGTGGGACTCCAGGTAATCACCACACTGATAGTTGCTCCTGAGACTTGAAACCAGTCACTAAAAGTCAATTCTTTGGGAGGGGAGGAAAACATAAAGTAGTGAGAAGAGACTTTAAATTGAGGGGGAAGGGAATGAAAGACACTATCAAAGCAGTTCCATTTTGGCTATCAGAATATTGGGTATACTCGGAATTATAAAAGACTTATCTGGTCCATATCTACAGGAGACATTCAGAGGCACTGTCCTTACTGCTCCTGATTCCATCCCCTCCACCACCATTCACATGTGACAAGCACCTCTGCTATTGCCTTAGTAATGGGACACCTCCAATTCTTGCATTCTGCTTTGGTTAGAACATGGTAAAAGATGCTCAGATACTATAGCGATGAGGGCCAATATAAGTATCTAGACAGAGGAACAGATTAACTATTTAAATGGTGTATATTAAAGGAGACATCCTCTCCTTTAAATTTCAATTTCTTACACTCTAGTCTTCAATGATCATAAATGATGTCAGAATAGTGCCCTGTGACTATAGCTAAGATCATAGAATCATAGAATCTCAGGGTTGGAAGGGACCTCAGGAGGTCATCTAGTCCAACCCCCTGCTCAAAGCAGGACCAAACCCAACTAATATCATGAAGATATTTAAAGACTCTTCAGACTATGGTCATAGTAATACATATATAAAAATACATTCCAGCCAACTCTAAATACCTGTCGCCAATAGTCTAAAACCAAATAGAGATCAACGGGTGATATTGTTTTGCACAACTTGATCAGCTTAATTTTTTTTTTTTAGTTTGTAGATAATTTAGTCCTGAAATTTTTCAAAGGACATAATTGTTCCAAGTGGCCCTAAACCTGATTAATCACTGAGGTATAATTGAAAACAAATGTGCATAGCCAGGACAAAAAGGGATCTTAAACTAAATTTTGATTTTAAATTAATTCTATTGTGGAGTTCTTTATAAAATTACATCTTCAAAAAGAGAAATGGAATTGTAAGATAAAGCTTAGCTCAAACACTCCTGCTTTTGTATTTTCAAATTTCTCTTAATAGCCACAGTTTTAGGGTTAGTACAGCTATTATAGGATTATTAATTTTTCATTGTACATCAATATAAAATGTATTTTGACTGCAAATGGCTCTTCCTATTTTTGTACACCTTTTTATTTCTACATGAAAAGAAAATGAAACAGGAGATACATTTTCTTTGAAACATTTCTCCAGTTGTGCTCAAATAAAAGGACAAAATGTAGAAATTAACTTCACTGACCATTTAAAACTTCTAGGAAGACCATTGTATACCAAAACTATCTCTATGCAGTGTGTCTAAAAATCAATGTCAAACAGTTGTTTTTAGAAAGGAACAAAATTCATTGCATGCCTGTTGTATAATATCCAGTCAATACCAGAAAAAAACAAAATTAATCAGAAGTATAGCTCATTTGAAGGACTTAATAGAATCTCTTTAATGTAAAAATCTATTTTCATTTAACTACTTATTGGAATGGAAGCATGTGGGAGTCAAGCATGGGGCAGGATGGGAGAGTGGTATGTTTAGCAGTGACGTAGAGCCATTGCGTTAGCTATTTCTGTGATTATTTGGGAAGTAAGCCAAATCTATAAAGACCTGTTGCTTATCACCCTCGCAAAATGTGTGGCGAGTTAAAGCTTAGAGTATGACATTCACTTCATGTATACAGAAGTTCTGAAGTTACATGGAAATGTTGGGGTAGTTAATATCTTATGGCAATGTTTCAGTCTTTAAATATACCAAATGGTACATGAAGGAAAGGCCCTCTTCTTGTAACGGTTTAGATAAATCATTAGTGGTGTTCTCTGCTATTCACCTCACTTAGTACTAGTAAAAGAAACCCAAATCAATCCATAATGGTGCTAAATGTTTCAAAGGCTGGGCTGAAAATAGAATAAATAGTCCATTTGTACGGTTCTGTTAAACCACAATAGACCCTTAAACCAAACTCCAAGAAAGCAAGAGCAATGAGGCCTAGTGATCAGGACATGAGATGAGACCTGAGTTCTATTCCTGGTTTGGCCAGTGACCTGCTATGTGACCTTGGGCCTTCCATGCCATTATGGGGGGCCTTGGGCACTGGTGAACCTTGGTCCCTCCTAGTCTCTGCCTGTGACACACAATAGTCTAGTCTCCTGTGGACTGTAATAATCTGGCCTAATTCTGGTTGTTGGGTTCAGTGTGCGGGAGCTGGGTGGTGGTGGCCTGTGATATACAGGAGGTCAGACTAGATGACCTGATGGTCCCCTTCTGGTCTTAACTCTAAAGTCATTTCATCTTTCCCCTGCCTCCCTTTCTGTTAATCCATTAGATTGTACATTCCTTAAAGCAGGGACTCTCTCTCACTGTGTAAAGTGCCTTGTACAATGAGATCTGACTTCAGATGAGGCTTGTAGGTGCTACAGAGATATAAAAACTATAATCAGGTGGGACAGGACTAATATGCAAGAGTCCTTGGTTTCTCAAGCTCACTTTACCTTACTCCTATTCAGACTTAAATGGCTTTGAAAACACATGATTTTTCTTTAAATTAGTACTGTATAATATTTAGTGCTTGTGAAAGATGCTCGGTTGTTGGCCCTGGACAAGTTCTCCAATAATTCATAGGGGCAGTTATAGAACAGACAGGGACACTTCCCCAAATTTCACTCATGACCTTACGAGGCTGCTTCTAATGGTGGGATTCTTGCTCTCTCTGCTGATACTAGAAACTAAACTGATCCCACTTCCTCATTCTAAAAGTCATGTAGTTTATTGATCAAGTCAGTGAGTGATCTGAAGTCAGATAACAGTGAGATAACAGGTCAATTTCTCAGCCAAAGCCAAAATACTAAAATGGAAATTGGGGTGGGATTGAATCCTGAGGCTGCTCTGTCCAGGGCCAGTTAGAGCCTCTTGATGGTTGCTCTACCTTACACTAGGCTGCAGAGGCCAGAGAGATGAGGATTGCACGACTGCATAAGGGAATCATGGCCATGCTAGTTTTCTGCTGACTGCACTTCTGCTCCCTGCTACACTGGCAGCAAGGATAGGAAGTTCCCATAGAACTCCTATGCCAACTCTTCATTTCTGCAGAGTCCCTGTACACTGGACTGACTCTCCCTGATCTGGATACATTTATTTTAAGGCCCAAGTTATGCCATCAGTGTAGTATAAAGTGACAGCATCTAGTTGGTGAATCTGGACCTGTATATGTCTAATTTCTCATTAAAGTTAATGACTCAGATTTGGGGTATACAGGGTAAATCTGGACTAACTCCACTGTACTCTACTGAACTAACTTCAGGTATGTGCTTCCTTAAAAATTGGGCCTCTGTCTTCATATTCAATGTCTGGTTTTTTTCTAGTAACCATGAAAACAAAATTAAAACCTGGCTTAGTTTCCACTGCACATTGAGGTAGTTTCTTCCAGCAGATAGTGCTGCAGATCTCGTCTGTAGCTGTAGTACATCAAGAGGCATAGCCTTACACAACCTATTTGCAGTATGCAGCTTGCACCAACCATCTGCTCAGCTCTCCTTCTCTTTTTCCCATGCAGCCTGTCTGAGATTGAAATATTGATAAACAATTTCAGCTACTGAATAAAACCTGGGACGGGGAGCAATGAACTTCCTGAGCATTCCTGAGTTGCTCCTTTTAATATCTTAGGAATGATGACATTTAAATATGTAATCACTGCTTTCTAGTGATGTCAAGGACAATTACAGACAGACAAGTGGAGAGAAGAGAAAGTACGTCATTAGGCTACACCCAGCAAGCCCATTTACACCCATAGGTTTTAGTCAGCTGTGAATATCACCCTCTAGCATTGTATAAGTCACTCCTAAATAGCCTGGCTGATGCTACTTCTGAGAAGGAAGTAGCAATAGTGGGGATCAAACACTTGTTTCCTACAGAAAAAAAAGTAGGAACAGTTATTCTCAGGGGATGAGCCTGATGAGTCTAGCTATATGAATGTGGATGGAGGGGGACTGCTCTAGTCTGCATAACCCTATTATCTAAACCTTCTATACATATAAAGTGTCAGTAGGTGGCACTCAAGAATATGTAGTCTGGGTTTTGTAGGACAACACATGCTGTTGCACACTACAAATGGCTTTTTGTGTGCAGTACCCGAGGGCCTCTGAGCAACACAAACAAAAACATTTTCAGGGGTTCGCTGCTATAGCTCCCCATACTTCCTGCTTTACACACAGAACAGTAAGCAGAAATGAGAATAGCTTTTCCAACAGGAAGTACCAACAATCTCACAAGAAAACCTGCCATTCTGTGACCCACTGCCCTGGGTTGCACATTTGAGCAATTTAGAGGCGTGTCTGAAGTATCAGTTTTCAGAGTGGTAGCCGTGTTAGTCTGTATCAGCAAAAACAACGAGGAGTCCTTGTGGCACCTTAGAGACTAACACATTTATTTGGGCATAAGCTTTTGTGGGCTAGAACCCACTTCATCGGACGCATGTAAAGTAACCTCCATCCTTTCATATATTTATACCTGCTCCTGTATTTTTCACTTCATGCATCTGATGAAGTGGGTTCTAGCCCACAAAAGCTTATGCCCAAATAAATTTGTTAGTCTCTAAAGTGCCGCAAGGACTCCTCGTTGTTTTTGCTGACATATCAATATTCATTCGATCCAGTCCATTGAAATTTTAGGTTCATTCATCACTAGGTTGATGTCATACCCATTGCAAATGCAAAGATTGGACTGTTTTTTAAATAAACTTTAGCCACTTTTGACAATCCCATCTTGATGCTGGACTAACTGATTCCATAGAAGTTAAAGGCATGACTCCTCAATTTAATTACAAGCAGAATAAGTCAACATTTTGAAAATCTCACCCTAAATTTTCATTTCTTGTCATACTTAAGCAGTTAAAATCTATTGGCTTTCTACAGACTTCCCTTGTGGCACTCTCTGAGGCTTGTAATAATTATTATCTAGAACTGCGTGGCTGCTTGTTTCTATTGCTTAATTATGAAACAGTAAAAAAAGACAATATTGATTTTCAATCATATTATACCAATGTTCCATTTTGCTAAAGGTATATAAAATACCTCCTATAAACCAGAGATGGGCTGAAGCAGCAGAGAACAGTGAGGCAGTAAGTTAATTTTATTTTTTAAGACCACCCTCCCCCCCACCAAACACGCACATACACACACACACACACACACACACACGAACACCACATTTTACCACATTGCTCTGAGTGACCTTGGACAATTTTATTTTCATCGCTGTGCCTCTGCTTCCTCCTCTGTCACATGGGGAACATGGTACTGACCTCCTTTGAAAAGTGCTTTGATGAAAAGCTCTGTAAAAGAGCCAGGTGTTGGCATTTGCAGGTATATTAAACAGACAGGCACTCTGTACATAGTCATAGCAGGCACACAGCTGTGGCTCATCATTATCAGAGCTATTAGCTAAGATGGTTAGGAATGAAAGCCTGTGCTCTGAGCGTCCCTAAACCTCTGACTGCCACAAGCTGGGACTGGACGATGGGGACTGCCCTGTTGTGTTCAATCCCTCTGAAGCATCTGGCTCTGGTCACTGTCAGACAGGATACTGGGGTAAGTGGACCATTGGTCTTACCCAATATGACTTCTTATGTTCCCTTTCTTGGTCTGAAATTGCCAGAATATGTTGGTCTTTGGGGTACACTGCATGGTTTCGCCTCTTTACTTAGGCTTGTGAGGAGGGCGGGGTGTGAGAGAGGGGTAATGTTTGTGTGTGGGGCGGACTTTGCTGTATTTGTTATGTGGATTAGCTGCTGGCTTTTTAGTTGGGTTGTATCTTCAATTTTAGTAAAGACATAGGGCCTAAACTAAAGCCTATTGAAGTCAGTAGAAGGATTCCCACTGGCTTGAGTGGGCTTTTCATCAGGCTCCTAGTGCAGAAGATCATCTTTTAGGTTTCTTGTTGATATAGAATTCTACCAGTCAAGCTAGGCACAGTCAGCCACCCTGCTGTTAGGGAAGTGGCACTCTGGGCTGTTCACTAGAGATACAGTAAGAAGGAAAGCAGAGGCGCTCACCTACTGAAAGCAGGGAGACAGCTGAATATCCGCTCACTTTTCACTGACTTAAGGGAAGCTGACCCCCACCTACAGCTATCCTTCCCCTTGGCTGCTGAGGTTTCCCAGTATAACCATTGATGGTGTGAAACACTGCAGCTGTTGAATACAGAAGACCTAAGCAACAGCTGTGGGTGAAGCAGATTCTAAGGAGGCATTTAGGAATGCAAAATGTAATTACACAAAATAACATGAGCAGGACACTAGGGTTAACATGCCCAATCTTAGTCCCCTCCAGAGGTCATGACTTTGCTCTTACACTGCATTCCCAAGTGCAGCACCTGCAGCAGCACCATGCCACCTATTCTGTATAGGGAGGATAGTACCTATTGAATTGCCAAAATACCTGGATTATTCCTAGAGATTTACAGTTAGAAACCATTTGTCCTATTTTTACTCAGTCTCCAGGTATTTTGGCAATTCAATATTTGGGTTTTTAATGTTTGTTCAATGCCTATGGCTACGTTGTATACAATTGTGCTCTGTTATTCTAGGAACAAACAGCCTCTGAAAAAAGTATTCAGTGGTGAACAAACAGGGTTTGGAGAAAAGAGAAATGAGTGCCAACACTATCAAAGCAGTTCTCTTGCTCAAAGTGAATGTTATCAACTGTTCAGTTTTTCATGACACACTCTTTCAGACACTAAGTCACTGGCAAAAATCCTTGGGTTGGAGAAATATGCATGTCTTGCTGTTGAGTCAGGATCTGTCAGACACCAGCACACGTCTTATGTTTTACTTTTGTCTTTCATGAGACTATTTTATAGCTCTAAAAATATCACCACAAAAGTCTGTCTGATTTTTGAAAATACAGTGACCATTGGGCAGATACTTAGCATTGACTTGACTGACATTATACTGAGTTAATTTGATTTACACCAGCGAGGGATCTCCAATCCAAGTTCTGACCTTGCTTAATTTATCTAGTCCAAGATCACAGCTTGAGGCAGTATGAGTTTCATTCTGGTTCCTTTTGCTCTATCGAATCTCGTTGAAAGGTAATCAAAATGGCACACCACATGTGACCCTGCTAATATACACAGTACTAGAATTATTTATTTGGAATTGTATTTCATACCTTGTACTCCTGCATCCCGTAACTTCACTACTTGGCTATAGTAACTTTTTTAACACCGTCTATGGGGCTTAGATTTCTATCCACCACAATCCTTAGATCATCCTCCTCGTGGCGGTTTTCCCCCTCCCCTCTTTTCATAGTTTTAGTCCTTAGCCTGGTTATTTTAACTACTGTAATACCATTCTCAACTCAGGTTTCTAGTAGAAATCCTTCTGAACCTTTTCACTCTCTTTGTATTGACTACGTTTCAGATATCTTTACCAATAGCAAATATTCTATTTTCTTTTCAGTTCTTAAAATCCTTCTGTACTAACTGTGCTCACTAAGGTACCTAGTTTTTGTTGATTTTTTTTAAACCTAATAATATTAATCAAACCACTTTCTTATGGTTCCTTTCTTCTGCTCTACAGAAGCCATGGCTTGGAATATTTTGCGAAGTAGCTTTTGAGAGAGGTTTGGTTTTTCTTCTTGCTCCTTAATGCTCCCGATGCACCTGGTCAGAATTTACAATGAAACATTTATTTTCGTGGAATGGGTTTTTTGGAGGAGAGTCCAATAGAAGTAGAACCTAGGCAGAGTTGCACTGGAAATCTCCCTGAGTAATGGCAACCCATCCAGCTCCTCAGTAGCCAACCTGCGAGAGTGTTTGAGGATGGGATCCTGACTCTGGGGCAGCCTGCCATGTGGATAGCTTCAGAGTAGGGGACCCAAAGATCTATAGGAAACCCTAAAATCACCCCATGGATTTCTAGACATCCTCTTGGAGTCCTTGCACCTATACACTTAATCTATTATTTCAGCTCCCATAGGCTGCCCCAGTGGTAGATTGGTAACCATACTCTTATATTCACCAACTGCTGTATGGTGCTACCCAGTTTGCTAGAGGAACTTAGCAGCCTGTAGCAACTGTACTGTCTCTCTTCCCAGCTAGCCAGTTTACCACGTGGTGCAGAGGAGGAGAGCATGTCATGTATTCATCCCTTATTTGAAAACTAGAGTAGTTGTACAGAAATACTGTCTGGATTGGCAGTGTCAACTTCTGTATGTTCTCAATATAACAATGATGACCTATGGTCATCAATAGCATTTGAACCTCATCACCAAAGTCTATATCTCTATTACTTGAGTGAAAGGTGTAACTCTGCTAGCTGGCAAAGTTAATAGCCTGTTATCCCTAATGTGCACTAGTCACTAGGGGCACAAAGCATGCTTTAAAACATACTACACAGACACTACCTCATTAAGTAGACTTTAGGGTGCTGTTCAAGCTTTCACTGGCTTCCAACTTCCAGGTTCGTACTAAGTTTTGCTGAAACTCCCAACTGAATATTCAGAATTCCACACTATTTTCAGTTGTGTGCAGCATTTTGACTTCCCCAATACTAAAACAAGCAGTCAAATGTGCTTGTTATTTTAACGTAAAAATTATATAAATGTTTCAACTCTCTTTGGGTAGTCCACTCATTAGTCATTCTGAATTGCAGGCATTTTCTGAATGCCTTCTGTTTGAGTTCACACCCTCTGGTGATAGACTGCTGCAGAGATTAAAACCAGGGGCCGTGATTTTTAAAACAACTTTTTCTATTTTAAGGGCTGCATCAGGATAGTTGAATAGAAAGATAGTGGGAGTCTTGAAAATGAATGGCCGATGAGAATCTATAGGAAACCGTAGCCCTTCCTTAAGAGCTCTGCATGGCTTTAAAGGCTTGCAAAGTGGTCTTCCCCTCCCCCCCGAGCCCTAAAGAGCTTATTACAAACATAAGAACTCCAGGCGTGTGGGTCTCTATTTAGACCTTGGCTCTAATTGCAGAGAAGTCTGGTAGAGCCCGGGGCTATGAACTGAACAGAGAGAGAATATTTTCTTTTCAGTTTGTCATTTAACACTTCAATGGCCAGCATCCTCTGGGATTCAAGCATTATACAGTGAGACCTAGACCCCACTGCAGTTTTATTACTTGTAGTGTAATTTTTCATGTAGTAGATGATTCAGCTGGTAAAATGATGCTGCTTTGAAATTAGTTTTTGGTACTTAGCATTTAATATTCCTCTCTTTTGCTCTGCAATTAGCTTTCACTAATGCGATTTAATCTATTTGTAACATTTTTCAAATCATAGAAGTAGATGTGATTTGAAATGAAGCTAAATCTCTTGAACTTTTCCTTACGCTAATTTCAAATGCCAGCAGGGCACCAACTGCTGTGAAAATTAATGAATGAGCTATTCCAGACTTTCATTTCATTTGAATGACTTTGCACTCAGAGCATATGTGACAAACTATACGCCAATAATATAAATGATGGTAGAGCAATAAGTATTTTGCTGGTTGTTTGGCTGTACAATCGGAGTTGACAGCTTCTGATTTTTCTATGCAAGGAAATTGTAGAATATATTAGGAAACCTCCACCCCTCAGAATGACAGTTTAGTTATAGAATTATAACACTACATTGATTTACTAAAAAACCCTGCAATTTTTTTGGTTGTGAAACAGTATTAAAATAAGATGCAGTCGCATACCCAGTTCCATAACAGCACTTAGCTTCCCCATCCAAAAACATTGGGCCATAACATAGATGCCAGCTTTTACTAAGGGAGAGGCAATTTACCTATGTCATTCCATAGGCATTTAACTCAGCTCAGCCTCTCATAGTCTGAGTTTGCTTTAGCAGATTTGGGTAGAATGAACTAATACCACACTGTAACTAACTTCATTCAGAAGCTCAGGTTGCATTTACTCCTTCATCTCATCCCCACTCTGAAAGTTTGTGTGCTGTTCAGAAAGAGAAGTCTCAGGCAAGGAGAATATGAAGCTGAAGTGGAGGGAAACAATCCTATAGCTGCCAGTGTTTCCTCTAATTTTTCCCATCCATGTGTGGAAAGAATTTTGTTATGTGCACCAATATGGAGGTGATGTGTGGCTATTCCCCCATATTGACTGGGTACAGGTTACATCAAGATGGCATAGAGAGAATTTCTAGACACCATTAATGACTTGGATCAGCTTCTTCTGGAACCCATAAGGGGAGAGGCAATTCTTGATTTAGTCATAAGTGGAGCATTGGGTCTGGTCCAAGAGGTGAATATAGCTGAACTGCTCAGTAATAATGACCACAATGTAATTAAATTTAAACATCCGTGTGTGTGTGTGTGTGTGTTGTGGGGGTGGGAGAGAATACCCTTTTTGAAGTTCAGTGCTATTGAGGTGGGTTTCTTGGGTAACTACACAAAACTGAGGAGGTTAGTTGAATGGAAATTAAAAGGAACAGTCACCAGGATGACATGCCTGCAAGCTGTATGGAAACTTTTTAAACACCATAATAAAGGCTCAAACTAAATGTATACCCCAAATAAAAAACATAGTAAGAGGACCAAAAAAAGCTACTATGGCTACACAGCAGAGTTCAAGAGGTGGCTAGAGAGACAACCAAATACTTTAAAAATTGGAAATCAAATCCTACTAAGGAAAATAAGAAGAACATAAACTCTGGCGAGTCAAGTGTTGTAAAAGTATAATTAGGCAGGCTAAAAAAAAAGTTGAAGAGCCATTAGCAAAAGGCACAAAAACTAACTTTTTTTTTAAGTATGTCAGAAGCAAGAAGCCTGCCAGTCAGTGGGGAACCTTGGATGACTGAGGTGTTAAAGGAGTACTCATGGAAGACAAGGCTATTGCAAAGAAGCTAAACAAATTATTTACATCAGTCTCCAGAGCAGAAGGTTTAAGGGAGATTCTGACACCTGAGCCATACTTTTTAGGTGACAAATCTGAGGAACTGTCCCAGATTGAAAGGGCTTTGGAACAATTGATTAAACAGCAATAAGTTACCAGGACCAGATGGTATTTACCCAAAATGTTCAGGCGGAACTAAAATATGGAATTGCAGAACTACTTACTGGATAGTAAGTAATAATCTATTACTTATATCAGCCTCTCTACCAGATGACTGGAGGATAGCGAGTGTAATGCTGAATTTTATTATTTATTAAAGAAAAGATTCCAGAGGCAGTCCTGGCAATTACAGGCTGGTAAACCTAACTTCAGCACCTATCAATTGGTGGAAGCTATAGTAAAGAACACAATTATCAGATGCCTAAATGAAGACAATATGTTGGAAGAGACAACATAGCTTTTTGTAAACAGAAATTATGCCTCACTAATCCACTAAAATACTTTGAGGATTTCAACAAGCATGTGGATATAATGTATTTAACTTAACAGAAAGTCTTTGACAAGGTCCCTCACCAAATGTTCTAAAGCAAAGTAGAGTCATGGGATAAGAGGGAGGGTCCTTCTGGGGATCAGTAACTGGTTAAAAGACACAAACAAAGGGTAGGAATAAATGGTCAGTGTTCACAGAAGTAAGTGCTGTTCAACATTCATAAACTCTCTAGATAAAGCAGTAAAGAGTGAGATGGCAAAGTTTACAGACAGTACAAAATTACTCAAGATATGTCCAAAGCCAGCTGCAAAGGGATCTGACACAAGTGGGTGATGGGGCAACAAAATAAATGAATTTCAATGTTCATAGGTGCAAAGTAATGCACATTTTGAAAAAATACCAAACTATACAGACAAAAGGTTGGGGTCTAAATTAGCTGTTATGATTCAGAAAAGAGCTTGGCATCATGGATAGTTCTTTGAAAAATCTGCTCCGTGTGCAGCAGCAGTCAAAAAAACTGTTAGGAACCATTGGGAAAGGGACAGATGACAAAACGCAATCATAACGCCACTGTATAAATCCATGGTATGACCACACCTTGAATACTGTGTGCAGTTGCCCCATCTGAAAGATATATTCGCCTTGGAAAAGGTACAGAGAAGAGCAAGAAAAAATGATTAGGAGTATGGAATAGCTTCACTATGAGGAGAGATTAAAAAGGCTGGGACTGGTCAGCTTGGAAAAGAGACAACTAAGGGGGTATATAATAGAGGTCTATACAGTCGTGAATGGTGTGGAGAAAGCGAATAAGGAAGTGGTGGTGTTTGGTTGTTTACTCCTTCACATGAACCAGAGGTCACTCAATGAAACAAATAGGCCTAAAACAAACAGAGGGAAGTACTACTTCACACAGTGCAGTTAACCTGTGGAACTTGTTGCTGGGGGATGTTGTTAAGGCCAAAAGTATAACTTGACTTAAAAAAAAGAATTAGATTAGATCATAGAGGATAGGTCCATCAGTGGCTATTAGCTAGGATGGTCACATACATTACCACATGGTCTGGATGTCCTTAAACCTTTGACAACCAGAAACTGGGATTGGATGACAACTACCCTGGTCTTTTACTGTGAAGCATCTGGTAATGGCCACTGTTAGAGTATAGGATACTGGACTTAGGTGGACCATTAGTCTGAGCAGTATGGACACTTAAGTTCTTTCATCCTAAGGAGTAGAGGGAAAAGGGTCTGAATTTACAGTAAGAAACTAAATGTTTTCAGTTTTTAACATTAGACTTTTTAAAAAGTCAATATTGATTAGCTTTCTTAGAATAACATTGCTTAAACACATTGTAAGCTTTAAGACACTGAAGTTAAATATATTGGGCCAGAATCTTTACTCTTACCTACCAGCTTAGCTCTACTGAAGTCAATTTACACTGGCTGAAGATCTGGCTATTCGTTTTTGGTCTGTAGCAGAAATCCTACACTGAAAACTTAGGATCTGATCCTGACATCTAAATTTGGGTAATTGCCCATTGGAGTCCAGCTGCTGAAATCTTCTTTGGAGTCAAAGGAGTCTTGCCATAGTAAGGAAATCAGGATGATAGCCCTGATGCAGCAAAACAGATGACCATGTGCTTAAGTCCATTAGTATTCAAGGTACTTAAGCATGTGCCTAAGAAAAAAAGTACTCACTTAAGTGTTTTGCTGAACAGGAATAATTTGCAAATCAGGTTTGAGGTGCTTGAGTTTTAACTGTAGTAAATGAAACTTGTTCTTCCATTAGGAGTCTCTGTTGACAAATTTTGATTAATTAATTTTATTTTTTAATCAATAAATGATCAAACTTTTTAACTCCAACCCAGATTAAATAAGTGGCATCACAAATATATATATATACTAGACTATGCATTGCAGTCACAATGAGAAGATTAATTGGATTTGGTCTGGGAGTGGGCAGATGGGGGAAATGCCACTGCTGTGCTCACAAAATTGCATGCAGAGTTGAAAAACTGAATAACCTGAAATAAGGTAAGTCAAAGAATGAGAGCAGATGTATTTTGGTTATTGTAACATGGAGGATTCTCTTCTTCTTTTTTTTTTAAACTCAATACCTAATGGACATAATGACTGAATTGTGTGAGGAGATTCAAGCTGCCAACCATGCTTAATGGAAATAATAATGGCATAGACAAGTGCATCTTTAAGTGGTGTAACATAAAGTATCTTGTAAACACAATTTGTGATGTGAGAATTAATGATGGCCTCAGCTGGATGTATAGCACTATATCCTTGGTCACATCAGGGTGGACTTTTTTTTTCTCTGCTTCACGCAGGGAAGTTATTTTCCTTTCTGTTTATTTCTGAATATCATTCAAGGACAGTCAAGGTCTTATGTGTAATATTTCATCACTTATTCTCTGTCAGACACCAAAGCAGTTTTAGACATAATTTATGGGTATGATTTATACATCCAGACACCTGTCAAACACAACGCTTTAGACTTCTAAAATTTACGTTTTAAGAGGGACAAACAACATATAGAACAATGCAATTTAAAGCTTGTTTGTTTGCAGAGGCTTTTAAACATGGCCTTTGATTCTTGTTTTCTGCTAGTCTACACTTTTGTTGGCCCATCATGCAGTACAATCTTGATTCCACAAGCTACACTTATTGAAATCTCCCACTTATAGGAAAGAGTCATCTCTCTTAATGTCTAGTAACTGTGCTGAAAATTTCCTTGACTATTTTAAATCTGCTTATCCTCCATGACCCAATATTAGACATTAAGGTCAGAAGAAACCATCACAATCATCTAGTCTAGCCTCCTGCACATTGCAGGCCACAGAACCTCCCCCACACGCTCCTGTAAGAAACACCTTACTAAGCCAGTTACTGAAGTCTTTAAATCATGATTTGAGGACTTCAAGTTACAGGTAATCTATCATTTATGCTAGTTTAAACCAGCAAGTGACCTATGCTGCAGAGGAAGGTGGAAACCCATCAAGTCTCTGCCTTTTGGTTAGGCTAAACAAGTCAAGCTCTTTGTCTCCTTTCATAAGGTAGGCTTTCCATTCCTCGGCTCATCCTAGCAGCCCTTCTCTGTACCTGTTCCAGTTTGAATTAATCTTTCCTCAACATAGACCAGAATTGCATACAGAATTCCAGATGAGGTCTCACCAGTGCCTCATATAATGGTATAAAAACTTTTTTGTTGAATACTTTGATCCAGCAAAGCATTTAAGTATGTGAATAGTCCCATTGACTCATGTCAAACTATGTTGGCCAAAGATTAACTTCCAGTTGAATGCTAATGCTTGTTTAAGAGGCTTCTATATTGCAAAATTCTGAATAGAAAACAGAAAAGCTATTACAAAGTGAATTATCATACATTCTGTTGGTCAAGAGATGTGAACTTTTGAATGGGTGGTGTGTAAACATGACATTATGGTTGGTATTATAGCACTGTCAGAGTTAAGGGTCTGTCAACACTTCCTTTCTGAACAGAGGCTAATTTCAACGGGAAAGTTGTGTATTTCCCACTCAGCTAGTTCTTGTTCTCTTGGCTCTCAAATATTGCCAGGTAGTTCTATTTACAAGTCTGAAATTATGGGACAACAGCAAAAAAGTGTTTATCCCTTTCCTACACACCCTTGTGCTGCACTCTAAACTATCAACTGGTAAGTTTATGTAGTTACACTTTTCACATCTTAAGTTTTAAAATATACTATTTTGCATTGGCAGGAAAGAGTCCTGTGGCACCTTATAGACTAAGAGATGTTTTGGAGCATGAGCTTTCGTGGGTGAATACCCACTTCATCAGATGCATGTAGTGGAAATTTCTAGGGGCAGGTATATATATGCAAGCAAGAAGTAGGCTAGAGATAACGAGGTTAGTTCAATCAGGGAGGATGAGGCCCTCTTCTAGCAGCTGAGGTGTGAAAACCAAGGGAGGAGAAACTAGTTCTGTAGTTGGCAAGCCATTCACAGTCTTTGTTTAATCCTGAGCTGATGGTGTCAAATTTGTAGATGAACTGAAGCTCAGCAGTTTCTCTTTGAAGTCTGGTCCTGAAGTTTTTTTGCTGCAGGATGGCCACCTTAAGATCTGCTATTGTGTGTCCAGGGAGGTTGAAGTGTTCTCCTACAGGTTTTTGTATACTGACATTCCTAATATCTGATTTGTGTCCATTTATCCTTTTCCGTAGAGACTGTCCAGTTTGGTTGATGTACATAGCAGAGGGGCATTGCTGGCATATGATGGCGTATATTACATTGGTGGACGTGCAGGTGAATGAATTTTGTATTGTAAAGGGACCGTTACATTGTTTTTTTATCATCCAATTACTAAGGATGCTTGAAGTATATTAACCACTTTTCATATGTATTAATTTACTAGGGTGCATTTCCCCTCTCCTTGTCTGCACAAAACTCCCTTTAACTTAAATGGAAGTAAAATAAACATCAGGAAGAGAACACAAACTTATTTTGTATTTTGAATCCATGATACCCAAGTTCAGGAACTATTATCATCTTGTGTACTGTGAATAATGCATGCAGCACCATTATATAGCTCATTGTGGAAGCAGAATGTACAGTTATATTAAACATTCACAGCATACACCATAACCATTCTGAATGTTGAGCTGCCAAGAAGTTGCGGGCCCAAGGACATTCAGAGACCTTGGTCCTACTACTGGATGCAAGTATTAGAACTCCTGCATATAGTAGTATTCTGGTTGTTGGCAGTGAATGCTACAGTTAAGGCTCAGTTCCAGTTACCCTTCTTGGAACTTTATCAAGCAAACTCCTTTTACACTGAATTTTCCCACACTAGGCTTAGTCCAAAACTCTTTATTTTAAGAAAGTAGGATCTGCTGTTTTGACTTGCGCAAGTGTGATTAAAGTGACACTTTTTAAGTGTTCCGATTTGGAACTTTTATATCTACAAAAGAGTTGAAGGTAGGAATGTCAAGATCAGCTTGTTGTGGGATCACTGATTCTTAAAATCCAAGCTAAAAAAATAAATTTCAGCTCAGAAGTTTAAAAGTTAATATTTTCAGAATGTGCATACCAGAGAGCTCAAACACACACTTGAGGAGGCACCACAATGTAAGCTGAGTAATGGTTTTTCATGTCCTGTAAATCCCAACTGAGCCCTATTTTGAGGGATTAAGTGAATTTAAATGATAGGTGGGCCTTGTACTAGTCCCCTGCAGAGAGGTGACTGTCACATTGAAGGAAATTCAGATGAGTTACAAAGGGACTCTGAAAGCAGGTGATAAAGCAAGGGCTCTGTCAGCTGATGACAGGGCTCCTAGAACCAAGGCTAACTAGAAAAGGTTTTGCTTTCCCCTCTTATTCTCTGGTAACTCCAGTTACCAGAGAGTATCGTCAAGAAAAGTGCAGGTTGGATTAGTCCACAGAACATCCTGATGTGACAGGCTAGAGCACTGTACATTCACACCTTGATTGGCCATGCATTGTCCACATGTACCTTGCCACTATGCACTAACTGTTCTATAGTGCACTTTGACGTACTGTTGTTTGTATGTGGTAGCAAGGTCCACTCAGCAATTTAGTGCATAGCAGGCTGGAGCTCTGTAGATCTTCCTGGCTTGTCTACACAGTCAGCATGTGGCATGCCCTTACAGTAGAAAGGTGTGGGTTTTTTTTATGTTGGTCTGGGAAAATATTTCATAGTCACTTAGTCAATGACCATCCCCTCTTTCTTCTGTTTGTTTGCAAGCCTGACAGTCCCAAAGTTTGTAAACTATTTGCTGAATTTATTCAGCATAATCAGTTCACTGAATATCTGAGAACCAAAATCTGTGCTGGTTGGTTGTATACATTCCATGGTATTGGGTTTATTCTGACTGGATGATTTTATGTAACTAACCCACAACAGCATAAATTTCTGTGTGAAATTCACGTTTTTTCTTGTGGAGATTCTTGTATAGAGGGGAAATCGGTGTCTTTGAGGGGGGAGGGATTTTTCAAAGTTCTGTACAGTGGTGGTTAATGGGGGAGAGAACACTACAGCTGGTTGGGGAAAATGACTCTTTTTGTGAAATATCTTTTCTGAAATGGATGCATTTGTCGTCTTGAAAAACTTCCATGATTCTTTCCAAGTCACTATTGAAAACATCCCAAAATCGTTATAGAAATGTTTAGCTTCAAGTTTTCTGAGTTCAATAACTTCAGCTTTTATTCAAAATTTTTTATAAAAAAAACCAGAACCTTTTAAAAACAAAACAAAGCCCATTGTTTTGATTAGGGTTGGATTAAAAAATGGATCCACTTTAGTGAACATTGTCTCTTGCTGTCCCTCTCTGTAGGGGAACAACCACATGTCTAAGGGGACTAGCTAGTTGTGTCAAAGGAAGGTATAAAAATTCTCTTCAGCTTATTGAGAGTCAGAGAGAGAAACTGTCTTACCTTTGCCTTATGCAGAAGTCTGATTTTTATTTAGATGCTTATATGGCACCAAAAAGCTGCTGAAGCAGTTGCTGTTATAGTTTTGTTTTGAAGGCCGGAGAGGACCATTAGATCACTTACTCTGACATCCTGTATAACACTAGTCATAGAATTCTATCTAGTTGCCACTATATGGAACCCAATAACTTGTTTGACTAACTCGTATTGGCCATACAGAGGGACTTCCAGTCTTGATGTGAAGATACCAAGAGGTGAAGAATCTATCACTTTTGATAGTCTTTCAATGATTAAATTACCTTTTATTATTAAAACTCATGCCTTATCTCTCATTTGAATTTGTCTGGCTTCCGCTTCCTGCCATTGGCTCTTGTTTTGCCTTTCTCCTTTCGATTAAAGAACCTTTGAATACACAGCAACAATCTCCCAGAAGAACTCTTCTGGGAGAACTTTGGCATGGAAGGCTGCTGAGGTTGCAGCATATCCTCCTGACAGTGATAGATAACTGAGGATTTACCATTTTATTTTATCGTCACTTGTAGTTGCTTAACAAACTTTGTGACTCTTGAAGGGTAGAGTCATTAATTTCAGCTGAGGTACAAAGTCTCCTGGCCAGGATGATTGCCATGTCTATTTTGTCTCAGAGCAATCATTTGTAATGTTGCGTCAAGTTTAGTTTGATAGCTCAGAGGCATCACACACGCAAAAAATCAGCAATCAGGAGATCTCTGCTTTTCTTTTTGAAGACTGACTCCTCTGTACCTTTTGGGTTTGTGTACACTGTAGGGTACGATTCCTCCCAGCCCGGGTAGACACATGCCAGCTCCACAGTGTGGATGTTGTGGCACAATCAGCGGCTCAGGCTAACCACGGATCTAAACCCACTTGGGTCGCTAGCTGGCCTGTCACCATGCCACAATGTTCATACCTCTATTTTGAGTGAGCTAGCATAAGTCTGTCTGCCCAGGCTGTGAGGCATGCTCCCAGAGGCAGTGTAGAGCTATGCTGCAATTGCCTAACACGGATGGGGTCAGAGAGCTAGGGAAAGCTCTAGCATTCCCTCATGATACACGGGCTACACTTTTCTATTCATAAATCTGTGCGATGCATTCTTTTCTAATAGGATGGAAGAGACTTCTTAATCCATGTTGTAACAGTACAGCCTACCCACATAGGCTACTCTACAGTGCTATCCTTTTGTTTTCAAAAGGAGAACATGACACTCTGCTTTGTACCATGTTCAGCTCTCTTTCTCTTCTCCCCTCTCCTCCCTCCCCACCCCCATCCCTCTGAATTAAACTCTGGCATTCTTTAGACCCTGCCAGTGCCAGGGCCTTAACTGTCTACTCTGACAAAAGTCAAGGTCTTTAGGCTTTCAGATTTGCTGTTTACCATCTTTGGGGGGCATCCCAGTAAAGGAAAGACACTAATCATATTTATGTCCTAATGGATTCTTTCCAGTGAAGCCTGTAGTACCATTTTTTTTTCTGGTGTGCACTTCATAAAAGCACTTACTGTCTGTGGTATTTCTTCACCTTGAGCAGAATCCTCTTCTGCAGAGGAAAGTTGCTATACTACCAAGTTCATAGAATCATAGAATCATAGAATTCAAGATCAGAAGGGACCATTGTGATCATCTAGTCTGACCTCCTGCAAGGCAAGAGGCCACAATAACCGATCCACCACCTCCTGACTAATCTACTCTCACTGACTCTGCTGTGCTGCTCCAATGATTTGATTAAGACTTCAAGTAGAAGATAAATCTAAGCGCCCCCCCCCCCCCCATGCTCGGGAGGAAGGTGAAAAACAGCCAGGGCCCACTGCCAATCTACCAATTGAAAAATTGACCCCGACTATGGGCGATCAGCTGAACCCTGAACCCATGGGCAGCATGTCTCCCAGACCCCTCTGAAAAAGGCCACAATCCCCCAACATTGACCCTGTACTGATACTTTGGTGCAATTATACTGTGGCACGTTATGACCCCACCCGATCATACATCATCCCTCCATAAATATCCAGCTTCATCTTAAAGTCATGGAGGTCCTTCTTCTACTGTCCCCCAGTAGGTTGTGTTTCCAGTAGGCTCTGATTGCACTCCTCTGATGGTTAGAAACCAATTCAATCAATTTCAAATTTCCTGACAATTTGACTGACAATTCCGTTTGTCCTTTGTGTCCACATTTGCAATGATTCCTCATTCCTCCTTCCTCCTTCCTATTTATCTGATATATTTAAATCTGCAGTCATATCTCCTCTCTCCTTTTTTTAGTTAAAGAAAACAAACCTCTCCTCCTCTCTTCCTCAAGTACGACAGGCTCTTTCATTCCCTCTGATTCCCTAGTGGCCTTTTTTGTACTTTGTCCAGTTTTCAATTCATCCCTTCTTAAATTCACCCAAGAGAACAACACAGTGTAGTACAAATGAGGTCTCACCAACGCCTTATATTGGGACTAGCTCCTCTTTATCTCTACTAGAATAATGCACCTCAATTAATGTCAAGACCACATTAGCTTTTTTTTTTGCCTACTCACATCCACCTCTCATATCCATCACTTCTCCTCACTACTCTCCCTAGGTCCTACTCCTCCAACTCCCTCTCCCTCCTCCCACTTCCATAAAAGTTTAACATCCCTACTAGCTAAAAACCTTAATTCATATCCTTACACTTCATCTTTGTTTTCATACTTTTTACTTACAAGGTTTTCAAATCTCCCTTTAGATATCTGGGATCCTTCCCCTTCCCCGATCCTGTTACTTTCCAACAACTTATCCATTTATGATTATCTCCCATGTCCCATGTTATCTTATGACTCATATAATGGAAAGTAATAGCTGGAAGCATAGAAAGTAGGTTAACCTGACATAACCTATAACCCATGGGCAACTCTGAGATACTTATGTTATGAAGTAGACAAATGAGGACGCAGAAAATCTGCATTATTATGAATGGAAGGAGGCAGTGTTAGAGAGGCAAGAGGATAGCTTGGGATGTCAAATGTCAGCAAACAAGTCTTGCTATAGATATTAAAAGGAATAAAAATTTTATAATGATATATTAAATGATATAGACATAGAAAAAAGGAACTCTAATTTATATAATGATGTCTCTGAAATATTACTGTACCTGTGTATGAACCTGTTGCTGAACTGTTTAATGGATAAATTACTTTTTGCTAATTGTTTGTTTTAGCTGGCTGAGTGGCTGCTGAAAGAAGGGAGAAGAAATGTATAAGATCTGCCTGATCTGATCCTCTGCTTTGGGTGATTGAGGAGGGGAAGAGATCTGCTAAGCCTCATCAGAGTCACACTGGGTGGCTGAATTGAATATATGGACATTGGGGATGGACTATGGACTATTCTAAATTACCTTTTGGCAGGACATTGGACTACTCTGTATGGACCTCTTCTCTATCTAAACCTCATTCAATGTTTGAATTCTCTTTTGTTAACTCTCTACCTCTTTAATAAATTTTAATCTTTTTAATTTTTATTGGCTGTAATAATAAATTTAGCTTTTTTTAAGTATTAATTGACCTGTATGTGTATAATATAATTTGGTGGGGTTATTTTGAAATTTGGTTTTTATTTGATTATGTAATGTGATGAATCATCAGGAGAATCTCATCTTTATCTGACAGGTGTGAGGAAGGGAGGGGCTGGACTGACTTATGACAGGGGCGGGGTAAGGGACTGCTGGGGCAGACTTGAGGTAAAGGAGAATGCTGGTTCTGCACCATGTGGTGCAAGTCACTATATAAGCATCGCTTGGTTTGTTTGTTGGTTTGTCTGAGTTGTTTGTTTGGTTTTGAGTGCCTTTCAAGGCTCCCTGGGCGTCACGTTTGGCACATCGGGGTTGGGCTTGGATCCCAGCTCACAGTCCAGGCAGCTCCAGGTCAGAGCTCCCGCTATTCAAATTGAATTTTTGGTATTGAGTGTTTGGTTGTTGGGTGAGTGCAATTGAGCTTGATTGCAAAGAAGATATAAAGAAGATGAGGAAGCCTGGGGTGTTGAAAGATTAGAAAGAAGAAGAAAGAAAGAAAAGAACAAAAAGAGAAGAGAAGATCAAAGGTGAGAGAAGAGATCAGGAGGAGCACAGGGCAGACCTGAAATGCAACCAAATGCTACAGAAAATGCAATGAAACAACAATGAATGAATAAGGCAGCAAAGCAACTGCAGAACAGAAATGAACAGAAACTAAATTAGAAAAATAAAAGGCAAAGAAGGCAAGAGAGAGCAGAAGAGAAGAGAGAGCTGAAGAGAGAGAAGAAAGAGAGAAGAAAGAGGAACTGAGGTGGCTGCTGGAGAGAAAAGGCAGAGAGGAGAAAACTCAGAAGAAAGTCAAAAAAGAAGAGAAAAACTGCAGAGGCTGCTAAAAAGCAAGAAGAAGAAGCAAGAACAGGTGACTCCAAATCCAGTGGATAGTGTATGGAAGAGTTGTGTATTACTGTGGACTGGCTCTGGGGAGTTCTCTGTTTTGCTGTGGGAAGGATGAGTTCTAACCTGGAAGGGAGTGTTTCTAAAAGTTTAAGTTTCGTGTGTTGTGTTAAGTGCATTTGTAAATGAATGTTTTGGTGATCAAGCAAAGAAGATCTTAGAGAGCAAAAAGAAAGATCTCACAGGAAAGTAAAAAAGAGGAGAATGAGCTAAATAGAATGGAGAAAGATCTCTCTAACTGTAAAAGGAGAGAAAAGGAGATGTAATAAAAAATTGTAAAAAATGGTAACTTGTAAGCCAAAACTGATAAAGTAAACCTGGAATGTGTAAAAAAATTTAATAAAAAACTGAAGCATAGCTGGAAGAGCCAGCAAAAGAGGCAGGCTTATCTGCTGGTGTCCAAGGTAGCCTGGTAAGCAAGCCTGTGGAAGGGCAGCAAGGCAGTGGGGTTGGGAAAGCAGTGGAGGGAAGGGAGGGATGAGAAGGAGAGGAGTGTTTGTGAGCTGATGGCTGTCTCTGTGTTGTCTTGGGTGATGGGAGAAAGGAAGTGTGAGTGTGTCTGTCAGTCACTGAGCCCTGTGTTGAGAAGCCTGGTGGAGGTGAAGACACCTGTGTGGTGGGGGAAGAGGTAAATGAGAGAAGGGAGAGTGCCTGTGAAGGGTGGATGTGTCTGAAGTGTGTCTGTGTCTGTGACAGTCTCAGAGTGTGCCTGTAGGGTGCCTGAGTTGAGGTGATGGTGTTTGTTGAAGGTTGTTGTCAACCCCAGGAAAAAACAGGTTGTTAACATTCTGTGGTTGTTGAAGGTTGATGGTCTAAACTTGGTAGGGCAAAGAGGGTTAAGTTTGTCATCAGAAGATCCCGATCCTCCCAAACCTGGTTAATGCTTTGTGTCTGAGTGCTGATTGTTGGAAGGTGTACAAAGGGCAGCAACCTGTCTGATCAGCAAAGGCTGTCTGATCAGGGTGATGAGAGCCTGTTGAAGGTGATTTAATTGTTACAAACTGGAGACTTGCACTTGTAGCAAAGAGGAAAAGATTCCAAACTAGTTAATGATTCTGGGAAGAAGTGCTGAGAAAGGGAAAGTCTGAGAAGAACTGTTTGCCTGACTGTAGCTCCTGTGAAAGAAACTGAAATTTCTGTTGGTTCTGTGTGTAGTAGAGACTGAGAAAGAGACCTAGTGTGGAGTGTCTGAGGAAATGTGTGAAAGGCAAGTGAGGAGCAAGTGAGAAGGCATAAGGGTTCTGAGAGAAGGCTGAGAGAGTGAAATTAGAGAGTGTGAGAATGATTAGATGTAGATAAGAGCAGTTAGAACTGCTTCAAAGAGTTTGTTGGAAATTGAAGATGATCAAGAGTGATTAGAAATGCAAAGCTTGAGAAATGGATCCACTGACTCCAGCCAGAAACTTCCAGTGTGACAGATTTTGTGAAAAGTGTTTTTCCTGGACCAGCCAGTTTTTTGAAAGCCTGAAAAACCATAACTGGAGTAAAAAAAGAGTGAGTGGAGTGTAACAGAAACCATGGTGTTGTGGCAAGTGAGTGTTCTGGTTGGGTGTGAGTGTCAAAGCAGATCCAACTGATTCTGTGAGTGGGTTGTCTGTGGAGTTGGGTGAAGATTTAACTTCCTTCTACTCGTTGTTCTGCAGATCCACTCTTGTTATAAGTATTGTTCAGATTAAATTTAACTCCTAAGAGTCAAAGAGACCAAATCATGATGTGGGGGTAAAGTTTTAAGTAAGTTCATAAAAAGATTCAAACATGTTTCAAAACATGAGTTGCACAAAACCCAGTGACTGTTGATGGAAGTGGGGCAGTGAATGATAGCTAGTGCATGTACGTGATGATGTTTTCAATTTTGGAATTGGGTTTGACCAGAGAGTTATGAATAAACTCATATGTGAACTAGAGATGTGAGTGTGAGAATGAGACTCTGTTTGTAAGATGAACTCTGCTCATTGACAGAAGAGAGCAAGTTAGAACAAGTCTGCATTATTAGAGCTACCAAAAAGTCACAAAAGAAGTAAGGACAAGATAAAAATGTATGAAAAAAATAAACAATAAAAATCTATGTCTTTGATGCTAATTAATGAATTGATAATCTTAAATAATAAATAAAATAAGTTAAATTGAATAATGAAAATTAACTATGTGAATATTTAAAGATATTTTGTTTAATACCTGGATTTGTTGTAAAATTGTGCCTGGGAGTTTCTCCTTCTGAATATGTGACTAATGGAAATTTCAAGAGGGGGAAAGGACAAGCCTTCTTGGATATAGATCCCAAGTTTGGTCAGAGGAGTGAGGCTGCTGGAAATTTCAACATTGGGGATCTTTCAATCTTCTTCTCTGAGATCCTAAGACACTGGAGAGGAGCCAACATTGATTTCAGATTTAAGACTCAATTTTACACTGGCAAGGCTGTCCCTGATATAAGGACCTTTAACTCATTTATGGACTCTTTGTAAAATGACTTTTCAATTTTTTCTGTCTCATCTCTCTGGTTTCTTTTATCTTATAATTGTATGTCTCTTTTGTCTGTTTTTTAATCTTTTTTTTTCTTTTTAATATATTTTTCCTGTTATTAGAATTGGGGGCTGTATCTTTTTTTTATTTGGGGAAGTAAGTTGTTTTTGAGGAATATAATTGGACCTGGGTATGTGGCTGATCTGGACGGGATTTTTATGATGGAAGGGTGACCCTGGGAACTCTCCCACAGAGAATCATCGTTTGTGACTGGCATGTGTTGTGAGAGGGCACCCATGGATTGTTAAACTTAGGTGATTGTATTGGGCTATAACTTCCTGTCCAGTTAAATCAGTGCCCCCTTAACCTTGCTGGTCTGGAATAAGCTAAATCTGTTCTGGCTGAACCGACCCACCAGGTTTAGAGTTCCTCCTGTTCACCAGCAGCCAACACCACCCCTACTAGTTTGGCATCCACCTAGCCCAACTTGAGAACTCAATCTCACCCCCCATCTGCAGTCTGATTTTAACTAGCCACTCCCCTCCAACCGAAAAGACTGGATTCAATCACACTTCCCATCTCTCCTCCAAGTTAAGTTTCTCAGATCTTCTAATCATTAAAACTACAAATTGTGCCTCTGGCCACAGAACACAAACTGGTTATTCCTGGAGATTAGCATAGTGTTACATCTCAGTCCTACCATGCTGTCCTTCTACACTTCTGCATGGACCTCAAGCTCTAATGAGGTCCAAATTATAGAAAATTCAACTTCATGCTTTCTTGAAAACTGGGTTTCTCCTAATTGGGATAAATTTTGGCTCCACTCCCTTCATTGTTTTTTAATTCTACACCACCCCATCTCTCTTTGTGCTCTTTAGAGGTTTTCACGGGCTTTTTGCCTATTTTAACCAGCATATCAAAATCCATTAGTGACTGGAGTGAACTGATGTTTGTCCTTTGTCCAGCTGGTGGTGTCAAAAATCAAATCATCTGGTTCATATGCCTGCCTATTTCCAGTGGAAGCCCATTTATTGGTATCACTATTAAGAAAAATGTAATTTACAGGTGGGGATAAAGTTATTTCTCTTTGCCAAATGGAGACCTTTCATTGAAGCCCCACCTCTCATCATTCTGACTACTTTGGAAAGGATTCCTTTCCAGGGAGTGTATAAAAAGTGCTGAGAGTAGGGTGACCAGATGTCCCGATTTTTATAGGGACAGTCCTGATATTTGGGGTTTTTTCTTATATAGGCACCGATTACTACCCCCTGTCCTGATTTCTCACATTTGCCATCTGGTCACCGTAGCTGAGAGGAAGGATGGTTAAGGCACTTGCTTAGGTCCTTAAACCCTGCTTCACCACAAACTTTGTGCAACTTGTCCAAGGTCAGTTAGCCTCTCTCCCTTCATTTTCCCCATCTGTAAAATGGGACAATATTTCCTTCTCTTACAGGAGTATTGTGAGGATGAATGCATTTGATTGAGGTGCTCAGATCCTACAGTAATGGCGGCTATATATGTACTTATGATTTCCGTAACTGAGGCTGAGAGAGGTCTCTTCAGGATTTCTCTGAAAGCATTACTCAGTCAAACCTACAGCTGTTTGTATGCAAAACCCTGAATGGAAACATGATCAGGTTCCAGTCAGCTTCAGCTGCTTTGTAAAGGGCATTTATTATACAAAGCATAGATTTTTAAAAAGTGTTGGTGTTGTTTTTAATAAGTTAAAGTAATTCAAATAGGTAGTAAGTCTAATAGATTTTTTTTTTCTTACACAGACTATTTCAGTGTCAGGTTTCAATATAATATTGATACTGAGTGTACACACTCCCCATCCTTTGATCTTTTCAGAAAAGATTTCTCAGGGTCCATGGTGTGGTCTTAAAATGTAGTGTCACCCAGATTCTTTACAGTTTAAGAATTCAGCATCTCAGTGTTCGTTTTTTGTTTTGTTTTTTTAAATAGACACTCAGTTTATCAGCAAACAAGTCCAGGGTTCCTTACAGCTAGCAGTATTCTAGAACCTTGGGTGAGTAGTTGACACTATTACGGTGAATAGTTGACAGGATATAGATTGGTCTCCTCACTTTTTGGTGTGATAGGCACAGTGGTGTAAAGGTACTGGAACACAGTCCTCTAAGCAGCCATATTTCTTAGTCCTGTATCAGTTGGCCACTGAGTCCACAGAGCTGTCTATAACTTTTTTTTTAATATGTAGAGTTTTGTCACCACCCTGACCCATGATTGGCTCAGCTCCTTATCTGTGAATGTGTGGGGCTTCTGAGACTGCAAGTCCTTGATGGAAACTTCCTATACATCTTCAGGAACGTCTATTGAGCTTGTCTAACTGCCACTCTTCTTTGGGAGTGTCTGGGCCATGCTAGCTGAATTTCTCTACCACCTTCATGTGCAGATAAACCGGCTTTAAACAAAAATCCTCATCTTCTCCCCACAGTCTCCCTTTCTTTGGCTTAAAAATGTCAAATACTCTAGTGGCATTATGGGTTTGCATCTGAGCCAGACTTTTTTTCATTTTCAGTGCTGGCTGGCTTTCTTTGATCATTTCTCCTTTCTGTTTGATACAGGTCTCACACCAAGCACCCTCTGAGCTGATGAAATTAAAATAATGGGTAATATGATGTGCATATCGGCATTCACCCTTGGACAATTGCATCTCTAACCCAGGATGAAATTTAAGGTTGATATTGATGTACAAAAAACTAAATCAAGGAGATTCATGTGAACACATACAGTATTTAGATAAGGTATAAAAGCCCTCTGAGATTTGGTCAGGGTACAGGCCATCCTATTTGTAGTCTGAAATTCACTCCCGTTCAGAGAGTACAGGCCAGAAGTGATAGAAAGCTATTGTGCAGGCTTGCTGCACAGGGGTGAATTTCTTCCATTATTGGAGGAAGTTCCCATTGTTAGTGCAGAAGGTGAAATGGCCAAAATTAGCTGAATGGGAAACCATGGCTGGTTACTGTGAAGCTGGTGGTTCCAAATCACCTTGATCTCAGCCAGGTTTTATTAATCCCTCTAACTAGTCTGGGTCTCGGAGAAGGCATTTGAGTTTTTAATCCATCAATCAGGTATACCTGGTAATCTGTGGTGCACTAAAGAGTTATTGAGGTAATGTAAGTGAGCTTGGCTGGCCAGTAAAACACACTGGATAAGTTTCTTTGTAAGAGCCAAGCTAGTCTGCTAGCTAATTAGAAAGATTTCTGTCTTATGCTGTTTGAACCTCCATTTAATGCAGCCTTCTGAGATGCAGTCCAGCAGATGTTTTACTTCTCAAAGTCTGCAACTGTAGTAGATAACTTGAAATGAGGGGATTAGGTATTTTCTTGCTTGTTTTTACCTGAATTGAATGGTAACACCAAGTCTCTCTATGGACATTAGCTTTGAAGGAAACACTAACCACTTGGAAACTGTATCAATTTGGGGACCAAATTCTAAAATCTTTATATAGGCAAAACTCCTATTAATTTTTAATGGCCCTTAGCCAAATAAACAAACTAATGCTGTCCAGGTGCTTATTAGGTTCTGTGTAACAGTTGCATGTTTTTAAGTGAAGGCAGGCTTTTGTTAATTAGATAAAATCTATAAATATGGATGTATGTTCCTAAAGCTAATTAAATTTTAGTTTAATCGGTCCTGGACTTTACTTCATTTTCTCATTTAAGCAACTCTCTCACTGGAAGCCTTTACCCTTTCAGGTTAATGTTTATCTGACATGACAAACAAGGCGGAGTGAAGGTCCAAGTCAAACTTACGAACCTTTGTTTTAGCCAAGCTATTTCCAAGCTTTATTTTTAATGCGGGGGGGACCCAAACTGCTGTATGCTAATCCACTTCCTGTGACAAGGTTTAGGGTTTTTTGTGTTCCATTGGTGCCTAGAGGCCCAAATTGAGATCAGGGCCTCATTGTACTCGGTGCTGCACAAACATCGAGGAAAATATGTTCCCTGCTCTAAAGAACTTGCATTTGAAAGAGACATGATACCCACAGGGTGTGTGAGAAAAAAATGAAATATACAACACTAACCCTAAGAAAAACCATGGGAGAACTGAGTTGATCTGAAGCCATGAAATATAGATGCAGTTAGAACATACTGAGATTCAGTGACTAAGATCTGGGATCTTAGTTTGGCCCATTATATGTCACTTTCAAAATCTGGATTCAGATTTCAAATACACAAACTCCCTATGATGGGTAGCTGGGTCCATCTCTACTCTAAATGTTTTGGCTTTGAAGCTGCTGAATGTTTCCAGGAACTGGGGAAAGCCCCCAAGAAAACAGAACTGCTACGCAAGGTATGTTCCCTTGTTGTAGATGTGTTGGACCCAGGCTATTAGAGAGTCAAGGAGAGTGAGGTAACATCTTTTATTGGACCAACTTCTGTTGGTGAGACAAGCTTTTGAGTTGCACAGAGCTCTTCAGGACCTTCAAGAGAAGTTGGTCCAGTAAAAGATATTTTCCTCATCCACTTTGTCTCTAATATGCAAGGTACAGTCACTTGCAAAGCAGGCGTACAGAATGGCTTTACATGTGAGGGACTTGAGGCCCAGGTCCATGCCACATGGCAGACTGGAGCGGAGTTTGGAGACAAATCAGGGGATCCAGGATTACACAAATCTAGTGAAAACTAATCCCTATGAATGGATGACACAGAACACAAGATCCCTTTTCTGGTCTCATGAAGCTATGGATTATCTGAGGGTGTGTCTATACTGTAATAACACCTATGGCTGGGCCAGTTGCAGATGTTTTACTGCAATGTAGACCTACAGTATGGGGCTGCCCTTTGCTCTTAGGGCTCTTGGGGTGGATTCTGTTGCATCCAACCCTTGAATTAGTTCTCTGCACAAAGCCTGTTTACTGAGGTCTTGTTGACTTTCATCCAGGTTTTTTATATCTTTAAACAAATCCCTAGCTTGCTTTTCAAAATCCCTTTTGTGTTGCCAGAGTGAATATTAAGGTGCAACAGGGAAACATATTCTTGTAATTTTGAGTGACTTGAATATTTAAAGTCATCTACAATATGGAGTCATTCTGTGTGATCTAAAACCAAATTAACATCTGTTGTGTAGCTTATTCCTCTGGCACACTTCCAATTGCTACTAAGGATCAAAGCATGGAATAAGCCAAACCAATCTGTCCAGGTCCTTCAACCAGCTGATGGCAACTTGCAAGGCAGTTAATGCTGTTTGCATAGATGCAAGTAGTCGTTTAACAGCAGTTGTTTATCAAGGCATTTTGTGACCCAGCAAAATATCTTACAGGAAGAAACATCAAATTTAAATATCGTCTTAGTAAATGGGGATGTGTGCACCAACCCCCACCCTACTCCAAAACACCAGAGACCAGCATTTTTAAGCTTATCAAACTTCCCTGGTTCACTAGCAGAAAATACAATATAGTGGGGGAGAAAGGGCAAAGGGGAGAATAGAACAATAGCAGGGACCCAACTAAGATGCAAATTTTGCGTAGTTCAATTTGTGCCAGGTTAAAAAATTATCCTCCTCCATTTTGGTCAGTTTGCATCCATTCAGCCTCATGTAAAGCTCAGAGGTGAACTCTTTTAATGCCCTAACTGGTGCCTGGCTGTTAATGAAACAAATATGTTGAAGTTATTATTGCATGTTAAAATAGCTATTGAGTATCCTATGGGGAACTGGTGAATGCCCCAGTCACCGCAGTAGTGTCTTGGAAAACTGTTTGTCTGTAGAGAGCAGTGACAATTTCCTCTTGAATCCTTTACTTCAATAGGTTTTGAACTGAGCATTTCCAATTGTGCTGTTGAGCATCCCACTCCCGTGGGGCTGTCTGAGCCAATGTCGTATGCCTCTTATTTTGGCCCTTAAAAAGAAATACTGCTCTAGTCACTGCAATATCACTACTGTTGGCTGGTGTATGTTAAAGAATTGCTGTAGAGTGCAGTATCCTTTCCTTTTTCAAAAGTTCCGACTGATAGGGAAAAGAGGCATTCAAACAGACCTGTAATAGCTCTTGGGATGTTAGAGAATATTGGTGCAGCATCGCAGCTGAAGTAGTGAGACCTGCACAAATGCTGCCCTAAAGGCTAAGAGTCAACATTTCAAAAGTTCCTCATTCTCCTGGGAGCTTGCCATTCACTTTCAATGGGACTTGGGAGTCTAAGTCACTTATCCATGTCTGATAACTGTACCCAAAATCTACAAAGCAGATCACTTGCAATTTCTCTAGGTTTAGCCCTTTACAAGGGCAGCATATTTAGAGTAACTCCTGGGGTGGAAGTTTCATTCATAAAAGGTCTTGTTCCAAACACCTGTGACTCCCGTTGACTTTGATGGGCTTTGGTCAGGCCCTTACATTTTGAGGGGAAATGGACTTAATGTTTCATACTTTTAGCTTTTAACAGGAAAATGAATAAGTTCTCTTGTTTGGCTCACAACATTAACCATGGGTTCCCCCCCTCACCCTCTTTTTTGCATCCCTTCACTGGTTCCCACTTCTCCCCATCAAACACAGACTACTCTTCACTGTTACAACTTATCTTGGTCTATGCCCATACTACCTATGCTGTTATACACTATCTTGACATTGAAATTTGGTCCATTTTCTTGTCTTCAGGGATTTTGCCAATGTAGCCAGTTCCAATCTAATTAGTTGTTTTAACTGAATCACAACACTGACTGTGCAACAGTTTCCCTGCAGCTAAATATGTTCTGTTTGACATCAGAAAATATTTATATTTTAATCTGTTTGCTTTTTGTTCTTGGTGACAGAAAATGTGTCTTGAGGATATTGTGGGCTTGACACAAGAAGCTTGTTAAAGGAAAATAACTGAAAGTGCTACAAAAAATAACTCCTGGTCACTGACTCAGTAGGATTATTCAAGTGAGTAACTACTAGCACCTAGAGCTGGGTAATATTTTGCATCTGTGGGGCAGGGAGGGGGGAGGACACAGAGGGAGAAGACTATTTCAGGGCCATCAAACAAATGTATGGTACATCTCTCTCTGTTCTTCTTTATCCTACCTGTTAGGGCACTTGCCTGGGATATGGGAGACCCAGGTTTGGCTCACCAATTTGGCACAGACTGATCTATCCAAATCCAAATGAGAGCCCTAATTACCAGGCTATAGGCTATTCTGGAATGGGTTGTCCTTTGTCTTTCCAGCTGAAGTTGTTCCACTTTGTAGAAACAAACATCCACTGGGTCAAGAGTGAAAGAAAACAACTTTGATAGTCTGCTGATTAAGGAACTTGCTTGGGTGATATGGATTCAAATCTTCTCCCTGCCTGATTGTGAGCAGGGATTATTCACCCAGCTCTCCTCATGAGGAGGGGATTCACAGTCTGGCCAACCGGGTGGGATGATACTGAAGGGAGGCACAAGATTAAAGCATGTCTAAGTGTCTCAGTGCTGTGAATGTTTCCTGAGAGGACAGTGCACGAGTGAAGGAACATGGTCTCGTGGTTATAATGCAGGGCTAGGAGTCAGACTTGGGTTTTGTTCCCAGTTCTGTCTGGACTTGTTCTGTGACCTCAGTCCCTCTGCCTCCATTTCCTACATCTGTGAAATGGGGATGATACTTCTCAGAAGGATGTGTTAATGGTAAGGCCAAATTTAAACTCCTGGAGAGAGACAATATATGCAGAGTACAATTGTTATGAACCCCATGTTCCCCTCTGTGCTTATAGATCTGCAGAGCTGAAGTGTGGGGTCTTTTGTTTCTGTTAATTCTAACCTAAATGTAGTTTTCATAAAAACTCAGAAATGGCACGCCTGCTTCATGCCAGGGCTCTATGTAAACTCCCCAAATAATCCTACCGATTGACAGTGCTCAGCCTTTGCCAGCTGATAGCATACAATGAGATATCCTCTTTCTGGTTTACTTAAAATAGAAGATTGTGGTGACTAGGCAAATGTTGTCTTTCTAATGGGACCCCTGGGCTTCAGTCCTGAAGTTGAAACACGGTTAGTCAAAATTTTATTGTTCAGAGAATCTCCTTTCACTGAAGTGTGTGACTTTATGAAATGCAAACAGAGAAAGATGAGAAACCAATCTGTTTTTTTTTCCATTTGTGATTATTTTTTGGGGGGGACAAAATGCAAACTGAGGCCACCAGACACAAAAGGCTGTTGGCTCCATCAGCTATTACCTAGGCCCCTATGTTGTCACTTCTTATTTGAGTAATGCTTCACTTTGCAATCCATCAGATATATACTGACAAATTTTCAAAAGGTTTAGATGATATTCTGTCTTCAGGAACACTGGTATAGGGGCTGCTACTGGACACATCAAAGAAGTGACATATGAACTTGGAGAAAAGCGAAATAATTCAAACTGCTATAGTCACTTGCTGACTTCCTTTCTGAAATTCCATTCTCGCTGGTCTCTGAAGCAATGGCATCAAAGTTTGGTACAATTTTGTCATGAGAGTAAATGAATAAATGATCTGGAGAAAGGGGTAACAGCGAGATGACAAAATTTGCCGACGATACTAAACTGCTCAAGATAGATAAGACCAAAGCAGACTGTGAAGAACTTCAAAAAATCTCACAAAACTAAGTGATTGGGCAACAAAATGGCAAATGAAATTTAATGTGGATAAATGTAAAATAATGCACATTGGAAAAAATAACCCCAACTATACATGCAACATGATGGGGGGGCTAATTTAGCTTCAACTAATCAGGAAAGAGATCTTGGAGTTGATAGTTCTCTGAAGATGTCCATGCAGTGTGCAGTGGCAGTCAAAAAAGCAAACAAGATGTTAGGAATCATTTAAAAAAGGGATAGAGAATAAGACAGAGAATATCTTATTGCCCTTATATAAATCCATGGTACGCCCATATCTTGAATACTGAGTACAGATGTGGTCTCTTCATGTCAAAAAAGATATACTGGCATTAGAAAAAGTTCAGAAAAGGGCAACTAAAATGATTAGGGGTTTGGAACGGGTCCCATATGAGGAGAGATTAAAAAGGCTAGGACTTTTCAGTTTGGAAAAGAGGACACTAAGTGGGGATATGATCGAGTTATATAAAATCATGAGTGGTGTGGAGAAAGTGAATAAGGAAGTTATTTACTTGTTCCTAGAAGAACCAGGGACCCCCAAATGAAATTAATGGGCAGCAGATTTAAAACAAATAAAAGGAAGTTTTTCACACAGCGCACAGTCAACCTGTCGAACTCCTTGCCTGAGGAGGTTGTGAAAGGGTAGGACTATAACAGGTTTTAAAAGAGAACTAGATACATTCATGGAGGTTAAGTCCATTAATGGCTATTAGCCAGGATGGGTAAGGAATGTTGTCCTTAGCCTCTGTTTGTCAGAGGGTGGAGCTGGATGGCAGGAGAGAGATCACTTTATCATTACCTGTTAGGTGCCCCAGAGGGAGTGAACCTGGCATTGGCCACTGTCAGTAGACAGGATACTGGACTGGATGGACCTTTGGTCTGACCCAGTATGGCCATTCTTATGTTCTTATGAATGAAGGTAAGATAACGGGAAGAAGAATAGCATACACAATTCTATGTATTGCTTGGCAATACCATGAGGCTGTTATCCCTGAAAGGGATGGAATTGAGTTGCAACACAACAGCTGAACAGTCCTGTGCTCTAGGTGTCAGGAAGCATATTAAAACACTTTGCAATATGTGGTTTGATAAATAACGCTGGTAGCAGAAAGTCACGCGCGGGCCCAGTCGGCCGTCCCTAACCCCTTTGATAGGCTTTAGTAGCATTGAGAAATCACCCACGGCAGCTGGCACAGTGATGAACTCTCTCTTCAGCCCAGCTGTTTCAGTGAGCTCTCCTTCCTCTTTCTACTATTTTGCTCTAAGCAATGCATCAGTACCTGCCATGCATGTATGTTAATCAAGTGTATTTTATATATATATTTTAGTGTGTAGGCTCGTTTTGTCTGATTAGGTAGATTAATGTTTTTGAATTGCTTCCCTGATGGAGATAAATGGATATGTTACAATTGTGGCCAAACTTTCTCCTATAAATAAGAAATGGGGATATATTCTCACAAGTATTAAGAGTGATGAGGTCCCACTGTTTTTAAAAGAGGATTCCTATGAAATTCCTGGAGTCTAATGGACAATTGGGTATTTCTTTGAGTCTCTGTACATGTGGATCCCACTGATGGTTCACTTGCACCCTCTGCTCAGGAGTCCAGAAAACTTTCTCTAACCCTGTCCACTAAGGGTCACACATGCACCCTGCATGCCCTCATGCTTCCCCTCCTGAGGACATAAGGGATAGAATGACCATCTCTTCCTCAATTCTCTGACTGCCCTTTGTCAGTCAGAACAGAATCCCACCTATGTCTCAAGTTTCGTTTAGGATGGCTTTCTGTAAATATTTAGTTATAACCCATTGGCACAATAAGCAAAGGCAGCATTACACTCTTGTTAGGTGACTATTCGTGGGGCTATTCTCATGTCACAGCCTTTTCCTCCAGGTCTTAAATTGTTCCCATTGTGTAGCTCTGATGCTCCTCAAGGATGAACATGACAAGTGTTTATGCTGTTTAGGGGAATGCCTATTCCATGTAAATGTGATATTTGCAAGACTTTCAAGATGTGCTCTCAAAAGGAAAGAGTGTAGATTAAAGATTTTCCTAATGGAAAAATCCACCAAACCTACCTTGGACTCGGAGCTTGTAAAAGGGCAGGACAGCTCAACCCTAGGGGTCAGGGCGCACAATCGGTGCTACAGAGAGGAGTAACCCCGGGATGCTTCCTATTGTCTTAAGAATTGGGTTCCCATTTTAGTGTCCCACCGGAACAGTCAGATACCCCTACTACCTACAAGAGAAAAGAACCCCCCTCCAAGTTGACTTCTTGGAACTGGTTGCTGTCGCTGGTGCTATTCCAAAAAAGCCTGAGTAATGGTCTCTGAAAGAGGATAAGGTGGTGCCAAGCCAAGTGAAGCTGCAACATAGTATGGCGCCCAAGTCCCTCAACCCTTGGCACTGGCAGCTTCATTCACACTGACACATGCACCATTCCAGATGGCACTGATGCCCTTGGCACAGTTGTAGTCAACTCTCCCCAACCCATCACTCAAACTCCTAGGACTAAATGCCTCAACATCTTTGCATTTGGCACCAAAAACACCAGCCTTTTCTCAGGTGGCACCAAAATGGCTCTCTTCTACCTCTCAGAAGATTACCGTACGCCCAAAGCTAGTCATTTCTGTTGGATGAGTCTCTTCTTTCATCTATGTTAAAGTGTGAATCCAGAGTTTTAGTGATGAAAATCTCACTTTTTAGCCTTCTGGTAAAGATCAGGAAATTCCATATGCCCAGACAAATCATGTCCCCACTGGGGACAGCCCCTCCACTGGAGGAATTGTTTTCAAATTCTTCAACTGTCTCAAGCAAAGAACCATCTCTAGCATCCCCACTCACAGGCACACCATTCCATTCCAGAGTATCCCCCTTCAGGGACCAGTCTTACAAAGTCGTCATGCAACAGACTTGGATCCTCAAGAATTCATAGGAAAAAGATGCTATTCCTCTACTTCTCACCCCCATTCTAAAGCTCAGACTCCTCAATGCACACACTCAAGTCAAATTCCTCATGACAACCCTCACTTCTGTTATACCCTCCTCAGATCCCATTGACTGGTTTGGTTTTCTTGATTTACAGGATACATGTCCATTCATCAAGCACACAAGAAGCTTTTATGCCTGTTGCTATGAAAACAATCACTCAGTTCATGGTTCTTCCCTTTGGCCTCTCCTATGGCATCTTGAGGTTTTATAATAATTGGAGATATACCAATCTCCTAGAACTGGTTCTGGTTCTTCCCCTTTTTTGGCAAACAGCCGTAAGATTTCTAAAGGGCTTGAATCAATCTTCCCTTCAACTCAAGATTCCTTAAACCTGGTTCTTTAATCATTAATGGATTCCCTTGGGAATCTTTATCTTGCTCTTTAAGTGATGCAAAGTAGCATTCCTAAGGGCAATTACACCAACTTGTAGAATAAGTGAAATTCAAATGTGCATGTCAAATCCTAAATGCATGGTTTTCCATGCAGAGGAACATTAAGACTCCATTCCAAAGGTGGTGTCCAACTTTAATATTAACCAATATATTCAAATACCTGTATTCTTTGAGTCCTCAAATCCCCATGGGAGTCAAAACTTCATACTCTGGATGCAGAGTTCTCCTGTTCTATGGTGGTTGATTTCCATTTGGGCCTACATTCACTCAGATTATCTAAATAGATCATTCACTGACTATCAGGACATCTTATCAAATTATTAAGAGCTCCTCCAGTACGTGTTACAGCACACTTGACCACAGCTCTGTCAACTTCAGCATGTCAAGCAAAATTCCATTAATAGAAATCCGTAGCACAGCAACATGGTCTTTAGTTCATACTTTTGCTAAACATTAGTCACTGGTGGCAATATCAAGAGGTTGGCAGGGAGGTCCACCAGTCATTCAGATAATCCCTAAATTCTGACTGACTGCTGGATGTCAATCTGGCTAATCACCCATAAGTGGGAGTCACATGTACAGAGACTCAAAGAAAACAATTAATTTTGAGACATTCTGTGTATGTGGAAGACCCATCCTCCATCTGTGCAGCTTGGAGTCTTTTCCCTCTGGACTCCAGATGGCAAAAGAACTGAGGAGCAGATGGGGTCACTCTGTCCTCTATGGCCTTGGGAACATGATTTGAAGGGCACATGCATGACCCCTAATAGATGCAGCTAGAGAACTTTCCAGACTCCCATGCATGCACACGATGAGTGAAATCTACATTCACAGAGCATCTCGAGGAATAAGTTGCTATACGGTAAATAACCATTCTTTGTGGCTGAAAGGCAATGAAGAATAGATGGGAGTGTTTTGAGTAGCAGACACCAAATGATACAAAAGCAAAGACATGAATGCTACAAAACATGGGAAGGGATTTGTGCTTTTAGGCCTTCTATCTGAAATTGTGCAGTGCCAGCTTAACATCTTCACGCCTCTTCTATTGTGGAATTGTTTTGTCTTGTTCATAGAATCCAGCTGCCTCCCCAATAGATCCCCGAACTAAGGCCTTGTCTACACTGCAGGGTTTTGTCGGCAAAAGGCAGCTTTTGGCAGCAAAGCAGTGGATGTGTACACTCTGCAATGCCACTTTTGGTAACACAACTCTTCAGTTTTGGCAACAAAATAAAACCCCCTTGACAAGAGACGTAAAGCTTTTTGCAGCAAAGTTAAAACAACAAACCATCAGTGCAGACACAGTCATTCATTAGATCTCCAGAACTGGCCTCCCCAGTATCCCATAATGCCCGTCATGACTGCTCTTCTTGCTGTTTTGAACTCTGCTGCCCTGCAGGCATGTGCACCTCCTTGTCAAAGCTCTGTGAATCTCTGACAGCTGAGTGTGCTGCTCTGTTCTGGACAGCAAAGAGCAAATCATTAACCTGGAATGTTCCTACTTTCTCCTGCACTAGGAACACAGGCAGGCAGGGGTGAGTATGACAGAGAAACTACAGTGCTGTGCAGAGCCAGGAAGGGAGGCAGGGGCTGCTGTCAAGTGTGTCTCGCTCCCCTGCCTCAGGAATGGTTGGCTTTCGGCAGCTGTCTGAACTTAAATAGCATGCCCTCACTCTCTCTATCCCCCAACACACATGGTCTCTCATATATACCCTCTCACACTTCCCCCAACACAGTCTCTCTTCTCCCCCCATACTTCAGTTGAAAAGCAGCTGGCAATCTAGTAGGATGCCACTAGAATGATGGCACTGAGGAACCTGCATTATGTGAGGCTGTACCTGCCCCATAACGCATTGTAAACCCTTCCCAAAGCACCCTGCAGCCAGTTGCACAGTGGGATAGCTACCCACAGTGCACTGCTGTGTTGATGCAAGAGCTACTAGTGTGGATGCGCTCTGCTGACACAATGAGAACAGTGTGGATATGTAACGGCAGTTTAATTAACATGCTTTAATTAGAGTCTCACAATTTTTGACCCAGAGCCTTTTTATTTATTTTGTTATGCAAGTTATTCTGTTACCATTGTCAATGTATCTGGAGGTGCCTAATGTAAGCTTGAATTTTGTTATGCCTCCTATTATGTGGAGTGGCCTCTGCACTAGCAGGTGGCATCATTTCAGGTGACAATGCTGCCTGCTTCTTATTAACAATATCTCCTGCAAATGTAAACAAACATGTTTGTCTGAGCGATTGGCTCAATAAAAAGTAGGACTGAGTGGACTGTTAGACGCTACAGTTTTACATTGTTTTGTTTTTCAGTTCAGTTACGTAACAAAATCTAAATTTGTAAGTTGCACTATGGTACTTGTATGAGGTGTATTGAAAAATTCTCTTTTTATCATTTTTACATTGTTTTTTATTACAAATATTTGCAAAGTGAGTACTGTACACTTTCAATTCTGTATTGTAATTGAAATCCATATATTTGAAAATGTAGAAAAACATCCAAAATATTTAATACCTTTTGATTGGTATTCTATTGTTTAACAGTGTGATTAAAACTGCGCTTAATCGCAATTAATTTTTTTGAGTTAATTGCATGGGTTAACTGAGATTAATCGATAACCCTAGTTGAAAGATATTGTTTAGTAAAGCTAAGAATACAGAGTGGTGTAGTAGGGCAATTGTGCACATAAAAATGTTGGGATATGGAAACATACAGATCCAGCCTTCTCCATTCCCCACTTCTAGTGGCATCTTACAACTAGACAATTATCAGGATGTTTTTTTCTTTTTTGGTTGCTGGGAGACTATCAATAGAATTGACAGGCTTGAAAACCAGTAAGACTTCTCTTGAGATGGAAAAAACTCAGAGCAGAGTTATTTAAAACATTGAGTTCTAACTTTCCCAGTGCTTATACCACAGCAGAAATCAGAAGAGAGAAATTAGTCAGCCATTTAAGAATTGTAAGTGGTTCAAAGCCTAAGCTGTACGGAATATGCCATTCTCATACCTTCTGCTCTTTTGCCTTTAACTACAATGGTGGATGGGAGCTCTGGATTCTCTGCATACATGTGATGGGATCATAGAGACTTTACAATAAAAAGTGGTTTGGTTTGGTTTGTTTACCCCCTCCTCCCCCACCCCAGCATACATAGGAGGTTTTAATTAATGCATCTGTCCAAGAAGTATATCAAACCGGTTTGATTTATATGGTACTTTATGCAAGAAACTTCCATTCAAGTCTTTTCTTGAAAGAGATTTTATTAGCCTTTTCATAATTCTCTAAGGAATCCTACCTTTTTTATAGAAGCAGAATGAAGGCTTGCTGAATTATGCCTGTTAGTAACCCAGATATCGGCCAAAACAGAGTCTGTCAATCATTGTCAAAGCCTAATACCACTACTCTGTACTTTTCTCAATGCTTTTTCTCACTGTTCTTACAGGAAATTAAAGTGTGTGTATTATAGAAGCAAATAGTTAATGGGTGTGGGGGAGAGAAGGAAGACAGGCCCCTTGGCTTCTGTCCCCAAAAAGATATAAGTGAGTATTGCTCTAGCCTCTCCTCTCCATTTTGGAAAGGAAACCAATAGCAGACTTATTAAACACACAAGTTCAGGAACTGGGCACAGTGTTTGTTGACTGGTAAAGTGTATCTCTTTGGTGACAGGGCCATAGAAGTACCTTAGTGCTTCAGAATCCGTCCCTGTGAGATAGGGAAGTGCTACCTATCCCCATTTTACAGATGGGCAATTGAGGCTTAGAGGCTGTGACCTGCTGAAAGTCAGACAAGAAATCTGACAGAGCAGGGAATTGAACCCTGGCCTCCTAAAGCCCAGGCTAGTGTGCTAATGACAGGATCGTATAAGGAATGGTGCTAGAATCTGACAAAAAAAAGTTAATAAATTTAAATAATGAGAGAGTAGTTACTTTCATTCAGAATTTCTCATTATAAAAATTGGCTTAAACTCTTGCAGTTGGCTAAAGTAGTCCAGGCTATATGGCCATTTAGTGCTGCTTATCTACATTTAAGAAAGTCTTGACTAGTTTATCATCCTACTCCTAAACATGTATCATTGTGCCAAAAAAATTTACATATACCAGCTGCTTAAAAATCACTATTTCACACACACACACACACACACACACACACACACTTATATTTATATATAATATTCTCATTCCTTGGTTTATCATTAACGTAGTAATTAATGAACTGGTGGGTTTGTCCCATACACTTCCTTTCATCCCCCCAGAGTGTAGAGGTGCATAGTGTAACAGATTTTTGTTACCAATTTGCCTGAGGCATCACGTGTTTAGGCTGAGGCCACAGGATTGCTAGGGGAGAAGATGAAGGAGCACACCAAGTGACTAATTTTAAAGCTTTAGCAGCAAAGAGTCCTGTGACACCTTATAGACTAACAGACGTATTGGAGCATGAGCTTTCGTGGGTGAATACCCACTTCGTCGGATGCATTAAAGCTTTATTAATTAAATAACAGCAGTGAGTGCTGGGAAGGCTTTTACGTTACTTGGAGGAAGAAAGAATGCATTAGTGCCCCAGCCCTAACCCTCTTTCATACTCTCACACGCACGAGACGAGGCTGGCCAAACCTGGGTGTAATGTAAGAAGAGGAGTGGGGAAGGGTGATGAGAGTTCTGTCCTGTGCACAGGCCATTTAGGGTTTGCTGTTGATTTTTGACTTGCTTTGGCTTTTAGGAGGGTTTTTAAGTTTTGGGTTTTTTGGGGGGGTCTTTTGTTCAGGGATCTCTGTCCCCCGTGCTTTTTGTTTTACTTTAAACTGGCTTTTTGTGGCTTTTTTAGCTTTCCCAAAACACACCAGCTTCACGGAC